>NW_013952437.1:2374427-2383879 GCF_001266775.1 Austrofundulus limnaeus
GGTTAATCTTGGACAATATCTGATGATCGACTCTTTTAAATGAAACCAGAGAGCGTTGACAGAGAGGAGAAGGTAGAAATGACTCAGACTGTAACTGATGGAGGACAACAGAGCTGCTTCATGGAAGAAGAACTTCAGCTTAGCCTGTTAGCTTTAGCATTAGCCCTGACGCTATCAGCATTTACAGTT
Organism: Austrofundulus limnaeus; assembly: GCF_001266775.1. NCBI lineage: Eukaryota > Metazoa > Chordata > Actinopteri > Cyprinodontiformes > Rivulidae > Austrofundulus > Austrofundulus limnaeus. The sequence continues at coordinate 2,374,617 of NW_013952437.1, forward strand.
TATGTATTAGCTCAGAGCTACGCATTCTCCTCTCGTCACTGAGGTCCTCCATCCACATGACAGAGAGGGGAACACAAAAATGACTCAGCTGCAACTGAAAATATGGATGGAGGACCTCAGTTTAGCTTGTTTGTTTGTCATAATTGGTGCATGTTTCAGAAAAAAAAGAAGATCCCTTTGATTATTTCCATTAACTTATGTCTATGTTTTCTTCAGGGATTACTTGAATACATGAAATCGTTTAGGAAAGCTTTGTAATCTTTTTTTTCTGTCTATGCTGTCCTCTTTTCCCAGCTCTCATCTCATGTTTCTCCATCAGTCACTGTAACACTTCATCACAATGACAAGGTTTCTTGGTGTTCTTGGAGAACCAATTAGGAACTGAAGGTTGTGCTAAGTTACTGCACATCCAGCACCTCCTTCATCAGCATGTTTTGAACATGAGTGATGTCCAGGTAACATGTTGACTAATGATCCAATCCACATATTTTGTCATTTAATCTGAAGCACATTTTACTCTTCTCTATATGTGAGGGTGTATGCTGTAATAAAAAATATTTATGGTAGACAAAAATGAAAAAGAAGAAAAGGATCTGAATTGAAAATTGTCTTTACAGTAGACAAGCTCTTTGAATATATTTGCATATTTGTCAGGTAATTATTATTTTTCCCTTGGAACTATTCTATTCTAACTTAAACAGCTGTCAGAAACTGCAGAAACCAACTACTGTAAGTTTCTTTGAATTAACTTCCAATAAATTGTGGTTCCTTGTCACACGAATAAACTTGAATAAATACACTTCTAAAGAGCCAGATTTAAACTGAAAGCTCTTCTTGAAGCAATGTGTTTGAAGATTTTCAGTCAGTGATTAAAACGCTTAGATGATTTAGAGGCTTAGAATTCCTTGTTTTTCAGTTTTAATTGAGAAACTTGTGAGAAGAGAAACATCTTTAAAACTCAATAGGAAGTCCAGCTGCCATGGACTACTCTTTAACCATTTCCTTTTTGGATCCATTCAGCCACAAACACGACACTGTCCCCAACAAACTATTTAAAAATTCAAAGATGTTTTTCCTGTTCATGCATTTGAAGCCTCCAAAAATAACTTAACGCAGGTATACTTTAATATTACAAAAACTCAAAACAGCTGGTTTTAAATTTATCATGCTCACAGCAGTGACTTTGCTTTGAAGACTTTTTTTTCTTTTATTCTTGCCTGACTTTCATGTGGCATGAATTACAACAGAAAACATCATCCTTCTGGGAAAAGTCTGTTTGTTTGGTTTTTTTTKTTTGTTTGTTTGTTTKTTTGGTTTAATTCTCCTCCTTTAATCGAAAAAATATGTTCCTGTTCTGATATTCATGTACCCCTTCAGGAGTTAGCAACCCTTCTGGCTTTACGTCTAAAAGCCATCTGCACGGCTCAGTCATGTTGTCTGAGGCTTGGAGCCTCAAGATGGAGTCTTTCATCGTTGTGTTCTCTGAATGTCATAGGAAAAAGGTGAACAGGCTGATGATTGTACCATATKCATGCTGGAATGAGGCAGGCTATAGTTTCCTAAAATATATCTCGACATGAATGGCTCGGTCGCACACCAGTGTTGTGTTGTAATTCATTAACTTGTACTGAATACTATATGAATGTGACTCAAACAATCAAAAAAGGAGGGAATCATTTTTGGAAGCGGATGTCAGGTCTGAACATGTCCCCACGGTCATCGGCCTGATTGTGAGTCTAATTCTCACTTCCACAAACACCAAACTTAACACTCTTACAGGGTGTCATAAACCAGCATCCTGCCTCAGGAAATATCCAGAGCTACACTTCCCACTTCATCAAGGAGCACACACAATGAGGTTGCATTGTCTTGGATGTGATCTCATGCCAAAATAAGGCACAACCCGTGCACAATGCCCAAAAAGATGCACCATTCTTTCTTTTGTACGCAAAAACAACAGGCTCTGCAACACAGAGCCAAGTTTTGTTTTTCCTCATTAAACAAAGTATGTCTGATATTGTAACACAACCTGCTAAATTAGGTTTTTGTGTATGTATATTTATATTTTTTTTTGTTTGTTTGTTTGTTTGAATCAAAGTAAAAACTGAATTCTAACCATGAATGTAGTGCAAGTTATTTCCTGCCAGTTCAGCACGCAGGTGTATTTCCTGATGACTTGGTGGTATTCTCCGGAGACATGACTAACATGATAAGTATATTCTTTCAGTAAGTGGATAGTTGGGAGGTTGTCATCTCTAGAGGGMCAGTCTCACCCTAAGCTCCTCTTTTTTGCCAAGAGAAGTGACTAATGTCTGTGAAGTACTGTTATTATGCTTGAAGAGGAGATTAAGAAGTAAGCTGGAGTGAATGATGATTCATTGAGTTTCTAAAGGAGAAAGGATGGGTAAAAATTAGGGACAGGGGAACAGAAAGTCGCCTAGCTGGACCGACTTCCTGTCTTTTTAAACATTCTTAAATAAGATTATTTTTATGACACATTGAACTGGTGTAAATCATAGCTAATTTGTACTCATGGTGCTGTTTAATAATAGATTTTGGTTTTTCTTTCCTGATTTCAGAGGAGATTGTGTTACAGAGGTGGGCAGTGACTAGTTACATTTACTCACATTTACTTGAGTAGCCTTTTGGGGAGAAAAAGCACTATATACTAYTTTTTCTTGAGTAAAATTATTATGAAATATCACTGTTAGTGATATATCTTACTTTATGAACCACTGGGAACATTTTAATGGCTCTCAATCACTGGATTAAAACCAGTTACCTGTCTGAGACAACCTTATTCAAAATGGCCACCATAGCTAATCAACCTTAGCAAACACAAAAATGGCTGCAACTTAATTATTTTTACACATATTAGGCTAACATAGAGTGTCAACATCAACAACACATAATCTGAATGCTAAAAGATCCCATTAGCCTGGTTTTAAACTTGAAGGTGAACTGCAGGAGTCAACACAGCCTGTCGGCAAAATAGCTCATAAATCAGAGGATGAAYTTTTATAGAACTCTTAAGTAATTGTACAATTGATTAACTTTTGAAGTCAGCTTGGTTCAAGGTTGAGCTTTTGCTTTTGGTTGTGATATTATTCCTTCACAGGAAGGCCATCCAAATGAATGATGTGCAAAACGGCTGTTGTAATGTTGGTTGTGTAGCAGCTTCATTTTGTTGACAGCAGGACTACAGAACCTCGCTGCACACGGCCAAGAAATAAATCTTGTACAAAATTGCTCATACTCGGGCAAAACGTGCTTGATTTAATTCCTCTGGACACATGGTGAAATATTTACGTTCTCTGCCGAAGCATCACGTCAAGCACGCTGTTAGCGCTCTGAAATACACGAGTGTGACTTTTCATCCAGATGCAGGCAATCAGTTTGTTTTATCTCTTCTGCTTATAAGCAGTATGGTAATGATGTGTCCCCCCCTTCTGGTTTGTTAGATTGCTCATCAACGATGAATGACTTTCTAAAATTGAGAGACGCTCGAACCACACAGATTCAGTCACACCAATGATACGTTCGAGATGGCAAATCATGTTGTTAATTACTGCCTTATTTACACAACTAGAAGTTTCCTCCAGGTAGCAGCAGGACCAGAATGAGATTAAATGAGATCAGAATATCCTCAAAATTTTATTCACTTGGAAATATACACTAAACTAGAGGTGCCCAAAGTGGGGCCCGCGGGCCAAAATTGGCCCGCTGCGCCATTTGATTTGGCCCACAAGCAGTTGTCCTGGTTATTAGATTGTAATTGTTAAGGTTAAATATAAAATACAAGTAACTACAAGAGACATTTAGATTAGATTTAAGCCCATATATAGATTTGCACACCTTATAAGACCACATATACTCAAATTTTAAATTATGAAAAGTCACATGAGCCTTTGCTGCYTGAGCATACGTTGAATTTTCTCCATGTCCATGGGCTGAAAAAAAAAACTAAAGAATGTGGGCAACCACACTGGCTGCTAGCTTAATCATAAAAAATAAAACAAGCATTTTCTTATATTATTGCATTTGGCCCGCGGCCCTCAGACTGATTTTAATTTTGGCCCTCTCAGAAAAAAAATGTTTTTTAATTTTGGTCCTCTCAGGGAAAATGTTTGGRCACCCCTGCACTAAACTGTACAATGATTTTATTGGTGCAGAAAATAATAACAAACAAAATTAAACTCAGACATGTAACAAAAAATGCACATCACTAGCTGGATGTCATGGTAAATGCAAATTTAGTCCAATTTTAAGCGAAAATGTGCTCATTTTCTCACAATTTTTGTCTTCAACTAGTCACAAACCGYCTAGCTTTAGAGTAACGTGTCAAGATGTCCTGAGAAACGTCACTAAATGACCTACTTCTAGTCCCAATTCTCTTTTTTTTTCATCTTTGCCTTGCCGATGCCAAATCTGAACTATTTTGTGCTCACTCACAATGCACGCCATTCAGGGGGTCGCCCACTCTTTTATCATTATCCTTTAACAAAACAGCCCCCCCCCCTCCTCCTCTGTTGTGACATCACATACAAACTTTCAAAGATCACCGCGGCTCATAGGGGCATGAACGGCTGACAGAAAATCAAACAAGCAAATCAGGAGCATAATCAAGCATCAAGAAGCAGTTTAGAAGATCCCATTAATCTGTTTCTYTTTCCCCCTTGTACGGTAGCTCACCATAAGGAGGAGCGGTGGTGCAGAGGTTGGAGGAGAGCCTGAGATCAATATGGTTTACAATGGTCTGACTATGGTGGGTAAGGGTGAAGCACCTTCACCTGCCTCCACCCTAATCTGCATCACTCTGGGCCCTTGAGCAAGGCCCTCAACTCCCTCCGGCACCCTATGGCAKCCCTCGACTTCACACGTGTGAGCTGAGGTAGCTTGGTGGTCAGGGGTTGCATCAGGGAGGGCTTCTGGCATACRGTTATTTATACATAAAGCTCACTTTGTCACAATAAATGTGAAACAAACACAAAATTCTGGATTATCATATAAGGTGGGCATCCTCCTGTCTTCAACCACTAACTTAACAGGACCAACAGCTTGTTACAGCAAGATGACACACTTTCATCCCCATCTGCCTCTTTCCTCCATCATCCATGTCCACACACACACACACACACACACACACACACATACACACACACACACATGCAAAAACCTTGATACTGTACTCCAGGTCTGGTGTTATTTGAGCACATTCAGTGAAAATAGACAAATCCTAATCCTAATGATGGAAGACAAAATCAGCTGAAACGGATAAGAGAAGTGAGAATGTGGTAATGAGTAGGAGGATGTGTGTTGGCTGTTTGCCTGTGTGTGTATGTGTGACAGAGTGTTGGCACATTCAGTACAGGAGAGGGAAAAGGCCGAGGGAAGAATGAAGACAATGTGTTCAAAAGCTCCAAGAGTCCTCTAATATAACCATCTTTTTAATGTGCTTTATTTTATTTCCCCCCCCCCCCTTTTTTTAAGCAAACCGTGTAGATTTGTTATGTTGTGTTGTTGTGTTGTGTTCCTGCATGCTGGTGGAGCTGCAGCTTCTGTTAATGTTTAAGTCCTGGTCCACAGTTTCTGTGAAGCAACATTAAATCAAGCTGAAAAGCTGGCAGCTTGTTGACATGATRAACTGTTAAATAATCCAGATGATCATTGGGATGCCTCTATCTATTTAATTACTGCTAATATAAGACACTTTCCTGTCTTAATGCACCTGAATATGTGTGTGTGTGTGTTTTTAATGCCAGCTTACACTCCTTCCAGTTTAGATTCCAGCCTGAGGTTACCTACCTAATAACAGCAATTTCACTTCTCTTGCAGCTTTCTCTCCATCTTCACGGAGGTTTTTGTCTATCATTTTGGACCTCTCCGCGGCAGCCTTATCCTCTGCGCTCACAGTGCAACCCATGGATCCTGGAAGGCAGGGGCGCACCGACCGCACGCGCAAACAAATTATTATTATTATTAATATTATTATTATTGCTGATGCCAGAGATGAGGATGGAGCAGCTTCGGTTCCCTGCAAAGAGTAAAAATCAATTCCAGAGTTTTTGTTCTGATGATTTTTTTTTATATATAAATAAAGTCCGAGTCTCTGCTCTTCAGTTCAACTAACTAGAGGCTGTTTGGTCCATGCCGAGACGCTGTGAGCCCTCWGCTCTGCCTCCATCCGTCCACAGGCTGAAACGTGCCCGCGCGCGCTGCTCCCCACCACGCCGCCTGCCTTTTCGTCTTCTCTCCGCCTGGTGAGAGCGCGTGCCTCGCTGCGGCTCAGTTATTCACTCTCACGTGAAGTAATGATAATAAAAAAAAAAAAAAGAAGAAGAAGCTGTGTCCTCGTCGCGTTGTAGGCAGTCAGTCAGTGGCGCTGACGTCACTTCGAGCAACTTGTCGCGATGGTCCAATTAAAAGCAGGTGAGCTCGGGTCTGCGCGCGCGATTTCCGGAGTGGAGCGTGTGGCACGMAGACTGCCGTTTCATTCCTCTGCATTTCTGCCTGAAACGGAGTCGGTGAGGATTAAGACAGCCAGTGGCAGCTGTCCTCTGGGACTGACTGCACCACGCAGGAGGCGCTGTGTGTCTGAAAACCAGATAAAAAAAAGAGCTAAATGTGTCTTCGTAAAGTGTGCATAAGATGAGGATGATAGAAGAACTTGTGCACAGCGCCACCATGTGGACAAGCAATTGATCTCTCGCAAGTAAAGGCTGTTGTAATTAAAGGCCATAGCATAGCTATGAAATAAGGCGAATAGCCACAAACCAGTGGTTATTCCGTATGTTGCGAGTGTTTCGGAGAAACTGAGACGTTTATTTTCTAAACATGATGTCCCAGTGGCTTTCAAGCCCCAAAACACATTACGGCAAAGGCTGGTTCACCCCAAAGATCCGGTGCCCCSGCACAAACAGAGCAATGTTGTATATGCTGTTAAGTGCCAGGAGGACTGCGACCAGTTATACATCGGGGAAACAAAGCAGCCACTGTTCAAAAGAATGTCCCAACACAGACGAGCTACGTCTAATGGCCAGAACTCTGCAGTTTTCACTCATTTACAGGCCAGCGGTCACTCTTTCAGAGATGAGGATGTTCTCATTCTTGATAGAGAGGAACGTTGGTTTGAGAGAGGAGTAAAAGAAGCCATTTTTGTGAAGAAAGACTGTCCATCATTAAACAGAGGTGGAGGCCTCAGTTTTCAGCTGTCCCCCTCCTACAGCGCTGCCATTGCCAGTATCACTCCCTGTTAACAATAAGTGTTAATTAGGTGTCAACGATAGCCATGTGATGTGAGTATCAATCACATGGAGGCAGGGCTTAAAAGCCTGAATTTTGCCTGAAACGCTCAGACTGAAGAAGTCTCCTGGAGGAGAGACGAGACGTTTCATTAGAGAAGAACCCGTCCAGAAGACCTACACAATTTTTTTCTTTTTGTGGCGAATAGCCTTTGAATAGGCTTTTGAGACCCTGCAGCTTCATATGAGGACATTGTATTTTTTTCCTCTCTGCACCACACTACTTAGTGTTTTTCAACTTTGACCTACTGACTTCATTATAAACACTGCCAAAACTGGCTCTGCTATTATTCAACAAGTGTGATGTTTTTAGACCCAATGTCCTCATATAAGGACATTGTTTTTTTTTTTTTCATGGGGGGGTGACACTTGCGGTTCCACAACATTACATTTATTAGGTCCTACTAATTCCATGTATTTTGCTTGGAGAAAGAAAAAACTGTACATCAAACAAAAGCTTGGGTCTCAGCAGGTTAAAGAATACAAATTGCCCGCCACATTTCATTCCAGTTCTAAGTGGTTTTCCCAACAGCCAAATCTCCCGAGGTGTGTTAATGCTCTGCATATATGCTGACAATGACTCTCAGCTACTACCACACCAAATTTACCTCAAAATCTGTGAAACTGACAGAGTTATAACCATTTTTGTGTTGACTGAAAATGATTAGTTGCAGTGGCCACCTTGAATAAGCATCACTCCAAACTGTAAACAGTTGTAGACGTACACACATTGATTACTTTGTGAGAGTTTCATTGAAATCTGTTGTGTTTTTCAAGAGATATTTTACTAACAGACAAACGGGGTTGACAACAAAGGTAAAGCATGAGGTTTGGGCATTGATTTTGTGCAATSTGTGGAGCTTGGAGTCAATTTAGGATGACTTCTGCTAAAATGTTTAGCTCAAATTTTGAGTTCAAACACACACAGATACAGGCAAAAACTGTCTCTAAATCTCTGCCAGCAGGTAATAATGGCAGTGAATASAGTTTAGTTAATTGTTGGATTTTAGCATACCCCAACAAAAGCTTTTAAAATTTTGGATTTGAAACTGAAAAAAATTACCTTTATTTGGAGTCTGAAAACAGTGTCAGTATAAATAAATGTGACTACATGCGTTTATATAAGATGTTTTTAATTCAATTTTTGGGGAATAAAAATGTTTCATGCTGTATTTATTCAACATAATGTGATGAAAATTACGCATGAATATGAAAAACTAGCCTGTTAAACGTCAAGAAGATAAATGACAACAGAGACAATCTAAAAACACCTACAATTATTTTATTTGCCTAGCTATTTACACTTTACAAACTAAGCATCACAACCGAAAAAGGCTTACATTTTATATACATTATTTATATAAAGTTCTCTCTGAGCCACGGAAATTTCGAAACTCCGTCAGGTTCCTTCCACAGATTATTGTCTCAAACAACAGTTATCAGAAAACATCACACAGCTTTATTTATGTACATGATACAAGCAAATCTGATATCTAAGACAGTGAAACAGTCCATTTAAAAGCATTTCAAAACAGTAGGTAGTCTGTTGTTCATTCTGACATAAATCTTTATAGAAGAAAATTATGGTTAGACTAAACACTTCTCTTACTGCTTCCATTTCTGTAAAATTGTCCTTATTAAGAGCCCAGCCTGCTATAAAATAGAGCAAGTGGCAAATAAAATGAGGACTTTAAAAAAATCTGAGTGTCCATTACTGCAAAACCTCATTTGTACTATAAAAAAAAAGGTCTTTGGGTAAACATAAGTAGGGTTGCCAACTGTTCCTTAAAAGAAAGAGTCGTTCTGTATTTAAAACTAAAAATAAGCATTCCTTACTAAGTTGACAAGGAACACATTTCGCTCCCTATTTTAAAAAGCCAGTACAAAGTTTTAGATGATTAATGTGGTGAAACTGTGATTCAGTCTAATCAGGGCTGAAGACTAATACGCAGGGAAAGATGT
>NW_013952437.1:2384114-2392024 GCF_001266775.1 Austrofundulus limnaeus
TTTTTGTCTATTAAACAGGCAGCTTTATATTTAGTGTAAATTTGTCAGTTTTTATATTATGAACAGAAATTAGACAACATACATTTTGTGGGAAAGTGTAAAGCTGAGTGCTGAAAAAGCAAGAAAAGTAAAAAAAAGGCAAGCTAGATGTACTTAATGCTGCCTAAATGTAGAAAATAAAATAGCTGGAAGGCTATAGCTAAAAGCTAAATGTGTCAAAAGGTTAGCTAAAAGTAGCCAACACCTAACTAAAAGAATCAAAACATTTATTATCTAAAAGTAGAAAAAGCTTTAAAGGACCCAAACAAAAGCTAATAATAAAAGTAGCAGTAGAATAGCTACAGTATAAGCTAAAAGTAGTAAAACTGGCACTGGTTCTTATTTTTATTTCTACTGACATAAACCTGTATTTTTAGGAAATGTTCAGCTGTTGCATATTTCTTGACTCACTCTTGAAACAGCTAAATTAAAACTTTACTTACTTACTAAATATAAAGACAAAAAAGCCCCATGTCCCTTTGCACCAACCTGTCCACTCAGTACTTTTATTTTATTTTATTTTTTCCAGTTTCTGAAAGTTGGCAACCCTACAAATAAGAAAACTCTGCTTTATTATATAAGAATAGAGTTTTTTTGGTTGATAGTTTAAGAAAATGTGAAGTATATGTACATCATGCATATTGTTAGTGTTTTTATTCCTCAAAATTATCCTAAAGAATTAGAAAAAAAAACTTGAAGGTTTTTGTTTTGCATGCYTATATGTTAAAATCATCATGTTGAYGCTTCATATTAGTAATACTTAAATCTTCAGTTCATGTCAGATCCCTTCTACAGCAGAAACTTGTACTTTTAAACACTTCACTACAAGTTGTTAAAATGTACAGTTCATAAACATAATAGCTACACACAGCAACACTGGAAACAAAATCAGGTCCTGTGCAGTTTACTGCAGAAAACATCATCCAGAGTTTTAAACAGGAAACAAAAAAGACTTCAAACCAGTACAGATGAACAAATAAAACGCTGCAGCAGAAACTGTATTGTTTCAACAGGCACTATTAAGAAATATAATAAAAAGTTTTAATTTGTAGTAATAAACTATTAACAATGTTTTGGTTTTTAATGGTTTAAAATATGTATATTGCTCAAACTTTTGTTCCTAAATTTTTAGTAACCTGGGTAAAGACAGAAAAAGGAGTAGTTGGAAAATTTTGGGGGGAAAAAATGTGGAAAAACATTTGATACTAAGCGGTGAGCTTCAGATGTGGATTTCAATTTTGTTTTTTTGAATCTTTAAAATAAATTTGATCATCTCTTTTTACTAATACCAGTGTTAACAATGTGATTCTAAAAATCCAGAAGGAATAATAATAAGAAGAAGAAAATGTTTTAAATACGACAACATAATCTACACCTGCTTTATTTAAATTACAGATTGTTTTGGCTAAAGTGTTTTTTTTTAGAAAGAAATAATCATTTCATCAAGCTTGTAGCCTCAATACTGTCAGCCTTTGACACTTTTTCCCATTGATTTGACTTTATAAAAGCAATTACATGAAAAACAGTGAACTGATTACCTTGGTGTTCCTTAGTTAAATAAAGTTTGCTTGAAATTAAAAGACAGTTATCTAAATAAATATACACTACTGCATGTTTGTGAGCCACTCCAAAACAGCGAAAGGCACTACGGTTTAAAAGCTTACAGACCCATAAATTGTCTCCTGCATTCTCAAATCACTTTATGACTTATTCTACACACAATGATGATGATGTTGATGATGATGATGGACAGTTCAGACTGATGCTGATTCCATGCAAGATCATCTGACTGCATTGTTTGTGCGTCTCGTTAAAAATAACTAAATGCCTTTATATGTATGTACAGTACCAGCTGCAGCAGTTTGAGAGTAATTAAAACCCAACAGCAGAAAAGGACTATTTCAGCGTCACAAGCGGACTTCGTTGTACTTTTGTTTACAGTTATTTGAAATTAAATGCATTTTAATTGCTGTGCATTACAGGAAAATATATTTTAAAAGTGAAAACAAGAAAGCAATTCATTCAGCTGTTTAAGTTACAGTTAAAAGATAATTTACGGTTTATTGTGCATTGTGGCAAAAACCCAGGCTCTGTGCTGGAGAGCCATGTAGTTTGTTCTACTTCCACATTGAACCTAACATCCAAATCTGAAAACCACACAAAGGCATTAGAGCAGCAATTAGTGACCTCCTACAGCATGGCTGCTCCCTGTTGTCCAGTCCACGATAATGAAGCTCAGACTCATCACCATGAAGGAAACACCCAAAGCAGCAAAACAAAAGGCCTGAGGAGGATGGGACAAAAAGACACCAGAGGTTTAATTAATCATAAGGAACTGGATTGTTCTCTCCTTGTTGTTGGTTTTAAAAAAAAGGACAAAAATCTGAATGCCTCACCAATATTTTGGGAATTGAGTTCAAGGGTTCATCGTCTTTGGGAACGATGCGGATGTAGAAAACAGCAGGGAAGATGAAAATGAGGCATGGAGCAGACGTGGCACCTAAAACACACAAGGATGCATTTTTATTTTGCTTTAAAATATGTTCTGTTTGTGGCATATGCATAATCTAAGACAAGATTACTACAAAAATTGCAATTTGCATGTTCTGTTTTATTACTTTATACATTATTTTTTAATGTTGTCAATAAAAAAAATACATCTTTGCTAAAACCAACACAAACGCAGCTCAAAACTATTTGATAAGATATTTTGCATTATCTCCTTAACACCCACCACCATGAAGAGCGGGTGATCACGTAACTGACTGTGACTCTTTATTTGTGTTTAACAAAATATCTTATAATAAAATCCCTGCTAAGTGTCATTAGGTGCACATCTGATTAACTTTTGGAGTCAACCTGATTAACGATAGCTCCCACAACTAATTAATCTCAGCCATCACAAAAGTTTGTGTTTACTTTAGCATACAAGGTGGCGAGCAAAATGCTTTCTATCAAGGAATCCAAAATGAGTTCCGAGCATTTTCCCGTTTGCTGAAGCATGAATGGCTGCTTTGAAAACAGTCGTCATATCGCTGCTTTCAACTTTCACCTCTGACCTGCGAAATGTGGCCTCTCCCCTGAGGACAAACCGTGATAATAATATTGACCCAAGCTGTCACGTTTTCCACAAGCAAACACGTTTTGTGTTCAAGTGTATTAGCTTGTGTGTGTGCATGTGTGTTTGCTTAACCATGTGGGTCAGTAGCTTAAAAAGTCTGAAACACAACATGTGATCAGTATGACATGAAGTGGGCGGATTCAGCCTGCAAATGGAGACAGAATAAGTAATCCATAATATTTCAATACAAACTACAGCCAAAAATCAGGACATGATAAATAGGAGAGGTGCGGTTCGTGTTTTTGAATATCCTCCAGTTTTTACTTTCTTCTTGGGATGCTCTTTTTTGACATACAACTTATAAACTTTAGGAAAATGTCTAACGTTAACAATGATGTGGACGTTTTTAATTTGTACGAACCAATAATTCCAAAGATGTCCAGAATGTTGGGGGCAAATATCACCAGCATGTTGATGAACGTAAGCAGAATGAGAGCAATGACGATGTGGCGAATCCAGTTGAAGGACTTGGAGGGAAATATCATCTCTTGAATGGCTCTCCGCACCTACAAACGCAATTCGTTTCATTTATTTTATAGCAGACATAAATATAACACACACAGAACTTCAAAGTGATAAGAATGTGTCTGACTTACTGGGAACAACACGATGGGGACGGTCAGAGTCACAGCAGTGAGAACAGCCACTCGAACACACAGGATCAAAGTGTCATAAGGATCGATGCGGCTGTAAGTATGAAGCAGCTCAGGCTCCACGTTTTCTGTTGGAATATTAAAAAAAAAAAACAATAAGGCATCGAAACATGGCATCATCTTCAAACACTGGACTGGACAGATATTTGGTAGCAAAAAGTCACCACAAGAGGGAGCTTAGACTCTGTATAACCAAACACTGCACATCATTTAATACATGTTTTTTACTTTAGAGAAAAGGAAAATCATACATCAACAATAACAACTGATTGCAAATTCAGGGGAAAGTTTCTAGAGCAGGGGTGTACAACCAACAGGTCATGGATCTGTACCAATATGGATCATTTGGTACTCGAAAACACTGTCGCCTCATAGCAAAAGGTTACAGGTTTGCTTCCTGTCTCATGCAGGCTTGTATTTCCTCTGGGTACTCTGGTTTCCTCCCACAGACTAAAAACATGTTTGGTTCAATGCTAATACTAAATTGCCCTACGGTGAGAGCATGAATGTTTGTTTGTCTCATTTGTCTCCGTGTGTCCCTGTGATGGACTTGCATCCTGTCCAGGGTGCACCCCGCTTGGCACACAGTGGCCACTGGAGATAAGTACCAGCTCCCTGTGACCCTGAAAGGGAAACGCGGGTAAAGAAACCAGATGGATGTTATTTTATTTCTAAAAATGATCACTTTAGCTCACGTTTTCTCCCTGCTCCTAACTCAGTCGCAATTGTATTTAGTAGAAAACCTAGAAACTAACCTTAGCAGGGAAAAAAAACAACAAAAATAAAACATTGCTGGAGAAATTCTTTTTCCCAGTACTCGGTGGGAAAGTTATCTCGTATATATATCTCGTGAAACTGGTCTGACATATAAAAGGTCGAAGACGCCTGCCCTAGAGAACCTTTTAAAAAAATAGTATTTTTATTTTCTTTGCTCTTTGAGTATTTTGATACAAACATACTTTTTTTTTTTAGCATTTCAACATTTGCTTCAATTCACTTCAATACCACATCTTCTTTGGTAGCAAAGCATAGGTACAGTAATTAAAGTTTTTATCATCAGGGTCTCTTCAAGTACATTAATTGTTTTGTGGTTTTTATTTAGTTCTTTTTTTAATCCCCACCGTACTTCTTTATTTTTATTAAGCAGTAAGATTTACGATTTAATTTTGGCATTTGCGCTTTCATGCTAAAGACAAACAAGAAGTTCCAGGGACGGCTGCTCTCACCGTAAAAGGTCAGGTAGCCAAAGAGCGCTGCCAGAAAGTACATGGTGTACATGACAAAAATGGAGAGGTTGGACACCTTTTGCATCTTCTTCTGCGTTGGACTGAAATCAGAGATTTGAAAGTCACGCCTGCTACATTCTGCACAGACATGTTATCCAGTATCACAGGCTCACGGAGGAGCGACTCACTTGCGGAGCTCGGTGTAAATGGGCAGGACTTCAGGGTGGCAAACAAAAGCAAAAGCCAAGATGGGGATGGTGTATGCTGTCTGTGAACACATACAGTTCTGTTAGATTTTAGCAGTGGAAGAAAACTTGATCTTCCTTTAGAGCAGTGGTCAAAATCTGTCCAGTAAAGCAGACTGTTATATATTTTTACTTCATCCACCCACCCGTGAGTTAACGGTGAACATGCGTGGGCCGCAGTGGGAGTCATCGTCTTCGTGAATCAAACCGTTAGTGTATTCATGGACGTGGGTAGATACATTCAGGCCGTGATGCTCCACGGTGCTGTTCACTGAGAACTCTTCAAAGGGGCAAGGAATCTGAAACTTCTTGTAGATAACCTGCAGAGTGGTGTGGGAAAAAACGCAAGAGAAAAGTAAGACATTAGCAATCAAATGACCTAACAGTGATGGGACACGGTGAGTAAAAGTAAATCCATCAAGAACAAGATCGGAAAACAACTTTATAATCTCACTAGGGTGGCTTTGCCTCTAATTATTTTGTCTCTGTGTGGTTTTTCCAGTCAGCGGGGGTGTTGGTGCCCCGTTCCCAGGATAAAATGCCAGAATAAATCAGGCTCTCTGTGAAAAGTGACTGTGATAACAAGCGAGAACTGAACCAACTTACTGCAGAGAGGAAGAACACCATGCAGCTGAGGGAGAAGCCACTGGTGTACCCGAGGTACCCTGAAAATAAAGACAGGGGCAGTCAACATAACTCACCTGGACGTGAACTGTTATCGACACAAGAAACACGTTTTTTGTCAGAATTACAGTAAAGCTGTAAAAAAAATAAATAAATAAAATACAAAACCAATTGATCCAGCTGAATGACCTGACCGCACTCTGAGGGCAGAAACAACATGTTTACAGTGTGCGATGATGAACATGATGCTGCCAGAACCTCAGGGGAAAAAAATATTACCAGTACCTGCTGCTCTCACTGCCAGTGGTAAAATGAAAACACGCTAATTGCTTCATTTTAACGTAACTGCTCCCTCAGAATGTGATTATGTAAGTCAGTTTGGGATTACACAGGTCAGTTTAGTCATCTTCTGGTAATTTGGAGGTTGTGGACTTTTAAAACACTTTTTTTATATCTGTGAGGGAGAAACTTTTTTAAGGCAAAAACATGAACTCATAAAGGCAACTTAGGCAATATAAAAACATATTTTGTAACTGTACTGTTGATTTAGTCTGTAGAATGATCACTGATTATTCAGGCTTGTGAAGGTAACTTGTGCTGTGGGTTTCTCAGCCTGTTTTGTTACTACATGAGGTGTTATATGGTGCAGAGGATGTTTCATGATATGATGCAATCAAGAGTAACTACTGGTGTTCAATGTCTAAATAAAAACAAAATAAGGAAAAAATTCAGATGTAATCTCAGATAAAGTTCAGTTTTAGTGTTTTACCTTCATACCTCCCCTATCTTTCCTGCCTTTTGTGTGTTATGTCCAGCTTGCTGAGCGTTTTCTTGCATACTTTTCTGAACATGCTATTCACTTCGACTTAGGCTCAATGCCGACTGATGAACTTTATTCCATCTGTCAGGACAATGGCAGAATGTTACCCAGGCCATGGTGCACAGGCTCACATTACATTGCACGCATGTACACACACACACTTCACAAAGACCACCACTACACCTTCTCCACCGGCAAATGTGTTTTTGTTTGTGTCCCCAGCCTATCGTGAGTGGTTTTTTTGTGCATATGATCTTATGTTTCTGATGTAAACATATAGGATCAGAGCAATGTTTTTAACTCAACTTTCCTATTGTGTTTTTCCAGCTGTTAAAGGTAGCGCCTACTCATGATGCTCTTTTATGATGATGATCCTTTCCCTGTGCAGGGTCTATGGCTGCAAGACCTGGGGGAACTTGTTCTCCCATGTTTGCTTGTTTATGTTTTGTCTTGTGAACGGGTGTTCTGAACTGTAATTTCCCCTTGGGATCAATAAAGTATTATCAATCAATCAATCAATCAGTCAAATATTGATTTATGTTGTTTCAATAATCTCAAGAATTTAGTAAAATGCTCTTCAAATGGCTGGAAAATGCATTGTTTTGAGTAAATCTTTAAAAAAAAATTCCATGTGAGTATACCCCTGGACCCTCCTAGAACTGTGTCCCTGTACAGCTGCTCGTTAAATGTTGGCAGGTATTCGGTGGTGTGTTTCTCAGGCATATATTTAAATACTATACCATAATAAAGTATCTATGTCACCTTTAGCTGTTATTAAAATGTGTTTTTTGTTTAAATAGAAAATAAACTTATCTTCTCATCACTTGCTCTTCTAAACACCTTGAAATTGGCCTCTGTCTCTTTAAGAACCTCCTTCCGCTTCCGTTTTGCCCATTTCGGTGGGGGGGGGGATAGGCTGCTATGATGTACATAGTTTACTTGGCATCTGAAAATACATTTCCTCAAAGGTATTTTTAATCTGAAAAGAGCTTCAATGAGTGAGAACTAATGTTGAGAGCTCAGCAGACAGTTAGGTTTCACTTTCACTTCACTCGAGAGCCTACAGGAGTCATGGGCAGGGTGTGTGGGGTGCGGGGAGGGGGCGCTCTGCCATAAGGAAGTTCGGCTTAAAGACACGTCCCAGGGGCATTTCTGGTCCCCACCTGTTGTTTTGCTTCTCAG
>NW_013952437.1:2392231-2395823 GCF_001266775.1 Austrofundulus limnaeus
CACGTGGGGGCTCGTGTGCGCGGAGGAGGGGGGGCTATGATGCAGTTTACTTGGCATCTGAAAATACATTTCCTCAAAGGTATTTTTAATCTGAAAAGAGCTTCAATGAGTGAGAACTAATGTTGAGAGCTCAGCAGACAGTTAGGTTTCACTTTCACTTTGACCGGAGAGCCTGCAGGAGTTATGGGTGGGGTGTGTGGGGAGGGGGGGCAGGGTGCGCTCTGCCATGAGGAAGTTCGGCTTAAAGACACGTACGTCCCAGGGGCGTTTCTGGTCCCCACCTGTCGTTTTGCTCCTCAGCATGGCTGCCTAAAAATGCTGCAGGATTTCTCAAACATGCATGAATGAGTCAGAGCAAGGCTTTGGGCTTGTTTTTTATGAGAGTATAACATTATAGCATGATATAAAACTCAAAGAAGTTTATTTTACATGATATCGCCTCTTTAAATAATCTGAGTTCCAATGTTAAAGACAAAACTGTTTAACGTGGTATGTGAAGTAAATTGATAGTAAGATTTAGAAAACTACGCAAGAGGAGCCACCTGAAATCTCACCTAGGGCACCAAATTGGTTAGGGTCTACCCTGGGATGGGTAAGTTCTGTATATCTTGAGCTTGATACTTAAATCTTTGAACAGTTTTCTGGGGCTTATTACTTTTTCTAAATAAACACAATAAACCAATGAGACAAACTAAAGAAATAGTAATCGTGGATCGCCGCATTCTTGTTACTCACCAAGCTGTTTCATTAAAGCAAGAGGCAGGATGACGCTGGCAGAGACCATGATGACCAGGTAGTTTCCATTCAGGTACCACAGACTGTTTAAGGAAAAATAAATCTCATTTAATTTAGTGAGCTCAGTATTTTAAGCACTGTCACTGAAACGTGGCAAACATTACACATAAGATGGAAAAAATAAAACAGAGACGGACATAAAAATAGAAATGGATGTGTAGGCTGTTGGAAAAACAGTTAATTTTAGTTTCTAAGAATTAGGTGGCCTGAGAGAGTGTGTCTTTTTTTTTTTTTGTATGTGCGTGGGTGGGTGTTTGAGTGACACAAGACTGTTAAAAGTCTGCAGGTCCAAATGTCTGGCTGAAGGCTGCAAAACGAAACGTGTCTGCTTTCGCTGCTCTCAACACAAGTACAGGAATAGTGTGTTATATAACAGATTATTTATGAAGCTCCTATGAGACAGTTCACAGTTTCAGCAAGGGCCAAAACGTGACAGAGCCACGAGAACACAAAATATTCAGCAAGTATGTTAAAACACAGACACCTGTCTCTCACTTCATTCATATTAAGAAAGGAAGAACATAGAACATGACCTTTTTTTATGTCGTTGTACTATCATGGACCAAATGAAGGGTCCAAACATCCTGTGATCATCCTTTTTTATGGCCCTTTTTTTGTTTAAGTAGCCTAAATAAACATGGGTGTGTCTGTGTGTGTCTGGGCATGTTTGTGTGTTCTCCTAATACATGTGGACGTGTTAGGAAGCAACTTGAGTATCTGACAGGCTTGTTTTTTTTATGTTGAACAGCTTTTTAATGACATAAAGAAACATTTTTTTATTTCTTTTATCTGGTAATAGCATTTGAAGAAAATAAAAGTACCATTAAATAGTTGGTTTTAATGTCATGTGAGTTGACTTCAGTGGCAATGACCATAGAACAAGTGCCACCCCAAGCAGATTAAATAAATGGCTATCAAACCGGTCAAGGACTATTGTTCTGTAAATCCTGTGTACAGAGAAGTCTTTCTGTCAGACCCTCTTTATAAAGCTGCTAAGCTTGTTATTCTTAACCCTGAATGAAATACAACCAGGGGATCAGTGGTCCATTACAGATCTATAGGCTTACAGTGATTTCTGAGACAAGCAGCATGCGTGTGTGTGTGTGTGTGTGGGGGGGGGGGGGGGGGGGGGGGGGTTGAAGGAAACCCTTGAAAGCAGAGGGAAGTCACGCTAAGAACAGGTCACTTCTTGTAGGTCATTTCAGCTGATCGGCTTTCACAAGCAGGAGTCACTGGTCAAAAATTATATCCATTCTGGTCTGGAGTTCAGTTCAAAGTCAAGTTTTTAAGAGCAGGTCTGAGTTATATTTAGGTGTTCATTAGTGAATACAAATTGTTTAAAGGCAGCATTCAAAACTTTTGGATCGGGGCTCTGTAAAAATAATATTTTACTTGTTATAGATCATTCTTTGAGTGATCTCAGTTGGAATAATAATTAATGTCTGACCAGACTGATGACTTGCAAAAGAACCATGGCATTGTATGTAAATAACCATGTCATGTGAAATTAATGACAGTGGAAATGTTTATATGATATACTTTTCATAAACTGCTTGACATTTTTGGCATGTTGTTTAATGACTGCAGTAGTCCACTTTGGTCTTGACCTTGATTTGAACAGCCATTAGTTTGTTCATTAGGACAAAACTAAACTATTTCTCTAAACTGAGGTTGTTCAAAGAGCTATGCTTAACAGGTAAGATATTGGCTGCTCATAGTCTTTCCACACAGCCTCACCTAACACAATTTGAAATGCCCAAACATTTCTTGATGGATCTTGGTCACTTCAAAACATCTAACCACCCTTGTCTACTAAAATTTGAAGCAAATCAACACATTTTAAATCTGCTAATCCTCAGAATGATCACATAACGATTATGTCCGTCTGAATGTTCTGCCAAAAAACTGGATCAACTCATGTCAGGACCTCAAAGTCCACCCACTTGGCTGCACGTCATTGCAGCCTATTTGCAGAGCGCCAGGTCATAAATAAAGCTGCTGCCCTGCCGTGCACCTCCCATTCCTTACAGTTGCTTTGACGCCACAATTTTGGACAACCATGGGAGTGTTGAGTGGAAGCGAACAGAGAGAGCTGAGCGTGAGCTGACCTGTCCTTATGCTCACACTCGGAATCTGGCATTGGCATTTCACACCACCTGCTGCTGTCCTTTGAGCGTGTGTGTGTGTGTGTGTGTGTGTGTGTGCGTGCGTGCGTGCGTGCGTGCGTGCGTGCGTGTGTGTGTGTGTGTGCAAGGCATACAAGAGGACTCATAACGGCTAAGCATCAGTTTCAACTGTAACAAGATTGTTTGAGTTTTCAGGTGTTTCTAGCCAGACTTCAGCAAGATCAGGATTAAAGATTCCTCTTGTCGCCAAAAAAGGACTCCCAAGTCGGGGCCTGATCCGATGATGCTACGTGATTGATAGTGTTCTAAATATAGTCAGTCATAGTGGAAAAGGAAGCAGCAGAAAAAGGATAAGCTCATGTTCTTGGGAAAATGCAGACCTATTCAAGAGTTAAAAAACTGGGACAGTCAGTGATTTTCTTTTGTGAGGGGACCATTGTGGCACACCAAAAAATATCCATAACAGAATTTCAGAAATTCTATCAAGTTGTTGTTGTAAATGCAGTTGTTTGGTATTTTACAGATAATATTACTGATTATGTGAGACTAGAAATAAAAACAAAGTATTTAAAAATCCACAACAGTCCAATTTGGAGTTCTGTATCTTTTCATGTGTAGCGCTGAGCTAATACATGTATATGGTGATAGCATCGGGGCTAACGCTAAAGCTA
>NW_013952437.1:2396257-2402101 GCF_001266775.1 Austrofundulus limnaeus
CCTTCAGGGTGGATATAACTCGCTATAGCAGCCTCGCACCGATGACCTAGTTGATGTCATCATTTACCCAGAATGCTGTGCGTGTAAATAAAATGGCCCCGTCCGTGTAATATATTTTTAAATTTTTAGTTTAAAAATTATAAAAACTGAACATCCTACAGTATTTTACTGTCTTTATTTTACAGTTAAAATACATGTTTATCAAATAAAGTCTAACGTTACAACTAATCATGGATCCCTTTAACAAGCCTCCACACGTTGACGGCAATGAAGGCTTCTTTTTTTGTGTGTGCCTAAATAAACAGATACCCGGCATTCACGGCACTCCTGCTGCTCAGCCAATTAAAAGCGTTTGTTTCAATCACACCCCCACACTGACTGAATCGATGCGGGCTGGAAACTGAAACACTTGCTTGGCCACATAATGTGTCAGGTCACTTGACACACATGCAGTGTTTGTTCTTTGGGGTCAACAACAAGTGGGACTCACATGCTTTTCGTTGGCACCCGCGCACCGATGTTGATGACGTGCATACTCACTCAGAGYTGGGATCCGCCTTCAGGAAAGCTTGGATGACCAGCGGCAGCTCAGATTTAACAATGTACAGGTAGCTGGACATAGCTGTGAGGAGGGRAAAAAAACTTTAGACTGGGATGCCAAGCAGACCTGAGCGCAGCCATGTTTGTAAACTGATCAGAGAAGAAGCAAAGTCACGTCACGTCAGTCGTCATCACGTCATGTTTATGTGTGTTTTAGGACGTCATTCACTGCTGAGGACACTGTGGTCAGGTTCTCTGTGTTTATACAGGATGTGGGGTGTTTTAGTAGCTTGGAAGAGGGAACTGTTGTTTTTTTTAAATTGCTTCTTATAAGTTGACCAAGATAAAAATGTAACTATTTTATCTGCATCACTTGTAAAATGTGTTCAGATCAAAGAGAGCTGAAACTACTGATTTGCATTTTAAGCAAATATACAGTCTTGCGGACAAACACTGCCAAGCACATAAACCAATGTTGCCAGCCTTTCATTTTTTTTTTTTTTTTTTACTGCCATATTTCCAACAGAATAAAAGCAGGTTCTACTACTAACTGTGAGTGCAAACTAATAATTTTGAATGCCTTTTATTTTACAAAGTGTCTCTCGTTTTTATAAAGATTGCATGGTGATACATCATGCAAACTCTACATGTTTTTAAGTGTATAAAAGCCAGATGTAAAAAAAAAATTACGGTAGACAATAAAACAAAACACCCACTTTAGCAATATTTTTGTTTAAGTACATAAACACACTCTGATATTAAAATGTCAAAATTACCATTTAAGGGCAGTTTTTAATAACTAAGTGGTGGTGAGTCATTTTCTGTTGTTGTTAATTGTAGTGGGTGCTATAAAAGGCTAAAASTATGTCCCAGAGTTTCTGCACAATAATGACACCCCCAGTGCTGTTAGCAGATCTTGCCTCTCTTTTCACGTTAGGAATATTTTCCCATGCAGTACTTTTAGGTCTTGAACTCAAAGTACTAATTATAAATATGTACACAGGGTGGACTTGAGACCTGTACAGGATGTACGTTGCCTCTCGCACAGTGACCGCTGGACACGGAAAGAAAAAATTAAATGTATGTATGTTTATTCCTTATTTTAGTTTATTTGGCGTGACTGAACTGCCTTGTGCTTAAAGACTTTTACTAAAAAATGTATTTTTTGGTAAATTGTATTACTGTAACCAACAGTGTTGATGAATAAACCAATTGGTGATCTATTGTTTTTTTTTTGTGTGTGTGTGTGTGTGGGGGGGTAGATCAAGTTGTTTGTTTAGTGAAAGAAACTCACTTTATTACCATCTGCACAGACAATGCAGTCATTTACCAGCAAGGTGCTTTCATGCTTTCAACTAAGAACAAAGTCAAAAGTAATTCTACTTAAGTAGGATTACTTAAGTTGATATTATAATCTATTTGTGGGGGATAAAGTTAAACCCATCTAAAGGTGTATAATTATTGCTTCAGTAGTTTATAAACTAAACACAAATTCACAAAAAAATTCTCTAACAAATGTGGTTCCTCACCTCCAATGTTCTGCAGGGTGATCGCGATACCAGCAGCCATTTTTCCAGGTGTACCAAAGGCCCGGTWGCCCAGCTGCTCATAAGATCGAATTCCTGTGAACAGATTACAAACAACAACATTCGGTTACATCTGCCAAGACGACCCTTTAGGCAAAGCAATAAAAACACTTTTGAAAAGATTAAAAAAGGAATAATGTGATTTGTCATTTTTTATGGCTTCAATATTTGTCAGGGCCACAAATCAGTTTACAAAATAATGATTAAAAAAAAGTTTTATTACATTTCCTTCATATAATCGTTGAGGTTTTTAAGGTTATAAAATAAATCTTTTGGGTACAAAACAATATAGCGTGTAAGAGTGTAGACAACAATTTAATATAAGAGCAGATTTTTTTAAATTAATGGTCTTTTCATTACAGCTGAACAGGCATTGTGGCATAGTTTGGTTCGACTGAAGGGAAAACGTGACTTTTAATTCAACAACGAGCAAATTTTTTGGCTGCTAGGTATGATTTCATTGCTATGATACAAAACTTACCCACAATGCCAGATGATTTAAGCAGTAGGTGAATGGAGTAACAGGATAAAGCTGCAACTGCAGTCAGAAGAAACCTGTGACACGGCACACAAAATAAAGTCACATAGCTGCACAATAACCTATTTAAATATCAATCTCGTTTTGGATTCTGTTTGCTTCCCCTTTTTCTTCCTTCATTGTATCTGTTTAGTGTGATTTATTTTTTATTTATTGTTATTTATATTTTTTATTTTTATTATTTCTTTGGTTTATATCTGCAGTAAAAAAAGTTTTTTAAAACTAAATACCGTAAGTTTGAGAAGATGAACTGCAGAAAGGGATTAAAACTGTTTGTTTCCTGGGCAATATGAAATATTTTAAAGGTGCGACAATATCTTGGGGGTCAATCCTGCCGACTCATGATCCTGATCCTGGGGCTCAAAGTTGGAGCCCAGGTTGCATCAGGATCATCTGGCATGAAACGACTGCCAAATATTTTGTGCACATTGGCTTGCCATGGTGACCCCTGCAGAAGGGAGCAGCCAAAAGTACATTATAAGCTGATTTTCTTCTTTAAATTGTTTATTTTTATTTTTTTTTTTGCAATACAAAACCACAAACAGAAGCATAATAAGAGTGAAACAGAATTTTCTGCACTCACTCGTGTTGAAATACAAAAACCACAATGACCTGGCAAGGAAACTACAGCGTGTTTGCTGTCTTGCATTCATCTGATCACAGCACTATCGTGCAAATGTGAAACACGTCTGCAACATTACCAAGGGCTCGTTTACGTGCAAGCTGAACCTAACACTCTGTTCCTATTCTGTTTTGTGCCTTCTCTCCTATCTAAACACAGGCTAACATGACTAAGAAAACAAGAGTCATGGTTGGACAGTAGCAGTCTGTACAGAGCAGGGGAAAGTAAACAACCTGTCCACATGCTTCACTGTGGTCTGGAAGTTTGGTTATTTTTGAGCCGTGTCCTTTCTAGGACTTCTCTGTGGCCACTACAGTAGGACTGAGGGTCTGAGTAAAGGGGTATGAAGACTATTGGGCATATCACAACAATGAATCGACCTATAGAGAGGAAGTTAACATCCTGACCAATTGGTGTCTAGAGAACAATCTCTCACTGAATGTCACCAAAACCAAGGAGCTGTTAATGGACTTCAGAAAGCAGAAGAGAGCACATTCTCCAATTTGCATCAATGGGTCAGTGGTGGAGAGGGTCAGCTGCTTCAAGTTTCTCGGAGTCAATATCAGTGAGGACCTCACATGGTCAGAACACACAGCACGGGTGGTGAAAAATGCCCAACAACTCCTTTACTTCCTCAGACGTCTGAGGAGGTTTGGCATGAACCCCTGTGCCCTCAAGACCTTCTACACTTGCACTGTGGAAAGTATCTTGACAGGGAGCATTACCACCTGGTGTGGGAACTGTACTGCTCGGGAGCGGAAATCCCTTCAGAGGGTAGTGTGCACAGCGCAGGACATCATTGGGGTGCAGCTGCCAAGCCTTCAGGATCTATACACCAACCGCTGCCTAAGAAGGTCCCTCAAGGTCCTAAGGGACCTCTCCCATCCAAGTCAACAGCTGCTCTCACCAATGCCGAGTGGAAGGAGGTACAGAAGCATTAGGACCAGCACCAGTCGGTTCCGTGACTCCTTCTTTCCTCAGGCAATTAGAATGTTGAACAGTCAGTAGTACAATGTTCTGTCCATCCCACCACACTATCAGCTCTTGTAGCTGAAATAAGTTTTTAACAAAATACGTATCGTTATAAACATATCTGTACATTAACTTGGTAATACTGTATGTTTACGTTCATAACACCAGTTATTGTGTACAATGTACGTCTATTCTATTTTTAAATAAACCAGTTTTTTACATATATAATTTTTTAATGTTTCTTCTAATCTTTTTTAGTATGTTTTTATATTGTGATCTGCATATATGTGGGAATTTGCACTCAAGTTTTTCACTCACCTGTACGCTTGTGCTATGTGATGTGACAATAAATCTGAACTGAACTGATGTATGTGAATCAGCTGTTTATATAATAGTACCAAAGCAGAAAACACTCGTAATTTCTTTAAATGAACAACCTTTCACAATAAATGCTTTASGTTCTTGGGATAATTTGTGCCAAATAGCTAACTATATATTAATTCAAACTTTTTTAGCAACATGCAGGAGGCTCGGGCGTGCGTATGCAGACCAGATACTGCGTGTTAGGTGGAGCAGGTTGGACTTTCTGCTTTTTTTGTCTTCCGATACTTTAACGAAGAGAACAGTTTTCTCAGTTCTTGCAGAAACCTCGAGAGTGAGGTTTGAGGTTTGAACTGTGTATTTTCTCAAGGTGTGAAGAACAAGAACAAACTTTGTTCTGACCAGGACAGTTTATACTTCACAAGTAATTCAAGCACAGAACTCTTACAAAAACCATTAAGCAGGAATGTCAACATTTCTGCTTGTTCGCATTAACCTCAACCACTTCAAATTTCTGACAAGTAACACAATAGTTGTCAAACGCTACACAAGAAAGAAGTTCTGCCTGGATAATGTACTGAGAATAAGACACAAGAACTCCCAAAAGTGAGATGTGATAAAACTTCAGTTTTTTTTTTCTCTCAGACCTGGAAGAGAGAAAGATTGTCTTGGTTCTTGTGGCGTATGAAGCAGGGAATAAAACAGTAAGGACTAATAAAACACTGTGAACTGGAAGGTATTTAGATCTTCCACCAACAGTCTGGATGAAAACAAAGAACTATTACCCCATACATCAGCTCCTGTGGGGACAGCTGTATACCAACATGCACCAGAATGAGTTTCAACAATGACAAACCTGGTTACCATCTTATCTCGGATAGCTGATGTGACTGCAGTCCGATCACCGAATGGGTGCCATTTGCTTGTTGTAACTCTTCCAAATTAAAATGAATTTTGTATCTTTTTTCAACCCTGCATCTAATAACACATATATTTAATTCAATCTCAGTCAGCTGTATTTAATTTTTTACAAGGTTAATAATTCGAAGAGGGTTACATTTTTCTCTGTCCTGTTACCAAAACTCATTTGACATCTAAAAAGCATGTTTAAAAGCATGTTAACTAATTCCTTAGATTTTACTTCAAGATAGTGTTTATTTTAAAGAAACTGTTGACTACATAGTCAAAAAATCAGTATTTATTACTAAAAAGTCTTTATATACAGTATATGCAAAAAGCATGTTTAAAAGCATGTTAACTAATTC
>NW_013952437.1:2403034-2428950 GCF_001266775.1 Austrofundulus limnaeus
CCTCGAGAGTGAGGTTTGAGGTTTGAACTGTGTATTTTCTCAAGGTGTGAAGAACAAGAACAAACTTTGTGATTGGTCTCAGGGGTGGTATGATACCCCAAACATCTTCAAAAGTTACCAAGGAATGTCTTCACGTGCTCATGTTCATTCCTATCATCTACTTTCTAAATACATTTTAATATTTAGTCATTGCCCAAGGTTGCAAAATTCAAATTTGAAAACTTTCCATGGAAATTAACTGAAATAAACTAGAAATTTGCAAAGTTGGAAATTCTTCCCCTGTACTGGTCCATTACATGCACAGATTAGGGATGTCCCGGTCCAGGTTTTTTGGCTCCCGATACAATCCGATTTTTTAAATGATTGTGATTGTGTTAATGATTGTGTTGTGTATAACATATTGTGTTTGTTTATTGTGATTGAAATATTTTAGATTTATTTTGAAAACTACATTTTTAAAGCATAGGTGGGATTTGGAGTCACACAAAAATCTTTAAAAAAACACATCTCTGAAGGATTTTAATTATTACATTTCAAGGTAAAGTGGATAGTTAAAGAGTGGGGACAGGTACCATTGACTAAATTTTCAGTGTTCTTAGTAGTTTTTATTAATGTTTTTAATTATATATCTTCAATTTTCAATTTGGTCAATCAACAAGATATTATGCTAAATAATAAAATTCATTTTACAGTTATTTTTTTGTGCACATTTATACGTGTAATTTCCTGGGGACGGAAATGGCACTGATTCGGTGGAATGGCTCAGGAGGAACAGGGAAAAGGACATCAAGAAGCAATGAGCAGGTTTAGCGAGGYGGTGAGAAATGCTAAACGATCGTATGCTAAGAAACTCCAACAGCAGTTCTTGGCTAATGACTTTGCATCTGTATGGAAAAGCCTCAGACAGATCACAAGTTACACACCCAAAGCCCACCCCACGACCGCTTTAAGAAGAAAACCATCCCCCACCACTCTGTTCACCCCGCCCCCCCCAACACCTCCAGCTTGCTCATTTCAACAGATTCTCATCCTGTTTTTCAAACCCCCTTTTTTACACCCTCATCCCCACATTGAGGGATGTTAACAAGTTCATCAAAAAGCAGAAAGCCTACAAAACTGCAGTTATGCTGTTACCAGCATCTTTATCTAATTCTAATGTTCGTCTTGTGTGAAAGCTTTATATGCAGCATGAAATGATGTACTCACAAGAAGAGAAGGATGCCAGTATTGGCCATGGCATAAGCCAATCCAAGGATCCCACTGCCCATAATAGCATTGCCCAGGTTAAAGACTGACATGCCGAATGAAGTCTTTCCTTCAAACTGTGAATTAATTTGATGAAACAAAACAGAATTGTTATCCTGAAGCATTTGTGCTTAATTGTTACCTCATTCATTTCTGAAGTTAGCTGAAACATACAACTTCTAGTAATAGTTTACAATTAATAGTAAAGCAATGGTTCAATAGTTAAAGATGTTTGATTTCCCACAAATGAGGCACAGTGATTGCAGCAAAATTTGAAATTGAAACTGCATGGAGAACCAAGCAACATGAGTGTAACTTCTGACATCTGAATTTACTGCATGTTCTCAAACAAATACAAATACAGCAAGATGTATTCATTTGTAGACTTGTTCACTTACATCAGTGAAACGTATCGGTTTCTTTCCATTTGCACTGGGCAAAAACTCCTCACTTTCCAGTCCTCCTTCCAGGTCATCATATCTAGGGACAAAACAAGTTTGACTATGAATTATTTTTTATCAACCATTTAAAGTGTGCACATGTCTGACAGCAGTTATTTGTGTGCTTAAAACCTCTTCATTCAGCTCTCAGTAAACATACCTGAATGTTTCAGTGCCATTCCTTTAAAGGATCCATCAGGTGAGGTGAGCACAAAAACAAGACAAACTGCATTTACCGAAATATCCGTTTTCCATTAAAAGGTCATGCATTATGTTTCTAACCACGTCCTATTTAGTAAGAACCATAAAGAAAGAAGTCTGTTTAAATTTTTGCTTGTTTTCTTGCCGAGGATGTGGTTTTACATAACTATAATAAGACAAAAAGAATAGAGTAAAAAGCAGCATGCTGCATTATAAAAAAGATGGATGAAGAGGAAGACTACTCACTGATCATCTGCTAACAACGTCTTCATTGGCACACCCATTTCATCTTCAAGRTCATGACTTTTCCCATTAGATAATATGTTCATCTCGGACTGGGACGGCTCCATCACTCAAGCTTCCCTTCGGCCTGGATGTGTTCGATGTGATGTTTGATGAATCTAAAGCTAAAGGTGAAACAGGGTTTATTAAATCAAAAAACTCTCACTGAAAAACGAGGGTGTGAAAAATGTGCAGCAGAGGCAGCACATAGGAAAAAAATATATAAAAACAGAGATGAAATTAGAAATATTATTGGAAAAAATACACTTCATGAAAATCCAAAATACCATCAAAATTACAAAGTTACAGTTAGAAAGTTTGTGGTAAATTGACAATACCTGTACTGATTTTAGTTTAGTTTTGATTAAAAATAAACAGCAGTGACAGATCTCAGGTCAGAAAGTTCCAAAGAGCTGAACCAACAAAACAAAAAAACATCAGATTTGGATCCGATTTTTTTTTCCTGCTCATTCTGATATTTCAGCAACAACTTGGGCAATCATTGCCAAACTTCTGAAATTCCTTTTTCTCAGTATCTGCGTGCGCAGAGAACAAGCAGCAATGACCCAATTCTACGTTTGACACAGTGACTTCCAACAGAAAAGACCTGACCTCCTCCGCTCATTTAGTTCTCTGAACGAATCGCGTGTTGAGATAATATGCCAGGAAATATGGTGGTCTCATGTTTCAGCATTGAGGAAGGCAAACAAGTCAAGACTACCCAAAGGTTAAAGTCTGTTTGAGTGGTTTTTTTAGGTCTGTTTGTTCTTTCCTGATGTAAAATTGTAGATTCTCAGTGCGATAATCCACACAATGACTCTGTGGTGTTTATTATTACTAAAACATAAAGAGATTAGAAACAAGTCCAAGTCTTTGATGACATGTCTAAAAACAGTAATTACTCTAATGCTGTATTTATGTACTATTCCTTGTGAGCTCCTTGTAATCATGTTTATTCTAAAAAAGTAAAAACAAATAGAGGCTTTAAGAAATAAAGTATAAAAATGGAATTTTAGGAAAAGGAAAGAAGAAAACTGCAATGAATAAAAAGTGACCGTAATTAAAATTACTAAAACAAAATGAAAGATTATTCCATAAAATGTAAGCATTACCTGTCATTTAGCTATCAATTCAATATTAATGGATTTGCCAAAGTCACCATCTCAATGATGGTGAATATTATTTTTACGTTTTCACAGTATGAACTCAAGACGGACAATGGTGTTTTGTCAGCAGCTTCCTCTGAGAGCAAGTTCTCATTGTTCTCTCAGCCAAAATCACAGTCTCTGTTATTCATGTTCATTCAGCAACACGTTGCAGCTGTCGCTACGCCGCACCATCATGGATACAATGATCAGGCGCTGAGGAAAGCATCAATTTTAAAATTAGAATAGAAAGTTTTGTCTTAAAGACATTTGCCACAGCAAAACTGAGGTTCAAAGAGCTATCCTCGACAGGTAAGACATTTATTGTTAGTTGCTTGGTGTTTAAGGTTAAAACTGTCAACAAAAGGGGAAAAAAAACAACCAAGTGAATGTTGTGTCACCTATGCCAGGGTGACACTAAATTATTGTTTTGTTGTTCATAAATAACAATAAAACATGGGATCAGTGAATTTACAGTAAATATGGCAGACGATTCTGTTTTTTTCCCCACTTGTAAGGTGCAGCACAAAATATTTACAACACGTAAAAATACACCTTTAAATACATGTGACGAACAGGCCAACTGCTTTCATATAAAACAACTGCTTTATTATGGGGAGAAGATCAACCACTTTCTACACTTTGATGGTTTTTGTAATAAATCGTGTCTATGCTTCATCATTCAAAGAGGAACAACTTGAGTTTTTACAGGCACACAGTTCACAAGCTGGCACCCATGATGGGATGTGAGAGTCGTGAAGGAAGAAAGAACTTGTGAATGTCTCAATGACATTAAACCAAAAAATAAAATAAAACAAAAATAGAAATAGAGAAAAGTAGTTGTGGCCTCATCTGAATGACAACATCCTAAAAACCTGCTAATGGCAATAAAATCTTATTTATAAGAACTTCACTACCAGGTCCAACCTTAGTTCTGCAAAAACAACTGCGTAGATTTGTGCGCCCAACTTTGCTTTCTACTTAATTTGATTTCCTCCTTGCATCAAAATTTCAGTAGTTTTTTTTTTTTTCCTTGCGTTGGTCTGTCAGAAACCCAGGCAGAGGGGCAGCGAGGGGCTAAGTCACATGCAGACGAGGGAATGCTGGAGGTTTCAGTGCCTGGTGGCACCAGTTCATCAGAAGACACGTGTCTGCTGAGGACAGCCGGACACATGACTGTGTTATCAWCCTGCACCTGCATCATGCTCTACTGCGGGCCAAAAGTCTGGCTTATTTCTCCTAATTGTACACAGCAAGTAAACTAGGCAGCACATTTTTAGTCATATTTTCTAATGCTTTGGTCATAAATTTGGTCAATTCACTGTTGATTCCCCTCCGATATCAAATCCCAGTCAATTAAGGAGCATCCACATTTTAAAATACATTCAACCACATAATTGCAATTATAGGTTCATCAGTAATTACCTCAAATTTCAGTCAACTTCTCTAAGATATGTCTGCTGTATGATGGATATCTCTTTAAAATATAACATCTGAATAGGATTTCTTTTCAAAACAACAACGTATTCTTCAGAAACACGGAACAAAAAACCCCCAAAAGACTTGGAATTCTTAAATGAGCCCAGGAAGCCATGACACGAGACATRATTTAATGTATGTTTTTCAAGCAGCCAGCACACTCTGTTTTACACAAAGATTTMGTTTAGAGTAATAAGCTCAGCTGTCAAATAATCAATCATTTGAAAAGCGGCTTCAACACAGCCTGAAGAGTCCCAGATTTAATGTGGACCCTATAGTGGCAGGTACGAATCAACATGATCTCACTTAATTTCCTGAAAAAAAAAAAAAAAGACAGAAAACACCTCAAAGGATCAACAACGAGGAACAAGTCTCTTTCTTTCCTAGTGATTTTGATAGTTTTGCACCAAAGGGCTGAGGGCTTTATTTTCTGTGTCCTAATAACATAATTAATGGATCAAATAATAATACAGAAAATCATATTGTAAAGACAGCCTGCTTTCTGAAGATGCTTTTAGACACTAAATTTACAATCTGCAATTTAGCTGTAACCTTTTCTGACACATTTAAAGTATTTCATCTAATGCCTTACGCAGTAAAAGGGTTAGTCAAAATGAGTGTTTACTATGAGTTCGTTGTAACCTAAAACAATAGAGCTGTGGGTATACGGATAAATCTGCAGCTGGAGTTAAAAAATTATTGTGAAAGTTTTGTTTTATTTTTTCTATAAAATAATAAATCAAACAATAAATAATAATAATAATAATAATAAATAAAGGACGTGTTACGTTTCTGAGTGTTTATAATTCAATTTGTGTTCACTATAAAGTAAAGCTTTACATAAGAGGTCAGTTAACTCTAATTAAATATAAGTACTTGATGAGGTGTGGCAGGATGTTTCCTCAGAAAAAACCTAAGTAGAAAGCAGCAGGAGGTACTCAGCAAAAATCCTCCACGTCCATTTTAGAACTCTGGGATGAGGGGCCAGGTTTTGTTTTTAAGGATTTAGATGTAATTTTGCTTTTAGACATGATGCATTGTTTCAATTCATCCCACAATATTGTTTTTGAACATGGTTTATATCTGAAATCTGAAGGATCAAAACTTGTTAATTTTTCACCAGAACTCAGACGAGAAAAGCTAAATGTGTGTAATGCTAAAAAAAAAAAGAAAAAGTAAATAAAAACAAAACCACAAGGCTTAATAAATAGCTTTTTTTTGGAACATTCTTTCTGGGTTGTGGTCKTGATGTTTTCAGCTGCATGTTTGCCACCTGTGTGCTATTTTATTTGTCGTCCTCGTCTTCTTCACGGTAAAATTTATGAAAAATAACGCTACAAGACTTCTGATTGTGAATAAAACTAACAAAAATCTGCCAGAAGAGTTAAGAACTTCAAAYTGGCGCTTTTTTGTTGATTTCCATACATGTTTTTGGGACCAAAATGTGTACATTAGGTAATGTAGGATAATTTGTTTTCTCTTAAATTACAAAAACATGTGGATATTTGCAGTAAAATTCAATATAAAAGCCAACAAATAAGAAAACTTGTATGTTTTCTGAACACAGAAAACAGCTTTTTAAGGACTCCAGTGTAAACAGAAAACAGTACATGATGGAGTCAAGTTTAACCCACGTAGATTACGAGCCCCATGACAAAGACAAGAATAAACTCTGGAGTGCCTGACACTTAAAACCTGGACTGACTCAGACACAGATATTCACAGATCTCTCCACAGCCGCCTGAGTCCAGCTCGGATAAAAACACCCACATCCACGCAGCGCGCACCTGTCGGCCTCCCCCTAAAACCTCCCTCTGCCGCTGTGATCGCTGCGTGCGCCGAGGTCACCGACTGCACAGGAGCTTATCTGTTCACGCTCCCTTCTGATGAACCCGACATGGAAGTCCTTATAAAGGGGTTTCAATGGGAACCGATGTCAAAAACACCTCACCCTGTCCCACGTCACCTCAGATCCACTGAGCAGGTGGGAGTTAAGTGCCTCATTTCCTGTCAAGTCAACAGTTGTAGGAGAGAAATATTCAGATTTGTAAACCAGGGACTTTAGGTTACCTAAACATTTAAACAAGGAAGATAAACTACTTTTAATTATTTAGAATCAACTATGAGACCTTTAAATTGTGAAACTGCTCATGTTATTACAATTATAATTAACTGCAACAACGGTTTCCAAGGACAGTAAATCATTGTAACATGAGCAGGTGGAAAATGCTGATATATAAAAGCGAACAAGAAAGCAGGGCTGATTTCTAAATTAAGTTCAGTTTTACAAGTTTTGAACTGAATTTAATTGAGTTCAAATCAAAATCATATCTGTCATTTATACTAACCCATTTTCCTGAAATATGAAATGCTAACATTTCATAAAGAAATGCATACCACCTGCTGCCTTCTGTGCCAGAGTTTTAAACTCAGCTTTTGATGAGGGGAAATAAGAGTCCTGAGCAGTTCAGCTCCTGATAAGCTGGCACACCATATTTAAGCTCAATATCTAATAATTACTATGTGAAAGCTACAATAAAATCTGTTCTTTGCTTTGTAAAATATTTTTGCTAACATTACTGGCAAACACTATCGTCTTCATGGTGTTAACATATTAACAAAAGATTAACATCTGTTTATCACATTGGATCTATTTTAAGAGAGGCTTCATGTGGCAAATCATCACATTCAAACAAAACACCTCAAATCATTTTACGAYAATGCTTGATTACACTGTAAAAAATGAAATGTTCGATTTACTTAACCATGTTACCTGGTTCCACTTAACTGAGTTGAGTAAATTCAAAGCAATATACCAGTTTTTTAACCAAAGAACATGAGTATGTTGCTTTGAATTTACTCAACTCAGTTAAGTRGAACCACGTAACATAACATGGTTAAGTAAATCCAACATTTCATTTTTAGAGTGTACAGCAGAGAGGAATTTAATATTTGCAGTTAAAGCTTCACACAACAGGAAAAAGCWAATAAAAGGTTGTGTTGAGGATCAGATCTCAAGATGCAGCTACAGTGGTTAGATTGGTAATCTCATTTTCTCAAGGAACATAAAACAACTACCATATTAAAAAGTCACTGAAACTTTACACACATTACATTTCCTGAAACTGTCACTGACAAATCCTTTGGGAAGAAAAAGAGTGAACTGTTCTCTCTTCTGTAATCCAAAGCCTTTTATAACCAGGAAGACAACAATAACAGAAAAGATGAAAATGAACTTCCTCCACATGCTCAATAACAGAAACAAAAGGACTTTAAACGCCCTCTGTTGGTCGCGCCACGTGTTTTTGTATTTTTCTTGTGCAGAAACGCAAACCTCATTGACTTATCAGGGATTTCTATGTTCCCAGTCCAGAACAGGTTAAACGGGAGCAAACTGGGGAAAACTTAGAAACGTGTAGCCTATAGGTTATAAGTTGACCGACCTGAAAGGTACTGCGTAAAAACGTGGACGTTCCATTAAAAAAGCGCAGAGATCAAGCGGCGAAAACCCAAACATTTACCTTTACTTTAGATTTATCAGCTGATACGCGTTTGTCACGACCATCCAGTCGGGATTCGGTCCTCGTGCGGCAAGTTTTACTCGCGCCGAGTCGCGCGAACAAAAGATGGAGTCCGGAGCAGCAGCAGCAGTCTGTCACTCAGGGCTCAGAGGCACATGGTGCTGCTGGCACTGCGGGAGGACCGAGCTCTTCTTTCTTTATTCATCATATCTCGTTGTTTGATTATTAGGAAGCCATATGCTCCCGTGGTCATTTGATCAGGAAGCTTTAACATTTGTTTTCAACTTCCCTTAGGTAAAAGTCTCCCTCTCTGTGTTTGAAATGTGTTCATTTTTTCCCCCTTTAGGGTGAAACAAAAGATAAAAATCAGCTGCATTGAGTCTTACCAAAGTATTTCCTCACAAAAGGTTTSCAGTCTGATCCCGCTCTGGTGTTGGGGAGAATTAGAAGCGCAGCACCGTCTCCTTTCCCTGTTAAACCCTCGGTTTCTTCCTGATTTACGCACTTCTTGCGCGGCTTTTTACGCACACCGACGTCCCCCGGGTGGCTGACCACAATGTGCTTTGGGAAATGGCATCGTAAAAAAAAAAAAAAAAAAAAAACACATCTTCAGCTAAACTGTGGGGGTCGCATTAGGTCCGCCTCCATGAGCACCGAGCTGCACCCTCACCACCCCACCTCCTCCTCTCCTCAGCTGCCTGGTGTACTCTCGGAGAGGTCAGGTTTCCACAGCACACAGGGACATGCGCGCAGTCTTTGGCGCACATGAATCCAAAAGGAAATTCGTGCTAAATAGCTCATGGCAACATTTTATTGGCACCTTTTTTTTTTTTTTTTTTTTTTTTTTTTTTTTGCGTAGGCTAGATGCGAAAAGACGCACTTGTGCCAAATTTGCGCGCACTTTTTCCCCCCTTTTGTGCACTACAAGCAGCATCCAGTCAAGGCTCCTGTCAAAACAATGATTTCCTCTCCAAAAGCTTCAGTGTGTTGCCTACCCCACACTTTGATTTGCCAGCTTTTGTGAAATGATCAGCCCTGACTGAACAAAGGTCACGAGGTCAGCTATGTTCCAACTTTTTTTTGTTTTTCTCAGAAAACTGCAGTGTTCTGTGAACATAGATTGTGTATACTGCTGGTGTGGTTTGATCAAGTGGGGTCGAACCTGAACTTGTGGAAAATCCCCGTTACCACAACAAAATCAGAGCATTTCAGTTAAGAAACACTCTATTTCTTGACACCGTTAAGAAATACCTTTAAAAATAATTTTAGCAGCACAATCAAATGCTTGCCTCACTACCACACTCTGAAACTACAAGTCTACAGCTTAACTGCGTAAAGTTTGATGTCGCTGTTGCTTCATTTGTCCAGAACAGAGCCACCATGAAGAACTTGAGCAGAAAATTAAATAATCTTTGACATCATTAATATGAATGCAGTCCTTAGAGGCCCCCCGAGGCCTAATGAACAAGTTCAGCAGTTTGTCGTTTAAACATGAAAACCCCCCCATCAGACGGGTCAGTGGGTTCAGAGGAGGTCCTAAATAGACCTGAAGCTCCACCTCTAAACAAACAGACTGAGGATTCTTCTAATCTGACAGACAGACAGGTAAACAGWCAGACAGACAGACAGACAGAGGAAAAGATGCCCCGCTTTAAACTAATTCATAAGCTGCTCAAAAATAAATACACTCTGCTTTATCAGTGACACGATCAATACAGGAAAACATTTTGGTACTACAAGGGTAAATGATGGTTCTATTTAAAACAATCACCGAAAACAAGAAAATCTGCTCGTAGACTAAAAGCAAAGTGTCGTTCAAACAAAAGCATGAGCATCCATAAACTGGATCCATGACCTGAGCGGAGCATCTTCTCTCCTCTCTGCCCAGTTAAAAACACTAAAACTGTTCTTTTATTATTTCTTTGTTCTTATTTTTAGAGACTGAGAAGAAAAAAAAGCCAGTCTTGTTTTCCCACACCTTAATAATAAAGATGCTATACTGAAATAATTTCATCTTTCACATCCCCCTTTTTTTTAACCCACGCTCATATTCCTCTGAGGCCAGTTTTGTTGATGCTTTGGTTGGATGTTTAAACATGGTTATGTGATGAATTATTACAGGAATGGATGAACAGAAATGCCACAATTATTAATATTTTCTTTTTTACAATTTTGCATTGTTTGTTTCAGAGTTCAAACACATTTATGTAATTCACATGACAACAAGTGCTGAAAGGAGACTAAAGGTATGCAAAATAAATTACTACTTGTATTTGTCTTTTGTGTTTTTGTTTTTTTACAAAAGATATAAAGAAGAGCAGAGGAACCAAAAACACAGGCTTACAAAATTTACCACTTTTCATGTCTTCATCTTAAAAACAACTCCATTTACCACACTCCCCTGCAAATTCCAGGTATCTACCTCTGATTCTAAAAAAGTGTTTTTACTCGAACACCATGGATTGTTAAAGATAGCTGATTTTTAGGAGGAAAAAAATACTATGGTACATCTTTGACTAAACGCATTGGTAAACCTCAAGAGGCTRAAATAAAGTAAAAACAACAGCATGCTGCTGATTTTAGATGTCCATTCATTTGTCCTGCTGGTTAGATCATGTGTAGACGCTGCAGGAATAACATGCAGAGCTTTTCAAAACCAAAAGATATTCAAACAAGCTCTACCCTTACATCGGCCTGCTATATTTTATTTATGTTGCAGAGGTGCAAGTAAACATTTCTCCCTGAGAAGTGAAGACATATAAGAGTAAAAAGGGGGCAACACGAGGTTAATGAAAACAAGGAGGCGATGGATCATGTTTCGTTTTGCACATGCACCATATTGTTTTATGTAGGGATGATCAGCAGGGAGGCAAAAAAACTATTTCTCTTTGTGTGAAAAACTAGATTCTGCAGATGGAGATGTCAATTCAAAATAATAAAAGACATCTTATAAGCCATTTAACTGCACAATATAGTTATTGTCTAATATTTTRACATCTTTAGTTACTACAAATATTAAACAATAGCAGCTTTTCAATTAGACTAAAAGCAGAACTGAAACAGCTGCAAATATAATTTCTTAATAAATAATTAAAACTTGTAAGACTCCATTTGTCCCTGTGATGGACTGAAGATCTGTCCAGGTGTCCCTGTGATGGACTGGAGACCTGTCCATTTGTCCCTGTGATGGACTGAAGATCTGTCCAGGTGTCCCTGTGATGGACTGGAGACCTGTCCATTTGTCCCTGTGATGGACTGGTGAGCTGTCCAGTACCCTGAATAGACTGCTGGAGAAACCAGCTCCCTGTAACTCTAAAAAGTGGGGAAGAGAAAATGGATGAATACTGGTAAGTTTTGTAGAAAAAAGAATCACAGACTATAGTTTCCCAGGAATATCAAGACCTATTGCTCTGTGGTTTAAATAAAACAAAGACATGCAAGTTTTTTCCCACCCTTACTAGTTCAATGGGGTCATGTTGGTGTTTTATATTTGACATACTTGGCATTTTATTTGTGCCAAGACTTTATTTGTATTATTTGAACCAAAGCCCCTTGAAACCTACAACAAACAACATTTTGGTACAGTAAAACAAGCCAAAATAAAAAGAAAGTGTATACAAATGTACACACATCCATGTAAAAAAACGGACATTRTCAGTTCAAATTACCTCGATAGGAGCAGTGATGACCTACTGGTTACGACCAAGACCTTTCCCCTCCTTCCAACCCATGGCCTGCAGCATTTGAAACCATAACAAAGTATTTTTTCCTCACCAAAATGTATTTCTTAAATTACTTAACACAACTAATAAATCTTAAGCTACACGTCATAGGAAAAACTTTTAGAATTTGTTGTGAATGCAACGTCTGTTTATTAATGTTCACATTAGCTGTTAAATTTAGGGACCTATAGCATTTTTTCCTAAGGAAAATAACTGTGATCAAACACAATGAAGACTGTTACAAACCATGTCTCATTTTTTATTTTCTTTACAATTACACAATTTTTGTATAAACTGTACAACCTTCACATGCTGAAACAAAACTTGATCTCATATAAATGAAAAAACAAAACTAAGGAAAGATAACCTATTATGCATATGTACAATTTATAAATTAAATTTACAGAACAGACCTTCATGAATCATACATGGACAAAAAATATCGAAGATAAGTCTCTCTTTTTCTTTCGGTGATGCAAACAAGTTGCATCTCAACCAGAAGACAACTCATCAAAACAAACAGTCTAGTCTGGAAATGGAGGACTCATTCCAGTTCAGTGAAACGAGCAAACATGGCTTTTCTAACTGCATCTTTATACGTGTCCGATGGGGAGAGGGTGTAGTTGGTGCCTTTAGTACCGAGTCCAGCTCCTTTAGTCCTCAACTGTGCCTGAGGAGGAAACCAACAGGTGTTTGAATAAACTAAATACTTCTATKAAAGACAGACAACCCAGGACATTACCAGTTCAAATTACCTCGATAGGAGCAGTGATGCCCTGCTGGTTACGACCAAGACCTTTCCCCTCCTTCCAACCCATGGCCTGCAGCATTTTGTTCCCAATATTATCACTGTTGAGGCCGTCTTTAGTGGGCTGTTCATAGTTACTGCACATAAAAACAAAACTGTCAAATAATTCCTAAAAACATAAAATCAACAACTTAAGACAGATTAAGATGAAGTGCTGCTTACACAACTTGTGCTGGTTGGTTGAATTTCTTCTTTTTAGGTGCTGGAGGTTCTGGGATCCCATATTTTTCTCTCCTCTCAGCTGCTCTGTCCCTGTATTTCAGCTATGAACAAAACACCAAACATCAGATTTTAGAATTTAGTCATGTGAAAATAATGCAATTGGAGAACAGTTTGATGTTAAGCTGAACCTCAGACTCTTTTCTTTCCAGTTCTTCCAGCTCTGCTTCACTCATTTTAGATCTCCGCATTACTTCCAGGTTTTTCTAGGAGAAATAAGATAAAAAAAAAATAAATGAGCGCACTA
This sequence comes from Austrofundulus limnaeus, assembly GCF_001266775.1. Taxonomy (NCBI): domain Eukaryota; kingdom Metazoa; phylum Chordata; class Actinopteri; order Cyprinodontiformes; family Rivulidae; genus Austrofundulus; species Austrofundulus limnaeus. The sequence goes on from NW_013952437.1 coordinate 2,416,344, forward strand.
ACAAATAAAAGCCTGTTTAAATTAGATAAAATTGAGCGTGAGGACAATAAATAGAATACCTTGTGGAGGTCAGACAGCTGCTGATGTCTAAKCAAACCCTCTTTATTTGGAAATTGCCTCCTACAAAGCAGGCAAGCCAACTTTTTCCAATCTGTCAGCCGGTCCTGGATTCCATCAGCACTGTCAAGTTCTGCTGCTCCTTCTTCAGGGTCACTGTCTCCACTGTAGGCTGCCACAAGAACACACTAAAGCAACACAAATACACATGAATAACAACATTAGTCATTAAATAAAGGGTCTCTCAAGATCCATGACAAGAAAACACGGTTGTTTCATCATTGCCATATTCTTGCCAAGTATAGCGTTCTTRGTTTTGAGAACTTAATCAAATACACAATTCAATTGCACCTCCCTTGAAAAAAATTGCACCCTTTAGCTCTGGATAAACATGTAGAGTGACCCGTTCAACTATTCGTGATGAGTGTAGAGTTCCTAAATGTAAAACTTATTTTGGTAAATCAGCTTTTTCAAGTGTTGCTATACAACAGTGGAATATTTTGCCAACAGTATTGATATGTAAAGACTTTCATAGATTTTCATGCATGACTAAACAATGGCTTCTATTAAATCAAACCTACTCTCATAATGTACACTGATGTGAGTGGATTTTTTTATTTGACAGTATGCAGGTGATGACTTGTTGAAGAGTGATTATGCTTTGGATATTGTAGGTATGTTTAATTGCCTGAAATGATTTTTTATTCAGTGGTCAGTCTTTTTTAACGTGTGTTTTAATAAGTGGGGTCTATGATGACATCTTTTTGGGAGCATGGATATTATGAATTGATTTTATATTGACTATGATTGTATGCCTTTGTATTGTATATTTATAATGCCTTTTCATATTTATTTATTATTTTGTTTTAAATTTATTATTATTWTTTTTTTCTTTTTCTTTTATATTGTGTGGGCTGGGTCAGGGACTACAGGTGGAAACTAGCACCCAGAGCTATAACCTGATACAGTGCATCTTTCCTTCTAAGGTTAATGCATACTGTATATTGACCCTGTATTAAAAAAAATAATAATAATAAAAATAAAAAATTATATCATTTAAATATTCTTGTTTAAAATCAAGATAAATTGTGTTTTACATAATCTTGTCAGAGAAACAATAGAAACAGAAAAAAACTCACCTTTGAAGTTGAGACTGAGCTCATRGGTGCTTCTTCTTCAGCACTCCTCGATGCTTCCTGTACGAGTCTGTCTAGACCTGCCTGCTAAATACATAAATGAAAATTAGCATTAAAATAAACAAAAACATTTATAGTACAAAATGTGCCACATCTTTTAGATCAGATACCTTCTTTTCAAACAGCGTGTATCCAGCATCAGCAGCTGCTGCCTCTTTCTTCTCTTCTTGGCTAATAGGCTGAAAGCTACTCTTGAAGTTCTCTTTCTGTTTGTTGAGACTTTTAGCCCATCGCTCCATGTCTTTAGCGATCTAAAAGATTCATTTAAACATTAAATTATAATTCACAAACAAAACATTTGAAGAAGCCGTTACAGGCCAAGTACACAACATGTGAATGTCAGATTTATAGCAGTACCTGTTGTGCGGTCTTGCTTTTGGGCTTCTCTTTTTTCTCTTTGCCTTCTTTAGGCTCCTTGTTGCCTGCTGCTGAGCCATTTGTTGATTTATCATTTTGCCCAACATCTGTGTTGGCAGGGGCAGGTACGTATGTCTGCTTCTCGTCGTCCCAGTACAGATACTGCTGGGTCTGAGAATTATAATAATACTAGAAAGAAAAACAGCAATGCACATATTAAAACCCATCTAAAGTCTCAGCATCATAACAAAAACTAAAGTGACTCACACACACTGTTAGTGAGTGACCTACATGTGAATTTGGGTCATAGTAGAGACCAGATTGAGGGTCGTAGTAATAGCCAGAAGACTCATCATATTGGTAGGTGGAAGTATCAGGAACAGCTGTGGATCATGAAGATATGTTCAAAATCAACTACATTCTCAAGTCTCTTATTTATAAGTTTTTATCATTCAGCAGAACATGTTTTAAAGCACTGTTATTGATTGTACCTGTGCTGGTGTCCCCCGTCTGTCCAGAGTTTGATAACGTAGCAGCTGCACTAACAGGCGCAGCAGCGACAGCAACAGCTGGCACAGACACAGCTTCAGCAGCTGGAAGATGACCCGTCTGGGGTTTTGCCTCCAGCTGTTGGGCAAGTAGCAATGCCTATAATTAGTGTTGTGGTTAATTAAGAAATTGTTATTTCAACATCTGCATTATAGTTTAGTGCAGCATCAACAACAGTAGAACATTACCTGCACAGCAGGCTGAGCAATTATATGAGGTTGGTAAACCTGTGCATTCTGTGAAATTACAACTCCAACTGCAGCTGGAACAATCTTCAACCCTGGGGCAGCTAAAATAAAATAAAAAAATAAATAGTTCTTGTCATTATTTAATTTTAAGTCACTACAGCCTTCATGTAAATCATACTAATGTTTTATTTAATCAAAGGGTCACACAGGTGAAGTTCTGAGATAACCGGTCAGTCAGGATGTAGGTTTAAAGAAATGTAAAATGCACTAGATCTTTGAAAAATTCATACASGTTAAAGTACTCTACTAATCATTTTGAATGTAGCCTTAGTTGTTCCCCATTGCTTGCAAAAAATATAAACTATTCAGCTACTGTTCTCATGTTGCCATTGTACGATAGTTGATCAGTCTCCTGCCAACACGTCTGAAAGACATTAAGAGTATTACTTACCTCCAAGGAGTCCATTTCCCTGGGAAGTGTTGGCTCCAGCTCCTTGGTAGTATGTCTGGTAATCCTGTAAAGCATTTATCACAACAGTTTAGGTGTACCCTTCCACAGTAATAATACTTTATATCTCTGGTAAAGCATCATTCAGTCTTTTGTTATAATTTTCTTTAGCTGTCATTCCAAGTTACTAGAAGTTGTATTTTGTTTAAGGCATTTTGTAAAACTAACAGGCAGGAATATATCTATTGATAGTAAATGGTCAAATGTTTGCCTTGTTTTTCGAACCTGTGAGAGTTGAGTGTAGCCTTCTTGGAGGTAGGCATACTCTGACATTCCATCCGAGCTCTGCTGGGGCTGTTGGGTGTAAAAAAAAAAAGAAAAAAAAAAGACATGATCATGCAACAATGGCTCTCGGATACTAAACAGATGTTAACAGAGAACAGGCAGACCTGAGCTGACGACCACTGGGCTGCAGCAATGGCTGTGCTGGCTACGGAAAAGGCGCTAACACGATTTCCATCAGGTAGCAAGAGGTCCCTAATGCAAGTAAACATTTATCAGAACAGTCGTTTATAAAGACAGTGATGAAAATAAAAAAAGGATACACAAATAATACTCACTTTCTAGCACTCTTAGCATAATCCACCCCAATGGTTTTCCCATCTAGTTTCAAGGGAGGCTGCAATCCTTGTAAGATGGTTAGCAACTGAGAAGCCTCCTGCAGCAACAACAAAACTATATCAAAATTATGTGTTTACAACAACGAATTGTGATGTTTTTTTTCTTTTTGTAAATTCATCTGTATATTTGATGATGCTTTACCAGAGGGGAGGACAGCTGCACAAAAGCAAAACCTCTGTTTTGGCCTGTTTGCTTGTCCTTAATGAGACGAATGTTGTTTGATGACAAATTAGCATATGGTGCCAGGACTGACAATATGGCTTCCACTGTGGTCTGAGGGGCGATATTTCTCAAGATGATTGCTGAATGAGAAAACAGGCTTCGATTAATAAAATTATTACGGGTAAATTTTTTCCCCTGCATTAAATCATACACAGAATAAATAAATAAAGAGAAATTCTTACTGTCACCATAAAAGTCTACATTAGGCTGCGTTTCAGAGACCCCAGCATTATTGCTTGTTTCACCTTCTGTGGAGAAAATCAAAGAAAAGATGTACCTTCACTGTATTTCAGGATTTAGAGAAACCGTAAGACTATGAATGTCACTTCTCATGCAAGCCGTTTGCGCCCATCTCACTGAGCAAGAACATGTTTAATGTCCAAATCACCCTCAGTCTCTACAGCTACATTAACACCAACGTTGTGCTGCATCCCTGCACTTTTGATCCAAACTGTCCAGACTGTCTGCAGTGGATGGCCTCTTACTGATTTAACTACTTACCAGTTTTGGCTGCTCCACACCTGAAGCACTTCAGCCGCCTCCGGAAATTGTACAGGCCACACTGTAAGTAACCGTTCACATCATTTTTATTATACATCTACTAAAGCCCTGAAACAGTGCTGTCGAAGACTACAGTCTTATTTGATGCAGCATACCATACCAACCCGGGACACAACTAAAACTTTACCAGTAATATAATTATAAATGTGTGCCACAAAGCAAGACAGTGTTCTGGAGAATAATTATTCGGACAATACAAACACAAAACCAACACATTCACTTACGGTGTTGCAGAGCCAGTCTTCATACTTGTTTCTAGGATGACTGTAGTGCATGTCCACGAGTTTGCCTTGGATGACCAGACGCTTCTGAAAAAGGAAAAGAAAAATCACTCAAAAGTTTGTGGCGGGAAATGAKCTAATTAATTGGAACAAGCAGTGTTGGAAGGGAGAGCACGGGGAGAGGGACCCCCAACAGACAGCCTCTGAGTTAAAGACAGCCACAAGGTGTGTAAATGAGCTGGATGTAAAGAGAATTCTTTAAGTGTTTGGGACCCGAGTGCCCAGACTAGGCTGGAGCAGAGTGTATATTGTGATATTAAGACATTTTTTTTTACTGGTTTAAAAAAAGAAAAAGACTTGTAAGGGCTTTCCACAACAAAGAAAAGAGAAAAAAAATCCCTATCTATAGGAGAGTTAGTTTTTTTAGGCTAAGAAGCTAATCTGGACTTTGAAATTGTCATTGCAAGGATAAAAAAAAAGCATTTTTAACAGTCTACAAAACTGACTTTGCAAAAATCACTAAAACTTGCTATTTTTTAAATAAATACAAATAGAATTCAATATTCTGAATTTGTTAAAATAGTTTAAAGTCAAAGACATCTCATTTTCTTTCTGTGTGGTATTCATTCTGTGAGTTATTTTTTTTAACAGTTTCCACACTACATTTTGAATACATTCTGGTTGCCTTTAGGGTCATTTCTCCAGATCCCCAAGATTAAAACTAGACTTGGCGATTGTGAAGCAACCTGATTGGTCTCCATCCATCTGGTAGCATCTTGCAAGTGATAAAAGTCCACGAAGGCGAAACCACGGCTTATACCTAGAGACAGCATTCAAATATAGACGGGAGGTGTGTTAGTTAAGAGTCCATGGGCATAGTATTCAAACTCTTCCATAAACTGCTTCACGACCCAGGCCAAGTTTGGTACACAATAGGCCACTCCTTAAGAGATTTACTATAGTAAGAAATCCTGATGAATACCACACTTATACACAAAGTGTTTCAGTCAAGTGAATTTTCAAAATCTATTACTGCTGTTCTTACTTACCTTCCTTCAAGAGATCCACAATGTACTGGAAAGACAGGTCTTGCATAAAAATGCTTACACAGGTTTTCAACTGATTTGATATAATTCTCTCCTATCTGCTATGGGAAAATGGGTCTGAATGGAAGCAGATTTGCCCTATGGTCAAAGACTTGGGGGAGGGAGTTTCAGGTCCATCTTACACTTGGTTCTCACCTGTTCTCTTTTTCATCAGTCTGACATCTGCTGGCTGGGGTCCCTCTAGTTGATCGATGACGAAACGAATCTAAACAACATACAGACAATAAAACATTACAGTTTTACAATTGCATACATTTCATACTACACTTAACGTAACTAAATGTGTGTGAAAAAAAGAAAAACTTACATCTTCCTCAGAAGTTTGAGGAGATAAACCCCCAAGCATGATGGTCTTACTCTTCTTATCATTCCCTGGATCCCTTCTATAATCATGGTCTCCATAGTCTCCATCTGAGTGATAACCATCTTCTGATCTGTCACTGTTCCTCCTTTTCCTCTCTCTCTGCTTTAAAAAAAAAAACCACATACAAAACATTAATATCAAACAACAAATTCCCATCTAAAGTTCTGAATAATTAAGTTAGGTACCTCTGGACTGTCTCGAGAGCTTCTGCGATCTCCTTCATAACGATCACGCCTCTCATCACTCCAGCGTCGGCTGCCGTGCTCCCGCTCTTGGTCCCGATCGCGTCTGTCTCGCCAGTCCGACTCATCACGGGCCTGCTCAGATCCATATCTACCACTGCGTTCGGTCCGACTGATCCTGTTCAAGCAGGCCCCAAAATGCAGACATCAATACAACAAAGCTTTAAGCAGTTATTTTAAAAATACACTTCAATGCTTGTGTGTCAATGCTTCCTTCAAGCAATTTATTGATGCGAAAAATAAATAAATAAAAAAAAATTAATGAGATCCTAGGAAAGAAAACCTTGTGAAATGTTTATAATTTTAAAAGCTGAAATGACTGACAAAAGCCTGTGTTTATTTACAGTTAAAAATGTGTAAATGCATTACACAAGAGTCAGGTATTAGTCAAAACTTAAAAGTAATACTCAACACTTAAAAAACTGGATTTTTACTTCCACAACAATGTGACAATTAAAGAATTAGAGAAGTATTATCACATAGGGCTTTATGTATGGTTATGTGTTTGAATTTTATTAGATATCCAGGCACTTAACAGACTAACTTAAAATAAAACGAGAACATGATTTTTCTGTTCAGCGTAAACCAGGCATCAAATCACTCATGACTGGCAATAATCACAAATAAACGCAATTAGACTGCTTAATAATAAAACTGCATTTACTTCTTGAATAAGCGATGATTAAGAATATGGCTTGTTTAAACAAAGGTTTAAATAAGACTTGTCGGGTTCTTGCATTGCAAATATTAACACACAACCTATTGACAATTCAACTCACCTTTTATCAGTTCCCATTTTCTTTATGGACCCAAAACCTGCAAGAAATAAAAAACACAAATAATGTCTAATTACACTTTTCTCCGTTTTAAGTATAGACAATTTTAGTGCGGAAGCATTCTCTTGGGAGACGGCTGTTTTCTGAACGCACACTGCTAAATGAAGGTAAAACACGACAAGATGGACGACTCAGGAATTACATAACAGACTGAGGAATAGAAAACATTGCGACGCCAAACAAACGAACGGTGACATGTTGGTTTCAAATTCAGCTGTACAAAAACTCACCGATAAAGGTTTGCTGACAATGTTATTGCCAACAAAAACCTATTTAAGGCTGTTCGATAAATTGTAAGTGATATACAACTCAGCTCACTTTCAAGGACTAATCGCTCGACAGCGATGAAACCTTCTTTATCCCAGGRTGCATTGGGGCAGGATGTGGCGCTGCAGGTTTTTATTTCCTAAGTTTGTCTTACAGGCAGCTATGTCTGCAGCCTTGTTCGTGTTTCGGGTAATGTAATGTAGAGCCAGATAATTTACACCATGGTTATAGTGTATTTKTCCAATGTTACTTTAGTCATTCGCAAGTTAGCACGAAGCTGTGAATCGGCGGAAGCTCTTGAAGTGAATCCTGCAAGTCAGAACTGAGGGAAAAGGAMTGTCTACAAGATTTGTCGCCATTTTAGTTGTATACAATTGTTAAAAAAAACCAGAAAATGTACATAATTCATTCATACATAAATTATTAGCGCTTCTCTTTTATTCTTCATAAAACTGAGGAAGTACACTTTCCTCTGAGACTTACAAGTAATGCTATTTCCTGTTTAATAATAGTTTGAAATACAAAGTATTGACCCTTAACACCCTTTATGCAATTTCTAATTTATTTAATTAAAATATTTAATTTGAAATAAAAGTCCCATAATAAATCCTACTTAATATTTGGCAGGGTTTTTCTTTATTATTTTTAGCTGCATTAGATGTAATAGTGTGTCCTCGATGTATTCCACTTAACCGTGTAATTACATTCAAAGGCAACATACATAAAAAATCACAAAGGTGAAACAAGACAACTCTTTACCATTTATTACAGTATTTATATTCTGAAACATCACTAACAAACATGTTTTTGTACAGGCAAATCTTCCATAAAGGTGACTACACAATTACTTGTTCAAGTTGGCACACAAAAATGTTCCCAGTTGTCTTTTCTCTTTGATTTGGTTTGGACACTGTGTACTGCTGACAACAGATGCATTACTTCACTGCGGATTATCTTTTGAAAACAATACTTTAGGAGTTTAATTTTAGAATAAATGATTACGCTTGTGTCACCAATACAAAAACAGATCCATATTTTCTATACAAGTGAGTCATGAGATAAAACAACACAAAACTCAGCTACACAATATAAAAATGGTCCACATGATCCCAAAAAAGGATGGCAAAATCCAGCACATTTAGTCCAAAAAATTTAGGGTGGAGTGAGGAAGTGGTTATATGATGACTTCTAGGTCAAGGTTTCTCCTTTCGTCACCTGAAATGACACATAATATTTTCATGGTTAAATCAGCTGGATCTAGACAAACAGAATATGTTACACCAGTACTACAAATACACTATATTTGTACTTACTCTGGCCTCTATATATTCAATCCTCCTCTCCAAAGCTGTCAACTTCTCGTTGAGAGTAGCCAGACGAGATCGACAAGACATATCTGTTTGTGTGAGTGAAATTAGACATGTTAGAGGTTGACGTTTTTATAGTGAGCAACACCTTCTCAATAAGAGCTGTGAGAATATTTTAGTCAAGCGGATCCTGATTCATTTGCAGAGCAGAACAGGCTAATAGGGCTAGCTGTCAATATATATTAATTCCACTCGATAAATAACAAACCAATTAGCTTGGTGCTACCGCGCTAGCTGGGAGTGTCCATTCCTAAACATGAGCTACAGTGTTAACAACAGTGTCAGTAATAGGCAGGTAGTAGTTAGCTGTCGAGGTCTGTCCTAATTCAACTCGCTGAACAACTAATATTAAAACAAATTAGCTTGATGCTAACATCCGAGCTAAATGCTAGCTGGGAGTGGCCATTTAAAAGCATCAACATCTGTTAGCAGCAACCGGATAGCGAGCTAGCTCATCTTGCTAGCTCGATTTTTCTTTCTTTAKTTATTTTTTAACACACATAACAGTGATCGACACCGTGCTGGTTAAAAGGCTTACCAAATGAGTTGAGGAAGTCGGCGATCTTTTTGATGCTGCTTGTTATTACTTCTATGTATTCTCGATTCGCCCAGTCTTGGTGAATCTCTCTTTGCACGGGRTCTTCCTGGCCAGCCATGTTAGCAGTTTGGTGTGTAGCCTTCAGGACAGGAAGCGTCCGTAAAACACGGGTGTCAACCGGGGTGTCAGCACGTAAACACGAAGCTGTTTTTACATAGTATGGAATCTGGTTTTAGTATTTTAGTAGTTTGGATAAGCATAGAAAGGAGGAAACATAAAGAAAAATAAATGCGTTTAAATATGTTTTATTAAACAAATGAATTTCTTCATACATATTAGGACAGTACTTTGTGCATTTACTTAAAAAAAAGATGGACATTTTCTATGAACTTCAAGTGACTCAATGCCAGCAATTTGCAGGTCAAATTTATGTAAATATTTAAACAGAAACACATCAAAAGCACTTATGACCAGTGGTTCCCAAACTTTTCATCTTCTGACCCACAAAATATCCATGGCAAAAACCTGTGACCCCAAATATTACTGCTCTGAGGACACGAACTTTGTCAATAACTCTAAAAACACAGGCTTTTTGACAATCTAAACAGCTTGTACACAAATATAAATACTTATTTATACTTATTTTGTGTTTTTGTAATAGTTATAGGAAAACTATTACATCAGCAATTATTTTATTACCCTTTAAATTGATTTCTGGAGGTTATTCAAGGTGCTTCATGACCCATAATTGGGTCCCAAGCCCAACTTTGGGAACCAAAGTGCAGTGGTTCCCAAGCTTTTCAGCTTTTGACCCACAAAATAACAGTAGCAGAGACCTGTGCCCCCAGCTATTTTTGGATGATAAACATCAGGTCAAGAAAACATGGGCATAGTAACAATATTTTTATACTAAATTTACCCATTTTAAATACACTAACCTCACTCGTTTGTAACAACTAAGGCAAAAATGTAATTAATTCCTAAAATCTTTTCAGGACCCCACCTTGATRTTTCGGGACCCCAMTTTGGGTCCTGACCCCAACTTTGGGAAACACTGCTTTAGACTAAAAGTGTAGAATGTTTACTGCTGTAATGCACCATTAATGGTCACTCTAAAACTGTGTTGATAACAAATTATATAGTAATTTATCTGTTTAGCCCACAAGGCAGAATTGCATTCTGAATTATGTGTGTCTTTAGTTGTTATAGGGGATTGTGTATTTAAGAAACAAGTTTAAATCTTTTAGTCACAATGGGCCTCATGCATGAACTGTTCGTACGCACAGATTTGTTAAGTTGTGCGTACGAGTGATTTAGGAGAATTYGTGGCATTCACCAATGTTTTTGTATTTAAGATTTTTTTTCAGATACAAACAAAATTCATGAGTGGTCCAGACCTGTCGTATATTTTACGAGCAGTCAGTTTGCTGTTATCAGACGGGTTTTCCCCCCTAATAACTTTATATTTCGTTAGTTTGAAGATATTTTGAGTTGAAAATAAATCACACTCCATAATTATGTTGACAATAGGCTATTCTGCTTGAATTAGTTAAAATTTTAAATGTAATAATTTAGACTAACAACACAAATTGTCCGTCCGGCCAGCTTATCCGGGATCGGGTCGCGGGGGCAGCAGCAGAGACCCAGACTTCCCTCTCCCCAGCGACACCTTCCAGCTCGTCCTGGGGGACTCCGAGACGTTCCCAGACCAGAGGGATATATAATCCCTCCAGCGACTCCTGGATTTTCTCCAAAGTGCCAGACATATTTTTGAAAACATTTTAAAATGCTTATTTCAGAACCGCAACTGAGACCACCTGAGACCGCGCGGGGGTGGGGTGCGCAGCGCTGTAGCTTCTGAATAAATGAAAATGATTTAACACAGTTGTTTATACTTTTAGCAGCTCTTTTTATTCCACAGCTGACCTGCTAAAAATGACAGATTTTCTTTTCTGGATCTCTGACAGAYGGACTTCAATCTCTGAACTCGTAAAGTTCTTTTTAATTTTCGCTGTAATTTTCATGAATGGACAATTCCTTGTCTGAGGCAGGAAACATAGCCTTATATGGTGTATTTGGGGTGGTAATTATGCTAATCTCCTCTCGCGTGCACGAGCAGCTGGATAYGAACAGGTGGAATTTACGCAGTTCATTTACACACTTTTCCTGAAGATAGAAGTTTGTTGAATCTGACGTGGCATGTTCGTACGAACCCTTTGTACGAACAAAAGTAAGAGAAATTTAGGATAAGAATACGAACATGTTCTTGCATGAGGCCCAATGAGTGTGCTTGGTATGGATTTTAAATAAACAAATTAATTTGGTTCAGAGCAAAAGCTTTTATTTTTTTTCCTCTTTGAATATTAAAATTGTGGTATAGATAGTAGTAGAGACACACATTTACATCTTCATCGGAAACTCCTTACACAAAATGGTTTACAGGAGCATCTTCATTAAGTAAACAGGTTGAAACCCCAAGTGTACACCACTGAAAATAGCACAATCTTTGGAATGAGGCAGTTTACTTTAGCTGTAAGCTGGAAAAGAAAGATAAAATGCCCCTAATGTCTGCGTCTACTGATAAGTTTCGCTAGGGCAGGGTGGTCCCAGCAACATCTTTTACAGCCAGCCACAGTGTTGTAAAGCACATTTTACTTAATTCTATTTAGTAGCACTTTAATATCTGCCTCGATGTCAATAGTGAGGAAATGCCTGCTGTAACGCTTGTAAGGCTCTCCTTCAGCAGTGATCAAGAACTTCTCAAAGTTCCAGGAAATGTCACTCCTGCACACAGGACTCCAGATGATGAACTTCGGATCAGTCATGAGAGCCGTAGTATCGTCGCAGGGGACTGGGAGTTTTTCTTTCAGATACACAAACAATGGATGGGCATCCTCTCCATTCACATCCAGCTTTTCAAACAGCGGGAACTTTGGTTCAAAGCCATCACCTGGGCGGACATACTTCAAGGATCTCAGGATCTCATCGTTTTTGGCGTTCTCCTGTAATAACGTAAACATGGTTAAACACATCATAGAACAGTGAGCAGGGTTTTCTGTAACTCACTCTCCTAAATTAACTGAGATAATACACATGAAATATAGAATACAAGAAATAGCTTTTCCAGTGACTAAAGAATATAAATTTACAGAATATTAACACATTTAAGAACATTTTGCTGATAAATATTGTTTTGATTGCAAGGTCATTAATTATTAATAAAGCATGATGAAGCAAAACACTGACAAACATAGAGTAAAATTGCACACACAATGTTTTGAGGTCTTGTAGTATGTATGTATGTATGCATGTATGCATGTATGCATGTATGTATGTATGTATGTATGTTCGTACGTACGTACGTATGTATGTATGTATGTATGTATGTATGTATGTATGTATGTATG
>NW_013952437.1:2430048-2431455 GCF_001266775.1 Austrofundulus limnaeus
AACTTACCTGATGTCCAAACTGATTGCAGGGCACACCCAGAATAACAAGTCCCTCGGCGGAAAAGCGAGAATGTAGCTCGTTCATCTGAGTGTAATCCCTGATTGTTGTTCCTCAGAGAGACGCCACATTCTCAATGAGAACGACCTTTCCCTTCAGTGCTGAGAAACTGAACGTTTCACCGGACAGCAACTTAGCTGTAAGGTCGTAAAACCTTTTAATGGTTCCAGCCATGTTTGTGAATCCGTAACCAGTCCAACGAAGATAAAGTAAACTTCAACCCTGAATTTCAAGTTTCCTTAGCCCTCATAAGGCGGGGCAAATATAAACGCTCCTCAAAGCTGGTAGGGTTGTGCACTATTTAAATGCCGGCGTACATAGCAGCACACCAGGAAGGCGGAGTTTGGGTTTGTGCAGGAAAAGCGTGCATCGACTTCAACTTACAAAACGTGTCAATAATTACACGTTTTATTGAGTGTTTATAGCTCTCAATATTATGTCGCGTATTTAAAAAAACAAGGACAGAAGCAAAAAATAAAAACAAGTGTCTTTGTAACCTGGTTAAATACAAAATATTTTTGTTGTAATTGTTACATGAGTCACATGTGCATGGACAGGKGAAAAACAAGAGAACTCTCTTTAAGAAAGTTTATGCTTTTTTATTGATATTTATTGTTTAAAAGTTCTCCCAGACCCCCGCTCTTTTGGTCATAATGGTACAATCCAGGAACACTTTTTAAATAAATGTACCAATAAAAGTAGGCATTTTAAACGCACTAGATATGTGTAACCATAATTTTAGTGATATATTTATGTTTTTATCTACTGTATGTAATRAAACGTAATGGTATACTGTATGTGATGTATTTTACCGCTAGATGGCGCTGTTGTTTTTCCTTCTATGACACAAGTGAATAAATCCCATCATTTATTAACTGCTTGTTCATATTGTATTAATTGATTTGATTTTGATTTATTCATTTCATTTAAAACAAAAAAGTTTACATTACAAAAAATACAAAACTTATATCACAAAATAAAATGAAAGGCAGCAGAACGAAGAAAAAAAATCTTATAATATCTGCCCCTTTTTACAAAGAAAAAAAGAAGAAAATATTAATAGTATTCTGGTTACAAAAATACAACAATACAGAAACAACAACAAATAAAACTTACATAAATACCCCTTATTCTAATTTATATTTGTTCAATAAACCAAGTTTAATCATTCTTTTAAACACAAACAATGATCCAGCATTTCTAACATCACTCTCCAGATCATTACACAATTTCACTCCCTGTATCGACGACGTACACCGTTCCCTCAAACGTGTTCGATAGCTGTTCTTCACAAATATTTCATTTCCCTTTAAATTATAAGAGCTTTCTCTTTTAACAAAATGTAAGTG
>NW_013952437.1:2431699-2433895 GCF_001266775.1 Austrofundulus limnaeus
GACAGATGAGCTGCTGCACCCTGACAATGTGTAAAATGTGTGAACATCTTTCTTATCAATGGTTAAGAATTATGTCTCCATGGCTTTTACAGAGCAGGCATCTGTGTTAACTGGCTTTGTTTCCATGCATTGGTTTCTTACTGAAATTTACAAGTTTTAGTAATCTGCAAACCTGCTTGTAAAAACACATCACAGGTACACAAGGAAACAGTTGCTTAAGATTTATTTTTAAATGAATTTTGTGTGAATCCCGTCACAGCAAAAAAGTAATAATAATAAAATAAATAATAATAACAAAAAAAATTAATAAACTAAAACTATCACTGATTATTGAAGTGAACAATAGACATAATATGTGTCCCATCGTGGCGAAATGAGGATTAAGTCAAATTTGGTCAAGATGGCCTAATCACATTTTCAGATACATTTTGATACCTGGATCATTCTGATATCATAAGTAAGTCCTTAAAAATATGACCCAATTTGTCTTGTTTGTTACAAAAATACAATAAGACTTGGTCTGAGTCCTAATTTTATGTAATTAAATGAATAATTTTTGACGTCATTATAAAGAAGAAACTTCAAATAGTATTTAAATATTGAGATTTCCCAGCTGGAAAGAAGAAAGCTTTTCTAGCTCACAGGAAAAACCTTAAAATTTTAAGGCGTTTTTGCTCTAAAGCAGGTTTTCTGTTGCTACTGCTCAAAAAAAGTGCTTCAGTTTTTTATTATTATATTTCAGAACTTTCAGTCACATGATACATTGATAAGGAAACAGATAAGAAAGAAATTGGTAAGAAAACAGACACCCAACAGTGCTTTTTAACTATATAATAAACAAAAGAATGTGCAGTTTGTTGAATACAGAGCACTTGTGAGCTGAGCAGGATATATTTATAAATTTGAGCCTCTCTAGAGTGTAACTTGGGTGTGTACGATAATTTTCCTCAAAAAACGATAATTTTGAGCTGCTGATACGATAATTCAACATTTCAAAATTAACATAATTAATTATTTGAATACAATATAGTAATTTCTGCATATTTTTTTTGGGGGGGGGGTTCATCTTTTTTGTCAATTCAGTAGAAAAAGAAAATAAATATTATTAGTTTGTTTCTTCATCAGTGACTTTTTTAAGTGAAGAGAAAATAGAGACAGAGAGAAAAACACAGAGAGAAGTAATTAGAAAGATTGAAATAGAGATTAGAAGTATATTAAATATACACCAACAAAACACAGGACCACACACCCAACATCYGTCCGCTCACCTGAAAAATAAATGGATAAATACAAACTCCTGAAGGAAACTATAACTTTTACCAAAGTAATTTTTTTGGTAAGATACTCGTACTTTTACTCAAGTATCTATTTGTGGTACTTTATACAGCAGTGTGTGTACAACGTTGTTTTAAAAAGAAGAAATAAAAGGTGTTTCCCCAAGGTGGCTGCCTGATGCCTGACAGACAGGGATTGTTATTCTCAGGGTTCTCACGGTTGCATGGTAACCGCTGTTCCAGTCTTTTAAAACGCCGTGCCGATAAGACAAGACCTTTTTCCCCCGTGCTGAAGGAAGACAGTGGGTTTGTTCTTTTAAAACGCTCTGTTGGTAAGAAAATACTTTTCCCCTCTAAATATAAAACAATCTATAACTTTGTTTTTGAATTGTTTTTGCTATGTTAGCATTAGTGTACGTGATAATGTTGATATTTCCAGGATGCACACCGCGCAAATGTTTTACAGGAATAATTGTATTCTTTTAAAAAACGGAGTAAAAATTTGTATTTTCTTTGATAAGATATAAACATGAAACTTTCCAAACTTTTTTTCACCCCAACAAAATTATTTGGACTCAACTTTAAATGTAGCATAAACACTTTASCTTAAAACAAAACAAAACAAAACAAAAAACGTTGGAAACGACTAACTGGTTTAGCAACAGTATCATTTCAAATGTTAGTTATATACTGGTTTTAATCTTGGTTTGAAAGCTGAATGTGAATGTCTCTCGTTTGGTTTTATTAAGTGAAAGATAATTCAAACAATTTTTTTTCAGTGTTTAGTTTATTGTAATGGACCGTGGAAGGCTTGCGAAGAGTGTACGCTCAGAGAGCAGCGCCCGAGAACGGGAACGTATCCGGAAGCAAGAGTAAGTTAAAAACACACACACACACACACACACACACACACACACACACA
>NW_013952437.1:2433910-2442926 GCF_001266775.1 Austrofundulus limnaeus
AACTGTGCCCACCACTGCTGAAACTTTTGGCCACACAAACCAGTTTATGTCACGAGTCTGTAATGTGTTCAGGTCTCAAGCTTAGAAGCGAAGCCGGCAGGGCTGAGAAAAGGAATGATCGGTTTCAGTGATTCACAAACATCGAGGGTACGAAAGACTCTGAAGGCCATACACACTTTGGAAAACAAGCTGCAAAGGGTGAGTTATTTAAAAAAAAAATCTGTTTTATTTTCTTCTATTTTATTAATGTTTTTATGTGTTGTACATTTAGGCTTCCACCCTCCTCAATGAGCAGTTGAACAAAAACTCCCACCTGGAGGAAGAGTTGGACTTTCTTAAAACTGAGAAAACTCACTTTCAACAACTGCACCTGAAGCTAAAAAAGGTTAGTGACCACAACATGTTTGACCTCTCACTCGTTCTGTCCTTTCATCTTGAGCAGTGGCTGTCAAATTAAACTGTGCTGCAGGAGCTGAAGGAAGTTCACAAGAACATCAGAGAAAAACAAATCCAGTTCACTGCTGCTTGCAATGCCAGGTCAGAATTCAGATTGTGACYCAATGTAGAGCTAATCAGAGAGACGTGAAACTCAGATATGTTACCTGTACATAAAGGCTTGAGACAGAATCTCCCATGCGGGAGAAAGGAGTGAAGGAGGGTGCCATGCACGGCAGGAGCACCAAGGGCCTTAAGAAGAAGAAAGGCAAAAAAAATCAGTAAGTTTTGCATACTGATGAGGAATACATAACATTGGCAAAAATTGCAGATTGTATATATTTTCTTGTCCAAAATACCAAATTTAATTAATAGCAATTGCCCTGMGGGAGGAAGCAGTGAAGGAGCGTGCCATGCACGACAGCACTCTAAAAATGAAAAGTTGTATTTACTTAACCATGTTATGTTACCTGTTTCCACTTAACTGAGTTGAGTAAATTCAAAGCAAGATTTGACAGACTTTGTTAAAGGGACACCTGACTGGACAAGCAAAGAAGGGGCAATACCGTACAGCACCACTTCATTGGACAAAAACAAAAGGGGCGTTACTGTACGGCACCACTTTTTCTGGAGAACCCTACTTGGGTCACATTTCTCCAGGTTAACCTTAGTGTTGGGGTCAGGGTCAGGCTGTATAGAGGTCAAGCAGGATCTAAGGATGCCGTCATGTAGGCCTCGTAGCCCACAGTGTTTATGCTTTTGACACACCCACTCTTGTGACACGCCCACTTTGTTTCCGCAGGTAACCCCTTCTCCAGGTTAATAGCCTGTATGCCACGGACATCCGGTCCAGCACTCGGGGCCACTCCGACCACTTCCAGTTCACGGTCAAYACAGTGTTGAATTAGCATATTACATGTTTAACACAGGAGAGGTACAGGTCCAGCCAAGTGGAAAAAACATCACTCCAAARTGAATTAAAGCCATAAAAACAAAGGAAAGACGTTCGTGTTTATGGTTCCAGAATTTAGCCTTTTTTGCTTTTCCTTGGCTGCTTGTTCCGTGAATTTTTCACGTAGAGCTGTGACACTTACAGCGGGTAAAATAAGTATTGAACACGTCACCATTTTTCTCAGTAAATATATTACTAGAGGTGCTAATGACATGAAATTTTCACCAGATGTCGGTAACAACCCAAGTGATCCATACATACAAAGAAATCAAACCATAAATGTCCAGAAATGAAGTTATTTGTWATAATGTGGAATGGCACAGGGAAAAAGTATTGAACACACTTACTGAAATTTATCTAATACTTTGTACAAAAGCCTTTGTTGTCAATGACAGCTTCAAGACGTCTCCTGTATGGAGAAACTAGTGGCATGCATTGCTCAGGTGTGATTTTGGCCCATTCTTCCACAAACAGTCTTCAAATCTTGAAGGTTTCGTGGACCTCTTCTATGAACTCTGATCTTTAGTTCTTTCCATAGATTTTCTGTTGGATTCAGGTCAGGTGATTGGCTGGGCCATWCCAGCAGCTTTAGTTTCTTTCTCTGAAACCAACTGAGAGTTTCCTTGGCTTTGTGTTTGGGCTCATTGTCTTGCTGAAATGTCCAGCCACGTTTCATCTTCATCATCCTGGTAGATGGAAGCAGATTTTTTATCAATAATGTCTGTATATTTTTCCACTCATCCTTCCTTCAATTATTTGAAGTTTGCCAGTACCATATGCTGAAAAACAGCCCCACACCATGATGTTCCCACCTCCAAACTTCACTGTTGGTATGGTGTTTTTGGGCTGATGTGCAGTGCCATTTGACCTCCAAACATGGTGTGTATTCTGGCATCCAAACAGTTCAATGTTGGTCTCATCTGACCAGACTATATTCTCCCAGTATTTCACAGGCTAAATATTTTCAGTTACAAGCTGAGTCATTTCTACCTTCTCCTCTCTGTCAACGCTCTCTGGTTTCATTTAAAAGAGTCGATCATCAGATATTGTCCAAGATTAACCTTCAGTGTGGATATAGCTCGCTCACACTGAGGACCTATCCACATCATCATTTACCCAGAATGCTTTGAGTGTAAATAAAATGGCCCTGTCTGTGTAATATATTTTTAAACTTTTAGTTTAAAAATTATAAAAACTAAACAGCCTACAGTATTTTTACAGTCTTTATTTTACAGTTAAAATATATGTTTGTCAAATAAAGTCTAATGTTCTTACAATTTATAACACAAACAGTTTTCAAATTTGTGTTTTTATCGATAAGATTTCTGAAAGAAAACAGAGTATGCCAATGCATTTTATTCATTATTTTAAATTAAATTTGCAATTTCATTCTTACTTAACTCGTCAATGCTCAGCATTTCATCTTCCTAAATGTCAGACCAGAAGAGGTCAGTTTTCTGATCGACCTAGGGGAGCAATACTTTGGAATGAATATTCTCATTTAGCAAAAAGCAGGCCCTCTGTTAAACAATTTAAACGTTCTCTCAAATTGTACTTAATCAAAATGTTGTGATTGTGATTTTTTTTTTCTTTTAAATGCTTTTATTGTTATACATTTTGCTTAAAATTTTTATGATTTAAGTAATTGATGGATTTCATTGGTGGTTCAATGTATTTTTATTTTTCCGGTGGAGGCTTCAAATAAGCCTATTGGGCTTTTTGCCTCTCCCTGCACTGTCATTATCTTTTTTCTTCTTTCAACTGATTTGTAGTTTTTACTGTGCAAATAAACTAAACTAAACTATGTTACAACTAATCATGGATCCYTTTAAAGTGGCAGAGGTGGGAGGAAAACAAAATCACACCTGCTGCTACTTAAGCTCAGATTAGATATAACTATTTAGCCTCTTGCCAAACTCCACAGGAAGAACTATTTAGCCTTGRAGTAGCAGGCTTTGTTCACAGTTACACTTTGGGCAGGGTAGTTAAAAATAAAATTGTTAATAATAAGAAAAAACCTTAAGCAGTTGTTTCAGAACAATCCTAACTCATCATGGCTTTTTTTGGACGACAGACCAGCTATGGTTTTATACCTGAGGTTGTTGACGATCACAAGATCGCTCCTGATCATCAGTCTTACTTCGGATTTAATCATTTGTCTGTTCATTTGGGATCACCTATACCAGATTTGAATCTCAACCAGCAGACCTTTGAAGGGTTTTCCAAACTGRACCCCAATGCTGACTCCACGAACCRGTTTGATRCGGTTTTCAGGTGAGTTCTGCAGCATAAACTAGCAGATTAAAGTAAATCTAGTTTTATTGAAGTGATGAAACCTCTTATCTTGTTTTAGTCCTCTTTTGGATATGCCTTCAGCTGTCAGCTCAGACACATTTTTTCGCATGTGGGATTGTAAAAATCTCTCACTAAACTTCTCTCCACACAAACCTCAGGAAAATCATRGGAATGAACATCCTGACTGGTAAGAGGAGTTGTAAAATCTGTAATTTGGCAGGAGTATAGTTAACTCGATGTAATTTTTTTTAACATGCAGGGAATTATCATCTGAAGAAGTACCAAATGTGACATTCCAGACAAATTACTTTGATTTTCGTAAGTGTTTCTGTGTTCGTTTGTTTTGTTTTTTTGCTTTGAAAACTCCACTGAAAGATCAATGTAATGTTGCTTTTCCTCCTGTGCTTTTYGATTTGTAGTTCCTTTGTATCAGAACTATGTCCAGACGTCTGTGAGAGCTAAGGTGCACAAACTTGAAGATGATGTATTTGAACTGATAAAACCCCAGTCAGCTCATCGTCTGGAAGGGATGCCCCGTTCCAAGTCTAAACCTCTTGAATCTCCTAAATTTGAAAGTCTGCAATTTACTCTAAGCCCTCAAAGCCATATTCAAGATTCACCTCTTAAATCTCCTTCTGAGGTTACTCTACCACGCCCTCCATCTGAGTCTAAGGTGACCACCTGCAATCTCTGGCAAGACTTGGAAGAAGTGAAAAATTCTGACCTGCWCAGCATCTTGACACCTAAAGAGATCAGCCTTCAGGAGGTCTGTCATGTTTTTCTAACGTAGAGAAGTAATCGGCAAAAGTCTAATTCATTTTCTTCCCTTTTTTTAAAGACCATGTTTGAGCTGATGAGCTCTGAAGCCTCCTATTTGAAGAGCCTTGGTGTTTTGGTTCATCATTTCTATGGATCAAAAGCACTGAAGAAGACCGTGTCTGTGGAGCACGGGATGGTGTTTTCCAATGTTTGCCAAGTGTTTGCAGTCAGTGCAAGGTGAGTTGCCCAAAYACAGCATCACTTTTGCTTTATAAAAGTAGTCATAACTGTTTTTCTTTCTCTGCAAGATTTCTTCAGGACCTGGAAACTCGACTGGAAGAAAGCCTGTTTATATCTGAAGTTGGCGACATTGTGCTCAGGCACTGTAAAGATTTCCATCAAACCTATGCAACATATGTGACGAACTCAACATACCAGACAGCCCTTGTCAACCAGCTGCTGTATAGTTTTACTTTCATTACACTGGCTGTCTTCTAAACATCGCCATATTTTTATTGCAAATTACTGAACTCCTTTTGTTTTTATTTTAAGGGAGCAAAATCACAACTTTGCACATGTGCTGAAGAAGCTTGAGAGTGACCCAGTTTGTCAAAGACAATCCTTCAAGTCATTCCTGGTTCTTCCTTTCCAGAGAATTACACGCATTAAACTCCTCTTAGAGGTAAAAATCAAATGAGTTTAATAGCAGGCTTCCTACAGATCCTTAAAGTCTTAAGTCAATGAATTCATCAATTCAAAAATAAGGCCTTAATTAGCCTTAAATGTCTTAAATCAATTTTCAAATGTCTTAAAACGCTAAGACATGGTACATAGGATGACTGTAATTCATTTCAAATATTAAAATAATTGGTAAAAAATATATATTTAAATATTCACATGCAGACATTCCCCTTGACATCACTTCTGTTATTTCACACGCAAATATCTCAATTGTCCATCTGAGCAATGTGAAATTTGTTTTGTCATGTTAATAATGCCTTTCCAAAAAAATGCATTCACTTTTCTTACAAAAACTTTGATGCCACAGGCACTTAAAGTTTTCATTTACAGCAAATTGGTGTTAAGACCCCACTGTGGGTCCTAAAAACTCCAAATTTTGGGGTTGTTGGAGGATTTCCTGAAATTAAATTAATTTTAAAACTGACTGCTAAGAAGGTTTCTGCAATAGTTGGATATGGATAAAAACAATTGATCTATTAGCAACATTTGGATACTTCAACCAAAAATACTTTGATTCATGAGTTTCTGCCAGTTTTTATTTGTCATTTGTGTTTATTGTGAAATTGGTCTTAAATTTAATTTCACTTGGCATTAAAAAGTCTTAAATTTAACTTGCCTTAAACTGTAGGAACCCTGAATAGGAATGCATCCTCAAAATCTTAATTTTTCTTTTTAAATTTCAGACCATCCTGAAAATGACTCAGCCAAACTCTGATGCAGCCTTGAATCTTGACAAAGCGATCAATGGCCTCCATGAGGTATGGTAATGGTTTTTTGTTTATTATTTTTTTTCACTTTTACTTTAATGCCATTTTTAACAAAGTGAAATATCTTTGGTTTTTACCTTTTTTTTTTTTTTTTGTTTAGATACTGATATTTTGTGACAAGAAGATCCAAATAAATAAACAGATTGAGGAACTCATTTGCCTGGAAATGCTGATGGACTATAACGACATTAAGGTAATCAAACATTTTTCTCAACTTAAAAATTGCATTCTGTAAATTCTAACTACTGTTCTTCTATGCAGTCGATTCCTTTGGTCATAAGCACTCGGTTTCTGATCCGCCAAGGCCCTCTGAAACAGCTGACTATTGTGGGCCAAAAAAGATCCTTCAGTAAGATCTTCCTCCACCTCTTCAACGACCTTTTGATCTTCTCCTCAAAGAAGTACGTACTTTGCGTATTTCTGATTATACTTGAGCTTTAAAATGCATGTCTTTAAAGATATGGCTACATTTCAGTGTAATTTAGTGTTTGACCTGCTGCTGTCCTGTGTTCAGGTATCAAAGGTTCATGGTGGTGGATCACACTCAGTTCCCTGAACACGTGACCGTAGAGAATCTGAAGTCTGAAGCTCTGGGACTTCCTCCAGACTCCTTTCTGTTACATCTGTCTCAGAGTCAGAGAGGACGGGCGACTGCCATGGTCCTGGTGGCACTTTCAACGTAAGACAGGATCAAGTGAGTAAATTTTAAAATCTTAGCAGTCATGTATCTAATCAAGCTTTGTTGTAATTGCAGGTCAGACAAAGAAACATGGATGAAGGCTCTATCATCTAAGTGATGGGTTCTTGATATGGAAACAGTTTTTTTTAACTGAAGAGTTTTATGACTTGGTTTGTTTTGTTCTTTCTTCAGGGCTGTTTTGAAGCTCTGTTCAGCTAAATGTGTTTGAACACTCCATCTTTTKTTTTTTTTTTTTTTTTTTTTTTTAAAATGACCAAACACAGCAATTACTTAGAAATGGGTCTTATTTGTATGAGCATTTATGGGTCTTTTTTTTTTAAGCAATGTACCCCAATTTTCATATTAAAGTCTTGATATTAATGTCTTAAGTACTGATTTTTTTATTAATTAAAAAAATAGTTATCAGCTTTTTCGTCCAAAGAGAGATATATAGATATCTATATGGAATTATGACTACTCGGAACAAAAAGCAAGATATTTTAAAAGCAAATAATCATAGTTCAAACTTAGATGTATCAGAACTGTATTTCTGACTAGTCAAAATTCATTTTTAAGATATCTTGAATTAGAGCCTCCATACAACCTAATAGTAAATTTGTCATCTATATTAGTCAAAAATAATTGGAGATATCTTAATATGACTAGTCATAAATCACTTTCAAATAGTGTTGAATCAAATTTCATCTTAATGGTCTGCCATAAACTACAGCAAATTTGATACAAACCTTTTAATCTGAGCCACAGATCTGCAGGACATCCCTTTCATTAGCAGCTAGTGTTTATTTTTTTATCTTTGATTCAGCAGAACACTAATTTTACAAGTTCTTGTAATTGAAATGGTTTGTCATGGTTAAAATCGTAAGGTCCAGGTAATTTTTACCATTTCTAATCACGACCTCCATTTGAATTAATTTACTTTTGATCATTTGATTCCTGTTGTGAGTGTTGGCAGGTTGCTCGAGCTGTAGCGCAGTCCTGAAGCCACAAGTTCTCTGCAAGACAGTTGAGGAYGGGGGCCACATCACTCAGTCCATCCCCGACCTCCCCACCTGTCCGCAGCACCGGTAATCCCCACGTCTCCTTGAATTTCCGGACTTCTCTCTGTGGCACGTCACAGTGCGTGAAAACATCAAATCTGAGACRAGCATTAAGGGAAAACAACCATCAAATAACCAGTTCTCGTACTTGAGTGTTTTTTTTTATGACAAATTTGATTAAATGTCAGCAGTTTTAAGATTTTTTTTTTTCATCAAGGTAATCACTGAAAATATGGTTGTGCCAAATATTACACACTACTAAGTTGACAGATGTACAAATGTGTAGTGATTTATACACCYGTTTATTCCACCTCGAGGTGACCACTACAAATACTTATCTGAAAATTCCAGTAAAACAAAATAAATAAAGGATACTTGGTTCCAATCACCACTTTGACAACATGGCTGCAAGATGATTCGTTCCATTTCACAATTTGATTTGACAAATCATCAAAGGATGTCCTGTCAGTGAAGGAGAACAGGAAGAGGACAGCATCCACCTGTTCCTTACAAGACTAGAAAAAGAAAAAAAATGTTGAAAAAAAAAACGTAATTTGGATATATTTTTTACACAAAGACTTTTTTCAAAATGTTTGATACGCACTGGAAGCAAATGATCAAATCTTCGTAAGGCACTTTCTCCACAGTCCCAAAATTGCAGGCGAAAGAAAAGCACTCTGCCACTTTCTCTAAGTTTTACCGGCCAGTACACCACTGTTGTCTCAATGCCTTGAACAACACCAGAAACACTGTAAGAACATCTGAAAACAACCATCTCTATGGTACTGTTCCCTCCCAGAAAAGGATTTTCATCCTGAACCCACCTGTTGTTTCATGGTGCACGACAGGAATACTCAGGCCTGCGAGGTGTGCAGCGAGGGCAGTTTTACCAACTCCACTCTTACCAGAGATGAAAATCTTATAGTGAACTGTGTCCAGAGTGACATGTGGAGGCATCACTGGAGCCTCCAACAGACCTGCAAAACAAAGTTAGGAGGAAGAGAAAAAAACCCATTAAAATCTTCCTTCTTTTTGTCATGAACTGATATTTTTACAACTAATTTACTCTTCCCTCACAGTTTTAACCTGTAAGCTTAACCTTTGGTGACCAAATTAGTTGTTTTTTATTTGTTTATTCTTTTTTGTGCACAGTAAGTCTGCCATAAAGACAAAAATTCTGAAAACACAAACTGGCTATCACATCGCACGTACAGATCTTCACTGTTATTTAATGTGCTGATATGAATTTACTTGTTTTGTTTTTTGTCTACGCTTGTGTGTGTATATAAATATACATACACACACACATAATATATATATTGTGTGTGTG
>NW_013952437.1:2443915-2468714 GCF_001266775.1 Austrofundulus limnaeus
GATTATAACTGAACCTGGAGGAACGAGCCCCGCCATGTTGGTTAAACTAAAGTCAGAAAGACTGACAGACGGCTTTTAAACTGACAAAACGTGGCATTTTCAACTAAATATAATAGTTATTTATGTTAAAGTTAGAAACTAAGTTAACCGACATTACTCCAAATCAGGTGTTTTATGTTAGCGGSGAAGGTAATGAAACAACTTCCGTAAACTAAAAAGCATGTCTTGACAACCTGTTTCGTCACTTCCGTTGGTTTCCGCAGTTGCATTCAATGCATGTCGTAATATTAGATGACCATAAAAAGAAAGGAAATGCACAGTTTTTATTTCAACATATTAAGCAATGATGCATTTTTATTTTGTTAAATAGTACAGAACAGGATCAAAAATGTACTAGGAAGTTACAGTGAATGTATTATATTTGAGTCAGTGCGCTTTAGGTTGGTGAAGCTCATGTTTTGGTATTTCGTGAATGTTGCACCAAGAAGTTGCTTTCATCCACCGCTTGAGGGCGCTAAAGTCCACTTTTTAAGGCAAGGTCAGCAGGCCAACCGCTGAGGTTACATCTGGAAAAAGATAGCAGAGCAAAAAGTTAAAAATAAATAAATTGAAGCTTTATTTTTAATATCAAGTTTAGACAAAAAAAAAACACCTTGTGAGCTCTCACAGTCAGGACCCCACTGCTTTCCAAGGACAAGCTTACAGATGAGGGGTCCACATCTGATGGCAGCTTGCACTTGTGGGAAAATGTATTTGTGATTGTACCATCTTCACCCAGCTGCAATGTCAAACAGCAGTTGATCCATATATTTTTTTAAACAAGAAAATGTATTTTAATCATTGATCTGTAAAGTCATTTGCATCTATATACTGTCATTCTGTAGATTTATTTATTTATTTATTTATTTATTTATTTATTTATTTATTTATTTATTTATTTATTTATTACATTTTCAACAATAGAGTGAACACATGGCTCACCTTTTCAGCACGAACCTCTAAAAGGTTGTTGGAGGACACAAGAATAACATCTTCTGGTGAAAATTCACTCACATCAAGCTTGAATTGGAAAGTGTCACCAGTGATCTGGATCTTTCCTGTGGGATGTGAATGACCTGGAAAGGTTTGTGATGAGGGAAAAAAAGTGTTTTATAATTGTTTTAAATATTTAAATAGCTGAACATTTTAACATAAATGAGTTATAATAAATAACCATAATTTGGCAGTTTTGGTTGAGCTGACCTGCAAACTTGTGATCGTTGGTTCCATGTTGTGGCAAACATCCTGAATCCTCAGAAAAATGACTTTGACTATCTTCCATGAAAGCTAAAGAATTAGACTGTTGTTGGAAAATCCCTTTTCTTTGTGTTTCAGCTGTTCACACGGATGGATGTCTAAAAGCCTGCAAGGAGCCTGTGTGAGTGCCATCGGTGTGGGTGTGGGTGTAATCTGGTCTCTCAATTATTAGGAGGAACAGGAATATGACACATTTTATAGATATCCAGTGTGTCATGGCTAATGTTGGACTGTTCAGCCACACTCCTACCCAGTGAATCTTTGTGCTTCTGTGTGAAACAGGGTGTGTGGAAGGTTGTCAAATACCACAGTGTAGCAACTAACCCTAAATTTAGGACAAAACTGTCATAACGCCAAATACACAAGGATAACATCTATAAATAAGATTTTTTTTAAATACACAAAATGGAGTTTTCTCCTGAAAACAGCTCTGAACRTCATGTATGAGCTACTGTTTAACATGACAGAGAAATGATGAAGCACAGCAACACATGGGTGTGAGATTCTGCTCCCCTTTGCAAAATCAAACTTTGGTCTGATTGAAAGCCATCACCAAATACTGTGAGGCAACACTGCTAATTACAAAAGCAAATTGTTGAAATAAATCTTGAGTTTGGTGAGCCTCAAGGTCCATTATTCAATCACTTTCTTTACTTTTTCTTTCTGTTTCACAGTGAGTTGGTTTCTTCCTCCAGCCCTTAGAGACAAACWGTATTCATACTCTCGCCCACACCTATGGACAATTTGGAGTAACCAAATAATCTAAAATGCATATTTCTTTAGCCTGGTAAAAACCAGCCCCTTGTTCTTCACTTTACTAGAATTGGGTGGAACTGCATAGGAAGGCAGGGGCCAGGCTACTGTTTCTTGGTCTGTGGGGGGAAATTGTAGAACCCAGAAAAAAACCCACTGGGAGAAAATGCAAACTCCATCCAGATTGGCTCCAGGTTGGGAGGTGATCCTAAAGCCCAAACAGAAAATACAGTACTACGTGCATTTGTAATGCAACTAAACCCTGCTAGCTCAGGTGTCAGATTCTGATCAGTTTCAGAAACTGTTTTGTCTCTAACCCCTTCAGCAATAAGTTGGGCAAGTCTTTACCATCTAATTTCTCACATTACCTGGTTTGTCTTACATGTGGAACATCTTGGTCACAAAACGGTTACAGTTCAACAGTACTGGAGCAAAAGTTCACTTTTTATTTTTTAAAATTTTCTCTTTCAAGAAGCCTGGCTTTTTTATGCCCCTTTTCCACTAGTGCCACTTAGTGTAGTATCAGAACGGTCGGTGTAGGTACGGGTCGGAACGGTTGGTTTTCCACTGATGTTCCAGTCCGGTTCCAATCGGTGTGTTTTGGGCGGTTGGTGTTGGTGGTTTTTAGGTATTTTGAAAAAAAAATTAATGGGCAAAATGAGAGATGGAAACACATTTGATGAATAACTTGAAATTTTAAACATTTGCAAAAATTTAGCCAATCAGTGACGGACAGTGTTCTGACATCGCGTTTTGGTGTCAGCTGGGGCCGGTTGGAACCACAATGAAGTACAGTAGGTACTAAAAAAAAGTGCCGGTTCCATGGATCTGACCTAATGGAAATGACTTGGAACCGTACGACACTACACTAAGTGGTACCAGTGGAAAAGGGGCAATAGTGGTATCGATCAATAGTCTAATAAAAAAAATTTCATGATGTACGTTTTTTTTACTTGTTTTCTGTTCTGTGCTTCAAAAACAGTGAAGAAAGTGGACAAATGGAGGTCAAACAAGAAGTGACAGATGCTCATTAAGTTATTGTGTCTTTAAATGTAAAAAAAAAAATGCAGTCCAACAAAGACCTGAAAGATCCTTCAACTAATCATGTTTTTAACCCTACAGATTTTCAGGAATCCTCTTATTAGTGCTAAAATACTAAACCAGTTTATGTGTCAAGCTGTGTTACTCTGTTATCTGATATTTTTATAGATCCATCAAAGAAACTGGAACAAATTACATCTTTGTGACAGACTGCTGACATCTGCCAAAAAAGTTTAGTTTAAATGGTCTATGCTGCCTTTATATGTGTCGATTTATTCATCTTTTTGGTTCATGCTCGAATGATTGATCACAGCTAAGTTTACCAAGAAATGATCGAGCACTGGATTGAAAATGAGTGAAAAGTCAACCAAAGTCCAAATACAACATTACAAAATTTGAAAACTATTGTATTTTTCAAAACCACTTTAAATGATGTCTTCCTGCTTGAAAAGAATATACATATTTAAAAATAGACGATTGAAGACTTTTCCACAAAACCAGAAAAGCAGGGTTCATTTTTGAGAAAAATCTAAAGTTTCCCTGAAGCTTCTTTTTTAAATCTTATAAAAATAGTTTTTTTTACTGTCCAGTTCTACCTGCATTCTGCCATTTCTGCACTACAGTGTTTAAAGTCCGTCTGACATTTCCTTAAAGGAACTCCAGTCAAGGTCTGTTGGACCAGAAGTAAACATTGTCTGGGAGTCCCTGYTGACATGTTATACATCAGGTGAATCATAAAGTCAAAAGTACAATTATAAATTCAATAGATCTGGATGATTGTGAAGAAATAATAATAAAAAGAAACTCCTGGCCAAAAGGCACCTCTAATTTTATTCTGGCACAAAAATATAACCACTGAGTCATTTATATAACAAATGGCATAAATATAAAATACAATAAATATTAAATAAAAACAGTCAGTTGCATTAAGACATTATGTAAACAAACAAATGAAGATGTGTGATAAAGACATCAACTTGGAAACATAAGAATATGTGACTTTTTTTTCTTTTTGCCCTGAGTGGAAGAAAGATTTGCAATTAAAAAGCAAGTCTTTAAAAAAAAAATCACAAAAAGTAGAATAAACAGACTGGCAGGATACAGTGAGTGCTTTGAATAAGATCCCCTTAATCATAAAGAGCCTTGAATATTTCAGTCAGTGACAAGCACTCTCACATTTTGCACTTATTTTTTTCCTACTATCATATAACTTGCTTTTGTTGATCATTATAGGTTCTTATATAAATTATTGTCCTCTGTTTTAATATTTTTACATGAATGTGTGCAGTCTCAGTCCAGTCTGAGCAGATTGGAGAGTTCTCTTCAGTCACGCTGCGACTCCGTGCCACAGAAAGACAAAAAAAAAGTCTGCAGTGAGGCTCAGTTTCAGCCCTCACTTCAGTCCTCATCGTCCATGAGTGAAATGGCTTCGTCTGTCAGTGCACTTTGATTTGAAGGAATGCTTAGATCACACTGCAAACACGCTGAGGGAGCTGGTCTCGTCTTTCAGGCCCAGGATGCTGTAAGCTATTCTCTTCATGTGACCGGGCAACCGAACCCCGATATTTCTGATGTCCCTAAATGGAAACAAATGACACTATTTTAGAGCGCTGAACACAGACAAAAAAAAAAAAACAGCATTAAATTAATCTTTAATTTAATTATTTTAGTAGCAAAATACCTTTAGCATACGTTAGAGACGCATTAATAGTTACATTTTTGAATTATTTAAACAGTAGGCTGAACACTTTCACTGTAGCATGATTCGATTCAATTCTGAATTTTGGGGTCACAATTAAAAATTGATTTTTGATTCCAAACGATTTGATTCCTAATGATTTCTGCTTTAATTGGTGTGAAAAGAAATCCTCATGATTGGGGCATGAACGGAGCTGGGTAAATTTCTTGTTTTGTTTAGTTTTTTTATTGATTTCGGAAGATTTTATATTGATTCTGAGTCATTGTAAATGTGAATAGATTTKTTGGCACACCCCCACTGAACACATTGAATAATCATTTAGCTATGAGTCAAGTATGAATAGTTCAAATTACTCAAATAACACTTTGGTATCAWAGAATGAGAGGAATGGGAACAGCCTCCATCCACAAACTGAGTAACAAATGTTGGAGCTGAGAGCTAAAAAAATGATCCGAGTAATTATAAAAATGTGGCCTGTTGTTGGATGAATCGGTGCAGCATGTGTGCCATGTGTGCACTTACTCAGGCCTGAGCGCGAGCACCTGCTCCATGGTGGTTATCCCTGCACGGGCAAAGCTTTCGTTGTACTGGTTCATCTTGATGGATTCAAGCCACTCGGACACTGATCTGAACATGGTGTTGTCACAACCGCTGGTGCTGGGCAGGCGGATGGACACGCTGTGGAGAACAATAGGTATCAGCATTTTTCAGGACTTCACTCAGTTTGATGCTGAATGAAAACCGTTATATTGTCATTATAACCAAAAGTTGTAAAGTTGGGAACTAGCTTTGACTATTCTCTCTGATGATTCATTTCAAAATCGTGATTTTAGAAAAATCCTGAAACAATTATCAAAGAAAAAGTCACACTGTTTATGGACATATTTCCCCAGCCATGTCCTTTATAATCAAATAAAGTCCATACCGTGGGTCAAAGTCAGCGATGGTTTTCAAAGACTCTGGACTCTGAAGAAGTTTGTCCAAAATGTTAACAATGTCTGAAAAGCGAGGCCGTTTGGAGCGGTCGTGCTGCCAACACTGAAGCATGAGCTGGTAGATAGCGGAAGGGCAGTCCATTGGAGCAGGAAGCCTGAAACCCTCGTTGATAGCCTTCATGACCTGAGGAAGGGAACGAGGCAGAGCTCAGCTTTGAGGAATGTTCATGACCAACAGTTTGAACAAGCAGCAGCTCAATCCACTTCTGTGTGTCTTATGTTGACATTTAGAGTTGCTGAAGCTGGAAAGAAACTACACGCTGCTAATCAGGCTTCCTTCTCTCACCACATCCCCAACASAGACCGAAACAATCAGTCATCACAGCCATAAGGGTCACGACAGATGAAACATACCTCATGGTTGCTCATGTCCCAGTAGGGCCGTTCTCCAAATGCCATGACTTCCCACATGACGATACCAAAGCTCCACACGTCGCTGGCTGAAGTGAATTTCCTGTATGCAATGGCCTCTGGGGCGGTCCAGCGGATGGGGATTTTACCTCCCTGACAGAAAGGAAACATCAACAAAACCTATTTTAAATGTGAAAGGTGAGAAAACATGAGGCAGGGAAAAGAATAACACTTCAGATTGGACACTTGAGAGAGGAGGCGCAGTTAACAATCTATCATTTTGTTACCAGACTTTAAAAAAAGTGTCAGTTTTGGCTTTCTGATTAGCAGCTGGACTTACTCTGGTTGTGTAGGTGCCCTCAGCGTCGTCCTCCAGGACACGTGAAAGACCAAAGTCAGACACCTTACACTCCAGGTTGCTGTTGACCAGGACATTTCTTGCTGCCAGGTCTCGGTGGACGTAGCTCATGTCAGAGAGGTATTTCATGCCAGCAGCTATTCCCCGAAGCATTCCCAGAAGCTGGTAGGAAGAAATCTCTCCATCATGGTCCTAAAAAAAAGTACATTCTAAAATGCATGCTGTTTGTAAATTAAGGTTCCATTTATCTTARTTTAATAAAACTTTAAAAAGCAGGATTTCATGAAAGCGACATTTACTAATTTCTATGTTTAACCAGCAAAGTGCAACCAGGGCCGACCTTAGCCAGTTTGATGCCCTAGGCAAGATTTCAGGTGCCCCCCCCCCTGTTGTGCCATTTTCTAAATCTCACATCTAATTTACATATATTGACATACCAAAATTAACAGATTTGTCTTTGATGTTATGTTTTTTTATCTTTACAAGGTTGTCCAATTAAAATAGTATTTAAAACAAAACGTCAGAAATCTACCTCATACCTGCCAGCATTTGCTGACATCACTGAGGAAACCCTGTTCATGTTAACGAGCAGTTCCAGGTGGGATCTGGGATTATACTCCCCTGGAAACTTTTTTTTCTTTAAATCATCCCCCATTTGTGGCACCCCCTAGATAGATGCCGCCCCTAGCATTTCCCTATACTGCCTATGCCACGGGCCTGCCCTGGGTGCAACTTTTACTTTTTTTTTCAAAGATACAAATATTTGGTGATAAAATAAAAATGAAAGAAAGAAAGTAAAATACTCACAACTACCTTCAGATATGTGTCAAGAGCTCCGTTCTCCATGTATTCAGTCACTATCATGGCATGCTTGACTGAAAACATAAAAGGTTGTGTTATTTTCAACAAAAGCTTGTAAATCATTCATAGAATCTAACGTTCTCTTCTCGCCGACTCACATTTGGTGACGACTCCCTCCAGCCGGATGATGTTCGGGTGCGAGAACTGACCCATGATGCTGGCCTCGCTCAAGAAGTCCTGTCTCTGTTTCTCTGAGTAGCCTGGCTTCAGGGTCTTAATGGCTACGGTCACCTCCCCTTTCCCAGGAGTCTTCATCACACCTCGAAATACTTCCCCAAACTCTCCTGGTCGGTAAGGAAGGCAAAACGGCAGGAGAAAATGTTAGAAACACTGCCCCCAAAAAAGTTTCTAAATATAAAAGGTGAACAGTTTGAAAAACAGCCTTACCAACGCCGATGACTTTTTGTTTGCTGACTGCGCTTGGGTCGATTTCTTTGACAAACTTTTGGATGGCAATGTTAGGGTCCTCATACATATGTGGGTCAACGTATGCCTTTAGAGGTTTAATTTGATCTAAGGAGGAATGAATGAACAACATTTTAGCAAAAAAAATTTAAACTAATCATTACTTTTTGAATTAATGCTTGGGTGCTAACCTGTGGAAAAGGGATCCTCAGGTCCTCCTCTGCCACGAGAGCACAGTCTCCTGAAAAACAAGGCTAATTACTACAAGACTAAGAAGAACAAAGGCTGGGTTTATGCTAATAGTAGGTCAGCCTTGGCTCAAAAAGACAAAGGGTGTATTCAGTAGCAACAGTCCTTGAGCTCGTGTCTGATAACCACATAGTTTAAAGATTTGTAAATGTAATATTTATCCCAATGRCACACATGTTGAATGCTGATTAGAAGCATGCTCCACAGCTAACCTTCGCCGCAGCAACAGGAAGGCCACGACAACGAGCAGAATAACCGCCACTCCAACWACGGCTCCCATCACCACGGTGGGCTTGTTCTGGGTCTGAGACTCAGCTGTGCAAATTCCCACAAACACACACATTTGTCACATTCACACGCAAACGTCCATGAATAATTATTTGAGAATTTGTTTCCATTGGTACCTAAAAGTGACGTCTGAAACTCGTGCTCCGCGCTGAAGCTCCCAGGCATTCCTTCAGGACTCAGAACCTGGACTCTGAACATATAAGCGGTGTCTGGGGTGAGCTCGTTAATCTGCACGGAGTTTTTCTCCAAAATCAGGACTGTGTAGGTGGTCACGTCGCTCTCGCTGTCGACGTCCTGCAAAGACAGGTTTTAAAATTGGGATTTACAAGAATCGTCCTTGTTTAACGTCGTGCGAATGAAAAAGCTGTCCGTCTTACTTTTTTGCGGTACATAAGCTCGTAGCGGTGATTGATGTGGGCTGGAGGTCTGCGAGACAGAGTCCAGGACAGAGACAGACTGGTGGGGCCGCGATCGTCCAGATGGATCGACGTCACCTTGGGGGGAGCTAATGGTCGGCGAGAGACAGAAAGCAAAATAACGGTTAGTGACTAATCATAGTGTTTGTGGGGGATACTTGGAAATGAAAGCCTTTGGGACTCAGTGGGTCAGACCAAATTCCTCTCTCTGTACTAAGCCCATCTTTTGTAGAAGCCTTTAATTGAAAGGTACAAGACGACATGAAAAACATCTAAACAGTTTGTCATTCTCCTCACTTGGTTAAATTTTATTTTAACAGCAAATAGACTTAATTTTAAACACTTTGATGTTTATAAATTTAATTCATTCAATGCTTACAGTTGACACCTTATTCTTTAATGAAAACTATGACAAAGTCATACAAGAAATTGAGTCTGTCGTCTCTCAAACATTTAAAATGATTATTTCGTACTTGTATAATCCAGTGCCGTGGTGATGGTTGCGGCGGCCCCCTCAGCGTTGCCTTCAGACACACCGCTACGAGACTCCACAGTAAACGTGTAGTTAAGATGAGAATCCAGGCCACTAATAACGACTGTGGTGTCCTGAAGGTCTGCAGGACCCGTCTCGAAGTGGATCTTCTCATCACAGGGAACGCACGAGTCCTCGTCACAGATCTCACACGCCACGCTGTAGGTAAGATCGCTGCGGCCTCCGGTCACCAGCGGTGGGCTCCAGGAGAGCATCAGCCGGCCCTCCCCTGACAGGGTGGTGGAAGCGAGGTCAAGGGGAGCGCTGGGTCGAGCTGGAGGAGGAGATAAACACAAGGCAGTCAGAGGAGCCGGCAAAAATGACCTGAATAACAGTAAAAATGAGAGCGAGGTGGGTTTTTACCTGAGCAGGGTGAAGTCGGAGGGTCTGAAGGGGAGCGGAAGAATCCATCCTCGCAGAGACACTCGGTGGCACCAGCCGAGGAGGGCTTGGTGTTATCAGGGCAAACCTGACACAAYTCGTTGGACTCAGACGGCTTGAAGTAGCCCTGTTTGCATTCTGTGTGAGATAAAGAGGGCGTGCGGTAGTTTATACATGACATATGAAACAGACAAGCACAGGAAGGAAGGAATGTCTGATCGAAAAGCAAACAATACGGCTCCCTGTCAGACCGGACTCTTTCAACCGACAGGAAGTGTTTGTTGTGAGTAACCTATAATTACCGAGTCTTTATATCAGCAAGACTGAGAAGGGATTTCCCTGACGATCTGCCTTCACTCGCCTCTTTCGCCCAGAGGCCTGATCTCGGGTCGCACTGCCTCAACCGGATGGCAGCAGAGCAGTAAATCAGGTGATCTGATCTGCTGCTGCCTTGTGAGCTCAACTGGTGCAGCTCAAATTTCTGGTAGATAATATTTTTGTTCTTGCCGAAGGAAATCGCACCCTGGACATTGGTGGAGTGTTATAATGAGCGTTTCATTACAAAGATAAACAGCCTTCCAGGGCATGGGAGGTTAACGAACACGCAGACGGGACAGAAATCAGAACACAAGAGCAGCGATTCAGTCGGAGGTTTGCGTTTCCTCCCTTTCTTCCTTCCTTCCGTAGAAGCAGATGCACATATTTTCGGACTGAGCAAAACGAAGCTCAGGAAAGTTCTCCTCTCTCGCCTTTCATGTTTCTGTGGAGTCCCTGTTTAATCTGGACCCCGTGCTGGCGACAGAGAAGAAGAAGAGGTCAAGTAAATCCTGCACTGAAGACACGACRCGTCACTTCCCCACCAAAAGCAGAAGGACCTTTGCAGCCAGTGGTGGAGAAGGAGCAGGTTGAGTTTGGGGTAGAGATGAATGAAAGGGGTGAGGGTAAAGGTCTCGAGCACCAACAGAAGCTCCCTCTGGGGAGTCGCTTGGCGGCAGTGGGGGTGTAGGCGAGGTTGTTTCGAATAAGAAAAGGGGGCCAGCCCATTTTATCTTGAGCTGGAACAGCAGGACCTCGGTCACGTACTAAAGAAACTRCAGCCCTATTCATCCATTGTCTGTGCCACTGAACGAAGTGGTGCCATAAATATATTGCATCACTCTTTACAACGCTCACAAATGGCAGCATGTGTGCAGTGCAAAACTAACAACTATTATTTTAAATGGCACCAAAAACAGTTTTACATCTAAATGTTTAAGTATTAAAGCGACTAAACTTCCAACTTTTGTTTTCCTTTAGTTGAGTCTCTTAATTGTCTCTCTTTAACCACAACACATGAAAAGAACTGAAGTTCTGCACTGATGCTTCTAATACATGAATCTGTTTTTTTGCTCTTTGTGCTTCAGCCTATTGTTCTAATAAGTGGGAACGTGGATTAGGGAGCTTGTTGCGCGTGTTAACAACCGGATGAAAGAGCAAAAGGAGGCTGAGTGAGGCATGTCATTGGCTAACAGCTGTCCCGTCGCTCCACTAATCCTCTTGGCTAAATTACACTCCACACCTAAGAATCCACAAAACCAACCTCCCTCATGCACCAACTGGCGGCTCGCTCCCCACCAAAGACAATCTGCTTATTTGTGTCAGTCAGCATTCCTCCTCATGTCACTTTGCTTTCTTTTCCCACAACAGTTGGGCAGCCCGATGGAATCCACACGCAGGACAGGAGCCTSTTAGGATATCGCTTTCTCTTCTTGTCATAAAGTTGGAACGTGACTGTGAGATTCCAAAATTCAATAGTTGGCAGAAGACTTTTTTTCTTATGTAATAACAGATGCTTCCTTCATTCTATTAATCAGGTTAACATCCAGACTTTGGGATCATATCTTTTCCTGTTTAAAAAAAAAGATTCCTGTCTATTCAGGCTGACCTCCATTTGGTCGTCGTCAGGAAACTTGAAAACTGAAACAGTCCTTTRCTTTAACTTCCTGAAAGATTTGTGCTTTGAAGCACAGCATTTATCTGCTGTTATCTGTTATTTAATGTTCTAATCAACTCTATGTTTGGCTTATATGATGTGTGTCTAACTCAAATGTGTGTCACAATTCAAAATGCATTTTATCTTTTATTATCTGTGTAAACATCCCAAACCATAAAGTCATAATTTGAAAATATTTAATGAGGGAAAAACATCCTGACAATAAAAAAAGCTGATTTCATGTACCTTTGCCTTGAACTTAATAATCAACTAAAAGATGTTGTGATCATTTATTTATGTCTTTCAGCTGATGTGAATCGTCCCACTTACAGGAGGAATTTGAAAATAACACCGTTTTTTTTTTTTTTTACTCCAGTCAAGGTGGCTCAGGCAATCTCGAGTCATAAACCGCAACCTGACTCAGTCTTAACCCCTGATAGGTGTGTCAGCCTCTTCCCTGCAATCTGTGGTTTTGGTTGCCTTGGCGTCCGGTCCAAAACAAATACTTGTGAGAARAAAGACACACCACAGCAGGTAGTCACTGTGACACATTCACACAGTCCTTCCTCTGTTCAATCAGTGCTGAACGTATAGGTGACGCCAGGATGAAAGAATCCTTTTAAGAAATTCTCCTCTGCCCTTTCCTCCCTCCTTCCTCTTCACTCGGTACCTTCTCTCCTCCCACGTTTCCTCCAGATCGTTCAACACACCACACCCCGAAATACCACACAGACCAGCTTCTACAGTAAAACCGCAGCAGTTTGTGTTCTTTGTTTCCCCACATACTTTAACGTCGACACATTAGGTTCTCAGATTTTCATGTTATTTTATTGTTTAATTTATATAAAAAATACCTTATGATCATTAGAAAGTGTAAAAAAACTGTTGTGTTTACGTCTTATTGGATTTCTACCCTCATTAAATTAGTCTAGATTACTTTCTTCATTGGAGCTGAGCAATTCACTGTAAAAACTGTCCATCTTACCAAGTTTTAAAACCTCATATCCAGCCAAAAAGTCTTTTTGATCTTGTTTTGAGACTGATTTACTAAACAAGAACTGATTGTCTAAGAATAATAATCTTGTTTTCAGAATGTGTAAGATTATTTGTCTTGTTAGCCTGAAAATTTGACACAAATTAAGTCCAAACTTTCTGCCAATGGAGTAAAAAATTTTTACTTGGTAAGATTCTTGAAATAAGAAAAAAATTGAGTCAAATCAAGTATTTCAAGAATCTTACCATGTAAAAATTTCTTACTCCATTGGCAGAAAGTTTGGACTTAATTTGAGTCAAATTTTCAGACTAACAAGACAAATCCTGAAAACAAGATTATTATTCTTACACAATCAGTTTTTGTTTAGTAAATTAGTCTCAAAACAAGATCAAAAAGACTTTTTGGCTGGACATAAGATTTTAAAACTTGGTTAGGTGGACATTTTTTGCAGTGTTTTATTCTGAGAAAAATATTTTTTGTTTATCTCCAGCTTAATTTGAGATATAGTAATTTTCATAAATAGCATATTCTAAATATTTGAGGTGATTTTTTGATTTATCTAATGCAAAAAATATTACAACAAATTTAAAGTTTACATAAAAAAAGAACAGAGATTTTTGTACTGTAAGCTGTCACCTCAAGCTATAACGTAGTGTTTGAGCCCAGCCTCACTCCTGYAGCCTGAGAGATCAGCAGAGGAAACAATGAACTGTTGGGCAACAGGTAAAAAAAAAAACATAATAAAATAAAATGAGGTGACGGTAGGATTTGAAACGTGAGCAAAGAATTATTTATACAAAGAAGCTTGTTGTCGACGCCTTCTGTGGGGGCTAACCTACAATAATATTTCCAAACAAATCCGGCACACTTAACATTCCTGTGGACTCATTACTCAAAGACTAATTTGTTACAACACCTAAAGCAAGACAAACACAGTTGGGAGCATATTTTTTGGCAGTGCTTACCTTGGCAGGAGTTTTCTTTGGCTTCGTAGCCTGGGAGACACTGGCACTGGCCCACAGGAACCACCCAGTCTCCTTCAGATGTGCAGTAGATGCGTGGGGTGGCCTGGCTGACGGCGTTATTCACGCAGGACCCCTCCACCACCTTCAGTGCATCTGCCACCGTCTCCGGGAAGGCCGCCAAGCTCTGAACAGTGGAGGGACACGTCTTGTAGTAGACTCTGACAGACAGCAGAGCCACACAAGCGCCCATGTCCTGGAAGGCCAGGTAGAAGCCCTTTTTCGACAGGAGCCCCACCGTCCTGGTCTCCTTGTTGATCTTCACCCCTTTGCCTCGGGTGACTTCGTCCGGAGCGATGGTGGCCACTTTACGGAACTGCCCTTTCCGGAAACTGGTTCCCACGTCAGCGTCGGCCTCCGAGATGAAGAGGTTGAAGGTTTCTTTGCAGGCGACAGAGGCGCCATCGAAAGTGTTGCAGTCGCGCACGATGAACTGGAGCTCCACGGAGAAACGGCTGGTACCAGGGGGCCCCTGGATGTATGTGGTGCGTAGCCAGTTGTCCTGTTCAGGCGAGTCGATATAACAAACACTGTAGGTGTAAAAAAGTGAGCCATTCACCACCGACTGGACGATTTCCCACTGTAAACCAAAATAGAAGAAAGAAAGAGACCGACACATTAATTTATGACTACAGTACTTTGAACAACAGTCATACTGGTGGGGGGGGGGTTAGCATTTTACGGACATTTTATTGCCAAGATCCCCTTTAATTAATGAGACACCTTTTTCCTTCATGGTTTCTGAGACGCTCATAAAATGAGCTGAAACTCCTTTTCCACACATTAAGGTTGTCTGGACGTGTGCAGTGCTGACGACGTGTGTGGGTTTTACACACATGACTGAATTGAGCGTATAGGACACAAWCCCAACAAATACGACTGTAGAACACCACCTCACTTTTATGGCAGCAAAACGAGCTTAGTAAGCACAGCAGCAAAATCAGCAGCAATTAAGGTCTTTTTATGAGAGGGAAGCTTTGATGAGTAAAAAAAAGAGACTTAATTTCAGATTAAATTTTAACACCTCAACTGGTAGCAGTTTATGTTGGTTTCAGGAAATAAACGAGATGAACCTTTTATATGATGTTGGAAAAAAGGCAGATTTCCTGGATTTAGACAAAGTAATATTTCCTCTTTTCTTTAATCAATTTTAAACCTAAGATAAAAGTAACTCCATGTAAGTGCTAAGTAAGACCTACTGCTTAACTGTTCAAAAAGCTACTCAAAAAAGTCATGCTATGCTCAAATCTAAACACGTTTAAAAGTTTAATTAGGTCGTACAGGACCGAAGCTTATTTAAACAGATGAAGGGAAATCCTACCCAGCACAACAACAATCCTCACATTCTTAAATCTTTGAGTGAAACAAGAAACACAGCCCACACACACTTCAACTGGCCACGTCCTGTTTCTTATTTTGGTCGGAAAGCCACTGAACTATAGATAGGAATGAAAGGGATGGCTCTATCTGGAATAAACTTTAATTTTAGCCATGTCTTTCCATATTGTGAGCATAATCTCTAACTTTAAAAAGAGGAATCACCGAGGAAAAGGAAAGGGAAACTTGAAACGCAACCTTAAGCTATGAAGAGAAAGCAGTCGAGCGTGACTATAAAATGAGCTTTTGGTACTGTAAATTCAAACGTAGGTTGAACCTTGACATTTTAATGGCATTCATAAGCTCTTTATGAAAGGGTAGAATTAAGACAAGACAAGCTGAGCTGTGCCAAACCTCATCCAGCTGCCGTTCATTCCATCTCTCCCAGGCAGAGAGCTCTTTAGAGGCCTGAATAAGCAGAGGCAGGCCTCTGTCGTTGTCACCAAGCAGGTTTGAACGCTTGAGATAATTTTTTTTGCTTATTCACTTCCACACAAGTGTTGCTTACAGAAAGCACAGTTTCAAGTTGAGAAGACAGAGTCTTAAAAATGCCTGTGGTATAAATACTCACCCCTTCCTCATTTGGGGACGTCAGCCAGCCTAACTCTGATCCTGAAGCTCTCATATCCAGCAACACATCTGCAGGAACAAACAAAAAAACAAGGCTTACAGACTGAACATGTACGTTTTAGTGAACATGTGCTATGATAAAATGAAGATTTAGTCGTTAAAAAGTTCACTTTTTGTTGGTCAGATTTGAATTTGACTTCACTGTTAAATTATTTGATCTTTTATTGGGGGGGAGCAGTTTTATAGTGGGGCACATGCCAGTGCTTTGACACTTTAATCGAGCATGTCGGCCTGATTTTAAATTTCAGTGACCGTGTCCTTCAGGTCTATAGGATGCTGGACTTTGTCTGAGAAAGGCRTGGGAAATTAAATATCCGTAACCAAATCTGAGCCATGAGTGGAACAAAAAGTGGATAACATGATTTTAAATAAATCATTTGCCCCTCTGCAGCTCTGTTTCATATACATACATACATACATACATACATACATACATACATACATACATACATACATACATACATACATACATATAAATATATAAAGGATGATAGACTAGCCTATTTTTAATAGGAAATCAATTAGGACCAACAAAGATCAATAAATCAATTAAAGGATTTAAAAGACTGAGCAAATTATTAACATTTAGGAATAAACTGTTAATCTAAACAAAACAAAAAGAGATGATTAAGAGATTTAAAATAAATCAAAACTTTTAAAGTCCAGTCTTCTGACTCATAAGGTGCGGCAAAGTTCAGCTGTAGTTATGAACTTATTTTAAAAAAAATACTTACGTTCTTTCGACTGAAGAGTGATAAATATTCGACAAATAAATAAAAACACGAACAAGATGACGCGACGCGGCTCCATGTTTCCATACAACTTTTTTTTTAAGTCTTTTAATTCACTTCTTCCTTCTCTTCTCCTGTCGCGCCACCAGCTTCCCTGCTCCAGACGTGTTCACCGGCTGACTGCGCACGAGCCCGCAGCCCATTCAGAAACAGGTGGCGTCATCGCTCCTCCCCCTCGCCCTTTGGAATGTGGAAGCAAACCAAATATGGTAAAAATGAGGGCGGTGCCAAAGACTACACGGCAGCTGTTTCATTGAGGAGACGGTAAACCCATTTTAATTGCCCATTTGTTTAAATAGTAAAGACAGATTACTTAACAGTTTTATTTTACAAATGGTTCTGATGAAATTATTTTACTCCATCTATTATTTACAATTATGATGCAAAGTTAAATCCGTCTCGACTAAAAATAAAAAAATAAAAAAAACTAATGAGCAATTAAAAAAAAACATTTGCTTATTTTATTTATGTGCTTGTGACTGCTTTCATATTTTTTGCTGTTTGGTATTGTGTGAAATTTATTTATTTATTTATAGCATCATTGTATATTCATAGTGAAACACATATTTTCAGTTAATAAGTGAATAAAAACTCATTTTTATGTTTTTTATTTTCTGACATTTAAATTGATAGAAATAAGAACAATCCATTTTAATTTGGCTTTATTGTGTTATAATGTAATAAAAATGGTGTAAGTGTTTTTGAAGCATTACATTTTAGTTTTAAGTCTTAATTAAATTGGTGTGCATCTCTGCCTTTCTGCAATGCTCTCCCTTGTTCAGAGAATCCTGATTGAACTTGAAAAGTATGGCTGTAAACAATTGATTCTTGTCTTTACTTTCAAGCTTGCATTTTGTCTTCATACACGCACCATCATGCTTGTCTGCCCAAAGGTGTTGTAAATATTTTGATATGTAATAAGGTGCAAATTGTGTGTATATTTTACTCTTTGGTAACATGAAAACTGTGTTTAAGTTGGACAATTATTTCACCGTCCTCCACGTAATTGCCTAAATCCTCCACATCTCGTCCAGGTCTTGTCTTTCCCACGGCTGGTAAAGGAGGGGTCAAGTGGGGGGGCTGGTCTGGTATGAATACATGACTACTAATGAGACAGTCCTCCAAAAGGACCTTAAGATTTGGGTATGAATATGAGGCCACAAAGAAAACCTAACAAAGGCATCACCWA
This sequence comes from Austrofundulus limnaeus, assembly GCF_001266775.1. Classification (NCBI taxonomy): domain Eukaryota; kingdom Metazoa; phylum Chordata; class Actinopteri; order Cyprinodontiformes; family Rivulidae; genus Austrofundulus; species Austrofundulus limnaeus. The sequence continues at coordinate 2,461,516 of NW_013952437.1, forward strand.
GCAACTCTTATCTGGAGGAATGTCAGAGTCAAGTCTTCTCTGTGGAGCGGAGTGCACTTGGAAAGAAGAGCCCCCTCAGGCTGAGGGCCAAAGACAGACATCCATCCTGACAAAGAGCCACCCCCCCCACGCACCCCCAACTTAAAAAAAATGAACTGAAGGGTTGAACATTGTCTTGTCCAAAGTTACGATACACGGACATTATTCACACAACAGACAAGATGAAAGATGCTGTTGAGAGAAAAAGATTAACAAGTTAAGTGTTGGCTGAATTATGGCTTTCTGACCTGTCACTTTAACTGCCTGCAAAACTAATTGTCGTTAAACTCAAATGTCATGTTTACATGACATTTTACCCCTCAGAGCAAAAAGCTAAATATTGAAATTGCCACTGTAATGAAATATTTACCAAAAAACACATATTCTCTAAAGAAATAACTGTTTGTTTGTTTGTTTGTTTGTTTGTTTGTTTGTTTGTTTGTTTGTTTGTTTGTTTGTTTGTTTGTTTGTTTGTTTGTTTGGGGGGTCAGAATATTAGTTTGGGATTTAATAGAGTTGTACTTTTGAAACGTCGAAAACAACATTATGGTTAATCTATAGACATGTTATATTGACATTATACAATGTATGTGATTGTATTTGTGTGATCTCATGAAATTGTCAGTTGTCAAGCTCAGAGAATGTTATGACTCTCAGCTATTACCACATCAAATTTAAGTTGTTAAAAAGACTGAGTTATAGTTTTTTTTGTATCGGATGATGTTGATTAGCTGAGGAGGACTTCCTGAAATGCATCTTCTTATGTGCATCTAATACTTACTTCATTAAAGACCATCCAGTCACTCATGGGATTTTTGCTAACAGACAAGCACACAAACACACAAATAAAAACAGACAAAAACATTATTGTTGGATAAACGTTATTGCATTTATTGTGTTTAATAAATTACTTTAGATATAAATCAGCTTTACTTTTTATTATGTCAGCTTAAATGTACAGCGGGTAAAATAAGTATTGAACATGTCACCATTTTTCTCAGTAAATATATTACTAGAGGTGCTAATGAAATGAAATTTTCACCAGATGTCGGTAACAACCCAAGTGATCCATACATACAAAGAAATCAAACCATAAATGTCCAGAAATGAAGTTATTTGTAATAATGTGGAATGGCACAGGGAAAAAGTATTGACCACATGAAGAAAGGGAGGTGTAAAAAGGCATGGAAAGCCAAGACACCAGCTGAACTCTCTCAGTAATTAGAAAGCAAGTCTGCCCCTTGTCAGTGCAAGTTAATATCAGCTGGTTCAGTCCCAAATGATTGCCAGGTATCACACAAGAACCATCTGATGATGGGTAAAAGTAAAGAGCTCTCTCAAGACCTTCACAACCTTATTGTTGCAAAGCATAATGATGGCATCGGTTACAGAAGAATGTCTAAACTTCTGAAGGTTCCAGTGAGCACTGTTGGGGCCATAATTCAGAAGTGGAAAGAACATTATTTCTCCATAAACCGACCACGACCAGGTGCTCCTCACAAGATTTCTGACAGAGGAGTGAAAAGAATTATCAGAAGAGTTGTCCAAGAGCCAAGGACCACTTGTGGAGAGCTTCAGAAAGACCTGGAATTAGCAGGTACGATTGTTTCAAAGAAAACAATAAGTAATGCACTGAACCACCATGGCCTGTATGCACGATCACCACACAAGACTCCACTGCTGAAGAAACAGCATGTTGAAGCTCCTTTAAAGTTTGCTGCACAACATTTAGACAAGCCTGTGTAATACTGGGAGAATATAGTCTGGTCAGATGAGACCAACATTGAACTGTTTGGATGCCAGAATACACATCATGTTTGGAGGTCAAATGGCACTGCACATCAGCCCAAAAACACCATACCAACAGTGAAGTTTGGAGGTGGGAACATCATGGTGTGGGGCTGTTTTTCAGCATATGGTACTGGCAAACTTCAAATAATTGAAGGAAGGATGAGTGGAAAAATGTACAGAGACATTCTTGATAAAAATCTGCTTCCATCTACCAGGATGATGAAGATGAAACGTGGCTGGACATTTCAGCAAGACAATGAGCCCAAACACAAAGCCAAGGAAACTCTCAAATGGTTTCAGAGAAAGAAACTAAAGCTGCTGGAATGGCCCAGCCAATCACCTGACCTGAATCCAACAGAAAATCTATGGAAAGAACTAAAGATCAGAGTTCATAGAAGAGGTCCACGAAACCTTCAAGATTTGAAGACTGTTTGTGGAAGAATGGGCCAAAATCACACCTGAGCAATGCATGCCACTAGTTTCTCCATACAGGAGGCGTCTTGAAGCTGTCATTGACAACAAAGGCTTTTGTACAAAGTATTAGATAAATTTCAGTAAGTGTGTTCAATACTTTTTCCTCTGTGCCATTCCACATTATTACAAATAACTTCATTTCTGGACATTTATGGTTTTTGATTTCTTTGTATGTATGGATCACTTGGGTTGTTACCRACATCTGGTGAAAATTTCATGTCATTAGYACCTCTAGTAATATATTTACTGAGAAAAATGGTGACGTGTTCAATACTTATTTTACCTGCTGTATACAGCTACTCGGTTTAGCTCTTGACCTAACTCAAGTTTAGTGAATTCCCTCAAGACAGAAAAAAAGATTTTGGACTCTTCTCTTCTTTAATGACAAGAGTTTTTTTGAGTATAAACGAACGCCTAAAGAAAGCATTACCCTTTAGCACTAATAGCCTTTTTCTTTGCTCCTATCTCTAGAGCTTTTAATAAACACTGATGTACGTTTGGGTGTTATTTTCAAGTGTGTAGTGTTCAGACTTTGGGAAGTGGTTGTCTGTTTTCATTCACATCTCTAAAGTGTCAAAGGTCAACACACTCTCTAAAGCGCAAGTATGCAAATGCTTTCACTGCGATTCGAGCTTCTTTTCATTTACCTCACATAGCATGTGTCCTGCTGGAGGGTGGACTGCCGCCTCACAGATCGTTCAACCCCCCCATCGCCGCCCCTCGGGTCCCAGGCTTCTGAGGGTGATGACAACACAAAGGTGCCTCGCACTGGGGGGGCTGGGCCTGCATTTTGTGGGTCAGCGAACAACGGCCGAGGCAGCAACCCCATGTCATTCAGACCTGGCCGCTCCCTCCCACACTCACACTTCTTGTGCTATCAGCAAACAGAGAAGTGGAACACTATTGAAATTACCAATGTGTGTGTGTGTGTGTGTGTGTGTGTGTGTGTGTGTGTGTGTGTCTGCTTTTCACCCCTCACAGTGAGAGCAATTAAAACTCTTGTTAAGAAATGATGGATTCTTGTGTTTGTGTGTAGTCGTCAGCTGACAGGCAGAAGAAACATTCAAGTTACTGATTTACTGTGGAAAATGCAGCTGAATTGGACCCATTAACGCTCTGTCAATGTTTCTGATGTGGAAACATTTTAAAGGGATAGTTCCGACACGTCGATGAGCGGTTCTGTGGGGAAGGTTGTGAACAATTAATATCTGACCTGTTGCAGATAACGCTTTCAGTTTGGAGAAACAGAGTTTGTTTGTGAACAGGTCGAGTGGCTAACAGCTCTGAATGTAGCAAAGGGGACTAATCTAAATAAAACCACATGGCTTTTTTCAATAACCTTTACATCGTCAGTTTAGTGTTACAGTAAACTAGAGATTTATGGTTATTTTTTAGCAAAATGTGGCTAGCTGTGGCTCCCCTGTGCAGCCTATGGCACTGCTGGAAAAACTATTATATATTTATATATGTAACAGCGGTGCAATATTAAATTCACATCAGTACGAAATAGAAATTTGGATCAAATTTTTGAGATTGGAGCCATTTTAGGATGACAAAAGATTGTTTTGGACTTGGCTCAAGCCAACCTGAAAGGTTGATTTCTGGTTTTCACAATTGTACTTTGAAAGATGAAACCTTATCTGTACAATTACTTAAATCTAAATCTAGAGCACTAACTGGACTTTGTACGTTAAGACTTGAATTGTTTATATWAAACGATAAATGTAGATGCAAAAGAAAAAAGTTATATAAAAGCTCACTAAGCCAGACAAATGACTTATTTTCTATAAAACATTTTTTTTTATTTGAAGGGGAGAAAAAAAAGGTCTAAAATGATTCCGACTGAATCTTTGAAGTCCTTTTGTGGTTTCTGAACCACATGAAAAGAGTCATTGAAGCTTTGGAGGTAATCCTAATGGTGTTTAAGCTGTTTTGAGGAGCTTACAAGGTAGAAACCCACAGAAAATTGTTCAAGTCGTCATCTGATAACAGGAACAATACATGAGCTGTGTTTTACAGCAGGAAAATAAAACTATGCACCGACAAAATCAGGAGTATGACCCTGACATAGTTCCGCTCACTCTGTGTTCAGACATGACCGTGTTTTACACATTTGAACAAATCTGAATAAAAAAAAAMCATCCATTTCAAAGTTTCTGTAAAAGCTGTGGGACAATGACAACACAATCAAAACAACATCCTTTTAACCTGACAAACTCTGAGTGAATCCTATGGTTGCTTCTTTATCCATCAGTCCCTTGTCGACTCTTTGTTGAAAGCCTGTGTGTGTTTTCAGTAAAAAAAAAAAAAAAGGCCCACATGCGACCTCTGAAGACACAACCCCTCTTTTCGCTGACGCGCAGGGTGGGTGTCTGTTGTCTTATGTGGGCTCTGGGATGTGCAGCGGGGCCTTGAAAAACAAAAGGAACGACACGTTCCGACAAGTTTTGTCTGAGAAAAAGACGAAATGCGAGAATGTGGCTGGAAACACGCAGGGCGTTGCTGGTGAAAAGCTTCGGTTTTTTGGTTTTGACTTTGCCCCCTGATCGCTCATCACTTCCTGTGTTTGCGCTGACCTCATGCATGAAAGAGCAGCTGTGTGGAGGAGAAAAGAAAACGAAACACAGACGGGCATGTTTTACCAAAAATACTTTGAAATGTAAAACCACCTGAAATGTAAAACCACCTGGAATCACTTCAGCCTTCAGAGGAACACGTCAAAGTCATGTAGCTAGAATTACTGCAAGGACTAACAAGTCATTAAAAAATGAGCGTGTCAGTCATTACTCCGTATTATGTTCTCTTGTTAATATGCGACAGGTTGTGTATTCAAATTTATCCCAGACTGAGGTCACTAATCCACCCCCCCCACTATGTCTGGTTAGTGATGGGGGTGGGGGGAAGTGAAAGTGAAATGTCCTCTAGTAAAAAACCCAATGAGTGTTGGCAAAGCAGCCAAACGAAGATGACAGCACACATTCATATGCATTCATTTGTGTGCTCAGCTTGAAAAAGTCTGCCCTGCAGGACAACAAAGGGGAGGAAGGAAGCTGGGGGGGGGCTGCTAAGAATGCCCATTAAAGTGGGGGGTGACAACACACAACTTCACACACTGTGTGCAGCTTATGTCCTGAGATCTCTCCAGTCTCAGGTTATAGCTGGGACAGCTGGGCTAGCACGCTCCACATGGGCTCATTCTCTCTTTAGCAGCCAGTAAACCCCCCCCCCACCACCACACACACACACCCCTACCCAACCCTCCACAAAACAACAGTCTGCGATGCACACAAACACAGGATGCTCCATCCTGTTGACTGTTTACATTTCACAGTGGCTGGCCAACTTGGGAGGCTGATCACAGGCATTACAGCTACATGTAAGGTAGCCTGTCCCTGAAATTGTAGGTCTTAGTTTTAAGTACCCAGAAGAAGTTTGTACTCATTAAGTCTTCAGAACCAGCGGTCGAGGAAGGCCCACAGCTCCCAAATGACCCCAGTGCTGAGACTGTCTCTCAGCAAGTAGTTCATAAATGTAAAACATCCAAACTCCTCTCTGAGGATCAAGTGGGAAACAATATTTCAAGTCTACCTTTCAGAAACGAGAAGTTAAGTTGTGATGCAAGATGAGACAGCTGGGCCTGAGGGTGCTTTGACTTACACATCTGTTCAAAGAAATAAAAGGAGAGGACCAGAAAGAAGGACTGGCAGTGTGGTCCACAACAATAAGATCATTCCTGAGCCAAATGGACACCTGCTTTGTCCGAGGTGGGCCTGATGAGGACACAGCTGATATTTATCCACCAAAAGCCATTTGAGCTGTCTTTTGTTGTTGTTTAAGAATTAAATCTTTGCTACAGGTTATACAAGGATGAAGTTATCAGTTCAAAGCGGTCAGAGCTGAAATACTGTATATAAAACYCAGTCCCAGTTTAACAGATGGCAGAAACAGTACAGGAAATGTCCAACAGAGGTCGCTCTTGTAATATAAATTCGTAGGCTTGGCTATCACTGTTGCTGAACCTGATTGAATAAATTAGGCAGGCATTCAAAATACAGCTGATTAAAACCATCAACACTCAGCTCTGGAGCCTGAACTATTGGTTTTATGCTAGWTAAATTTGGTGTGTATACATATATATAAGGACTGATTTTATAAGAAATTCTTCATCAGTTAGAAACTTTTTGCTTGTTTTTATAATTGGAAAAACACTAAAAACAGAAAACTTTAGAATCACTTTAAAAACAGTATTTTAGAAACATAAACATGATTCACAAASAAAGAAAAATTACTAATATCTGTTGAAAGTATGTTTTTTTTGTAAATTTGGATTTGTTTTGATCAGTACATTATGTGTACAATTAGGTTTTTTTTGTCTTTTATTTTCTCAGACGTTTATAAAACACTCTCCTGTTGCGCTCTTATCTCATTGTCTCTGTGTTTATATCCATCCATCCATCCATTTTCTGTACACGCTTCTTCCTTTTCAGGGTCGCGTGGGTCACTGGTGCCCATATCCAGCAGTCACAGCGAGGGGCAGGGTACACCCTGGACAGGTCGCAAGTCCATCACAGGGCCACACATAGAGACAGTAATAAATGTGACCCATCGGCCCTGTTTTTAAATAATTTAGTATGATTATTTTCTAGTAAACAACTTTTGTGTGTTAGAACATAAACAAAGCACTAACATTACATTTTTAAATCAATGCATTTCCTGACAGATTTATCAGACTTTCAGACATAATAGTTTATGATTTTACACTAAAAACGTCCTTATTTTGAATATTATAAATATTAAAACGCCAGAAAATAGTCAGAAATCATGCAAACTGGACTAAAGAAACAGTTACATTTGTGCATTTGATGATAAAATTTTTTTTTGAGACACTATCCATT
>NW_013952437.1:2468854-2470376 GCF_001266775.1 Austrofundulus limnaeus
AAGATTATTTGTCTTGTTAGTCTGAAAATTTGACTCAAATTAAGTCAAACATTTCTGCCAATGGAGTAAGAAAATTTTACTTGGTATGATACTTGAAATAAGAAAAAATTGAGTCAAATCAAGTATTTCAAGAATCTTACCAAGTAAAATTTTCTTACTCCATTGGCAGATATTTTTTTACTTATTTTGAGTCAAATTTTCAGACTAACAAGACAAATAATCTTACACATCCTGAAAACAAGATGATTATTCTTACACAATCAGTTATTGTTTAGTAAATCAGTCTCAAAACAAGATCAAAAAGACTTTTTGGCTGGATATAAGATTTTAAAACTTGGTTAGATGGACAGTTTTTGCAGTGTAGAAGTAGCTGAGGTAGAGAAGATATTAGTTGTGCTTCCTGGACTTCGTCTTTTTCATAAGAGTTCTGCTTGCACAAGTGTTTATCAGATACTCAAATAAACCACGCCAAGTTCTCAGTCTGCAGACAGTTCTTGCTCATGATTTGATTCAGTTAATGCGGTCTGGCTTGGACCCTTGAATCACCCCTTGAAATGAAGAAACACTACTGTAACAGTGTCATACGTACTTGCARTGACTGACAGTCTCTTCGTGATTATTTAAGCTCTCTTTGTCACAAATGTGAATCGATTTGCAGCATAAAATGTGGCATGACAGACAAAATACTTTTTTTAAATTCCTTTGAGGTTAGGCAAAACTGGGGCAGCTTGTGACTTTAGAATGTTTGAGTGTGGAAAAAAACACATTAAAGCTGCACAAGAGTAATGTCAAAATCAAAATAATTAATAGTGACCTAAGAGACTTCATTGATTTATGTGGGGAAATGTGTTATTTAGATTTTAAAAAGTACAATTAGTTGCCTGACAGAATTGAAATTCAGCTACTGTTATTTTAGCCTTTGATGTTTGCATTTTTACTGAGCAAACATGACTGAGCTGCTGGGCCTCCAGATGTTGCTCTGAGCCATATAATCAGTCGTATTCTGTTCTACTGTCAGCAATACTCAACCTCTGGTCAAACTGGGAAAAAAATGTTCTGTTAGTAAGAAAAAGGAGGCATCAGCCAGTAAAAGAAAAAGACATCTGTGCAAGTCAGTCAATATTTTATTTAAATTGGCGTAAAAATTACATTCTGCTGATTCAAGGTTGTCAAGGCTTATTTGTTAGTGGAAATAGTGGGCGAATCTTTAATCACTTTCTTTTAAATAAAACAGTCAAAAARCATTTATTTGATTTAACTTTTCTTTTTTTACTTGCTCAATATATGGCTTTCTTTCCTTGCAAAATCATGCATAGGTGGGTGGGATTTTCCCAGAAAGCAGTAAACAGCACAGCACTGAGACTAGAAGTTCAACGCCCTCAGAGCACAGAGCAAAAGTCCACACGCCTCCTTTGTATTAATTTATTGCTGGATTGGACTGGATCGGTCTCTGTCAGGGGAGTTTAGGGCAGAGTCTTTGCTAAGTAAATTACGTCTTCTATCTATGCACATATATATATAT
>NW_013952437.1:2472043-2477337 GCF_001266775.1 Austrofundulus limnaeus
ATTATTTTCATTTGCCATTGGAATCATTTGTAGTGTTTTAAATCTGTGGTCAGTCTTGTCGGTCGGACGTTTTCTATAAAGTTTGATATCTTGTTTGTAAATGTTTTAGATTGCCGAAAAGACGCATTGTAAATTGCACTTAAATTTGCTCAAACCAAATATGTGGAACTGTTTTTTTTTCTTTTATGGATTACACAAATTGTTGCTCAGTGACACTTTTATTGTTGTTCCTACAGGATTTTGGACAGTCAGGACTAGAAGATGCTTGTAACCATCTTCCTGCTGCTGGTTGCTCTCTGTGCCAACAGAGGGTGCGGTGAGGACAGCGAAGCGGTGCAGAGACCTGGCCACGTGTCTGTCATCGTAGTGGGGGCAACGGGGGACCTGGCGCGGAAATACCTGTGGCAGGGATTCTTCCAGCTGTATGTTCAGCAGGTCGGCAGCGGGCACACCTTCACCTTCTACGGGGGAGGACTGTCCCCAGCTGAGACGGCCACGCCGGTCCTGTTCGAGATCCTGAAGGCGGTCTCGTGCTCGAAGGATGTCTCGCAGGAACGCTGCGCCGTCTTAAAAGAGCAGTTCCTGCGTGTCTCCCAGTATCGGCAGCTGAAAACCGTGGAGGACTACCAGGACCTGGCCAAGCACATAGAGCAACAGCTTCGGAAAGAGGGGATGACTGAGGAAGGGAGGCTCTTCTACCTCTCTGTTCCAGCTTTTGCTTATACAGATATAGCTGAGAAGATTAACGGCACTTGTAGGCCCGCTGGTGGGATTTGGCTGAGGGTCGTGCTCGAAAAACCTTTTGGACACAACTACAGGAGCGCTCAAGTGCTCGCAACTGAGCTCAGAAGCTTTCTGAATGAAGACGAAATGTACAGGATTGACCACTACTTGGGAAAGCAGGTAAAAATAATCTACAATGTGTTTTTGTTTTGTTGTACTTGCAATTTAGGTGTTAAATTTTATATTTTTTTCTTTTTCGGGAAACAAAAAAAGGTTGTGTCAAAGATACTTCCCTTTAGGACAGAGAACAGAAAAGCGTTGGATCCCATCTGGAACAGGCACCACATCGAGAGAATAGAGATTGTTTTGAAGGAGACGCTTGACTGTAAAGGTAACTAAGCATTTTAAAAATACAAATTTAATAAGGAGAATGGCTGAAAAAGGCCGTGATTTTAGGTTTTATGCATCAAAGGTCATCTGAGGCACGCCCTGAACCCCATATGTATAAAACCACAAGCACATAGTGTCAGGCACCGTAGTTGAGGGCTGTAGATCTTGGCTTGTTTTGCAGCAACAGACCATTCAGTCTCTAGACCAGTGATTCCCAACCAGGGGTACGTGTACCCTTTGGGGTATGTGAGCGTATTACATGGGGTACGTGGAAAAAAATTAACCAGATGTGTAAAAAAATTAATGAAATAGGACTGAGGTAGGGCCCTATGATTTCAGCAATGCAGAAAATGCAGATGAAATCACGGAATTGACACAAAATGRAACCCAGTATAAAAGCAGAATCTCATGGAATTTGCTCATTTGGGYGAGTTTTTGACGTTTTTTGGAAAATACAATAGATTTTGGACGCTTCCATTACCTGGTTTATTTACTTAATTACTTATTCACTTTCAAGGCAACGTTTTTATCTTTATGTTTAATTTGAGTTGAAAAGAATAAAATGCCAAGGAATTAAAAGTTCTAGGGGGTTAAATAAATAATTTTCATTTAATAATCAGTTGACGTATACATTATAGTTTCAGAGAATCATCATTACATTTGACTGAGGGGGTACTAGTGGTATGACAAAATGGCTCAAGCGGTAAACAGGTCTAAAAAGGTTGGGAACCACTGATCTAGACTGGGCAAAACTGAGTCCTGCAACAATCCAAGGATCTCATGGACACCAGCAAATACAATAAAACTTAAAATAAGTTTTTTTATTAAATTGTAAGATCCAATAAAGCTACGATCCTTCTTAATTATGTACAAATCCTTAAACATTATTGTGTACTCACTTTCCACAGTGACTTCTTTGTAAATTTTCGTTCCTTAAAGGTCGTATTGCCTTCTACGATGAGTACGGGGTGATCCGAGACGTCCTACAAAACCACCTCACTGAGGTCATGACGCTGCTGACCATGAAACTCCCTGCGAACGTGAGCGACAGTGGAGAGGTTCTCCGAAACCGGCTGCAGGTCCTCAATTCCATGCTGCCTTTAGGGAAAAACCAAGCTGTGACTGGACAGTACCAAGCCTACAAAACTGAGGTTCAGCAAGAGCTGAATAAAACCAAGGATCACGTCAGCGTGACTCCAACATTCGCAGGTTAGTGCAGCACTTTTTAAAAACCTTTTCTGATCTGATTTGTATCATTTAGTTAAAAACAGTGACATTATGTGGTTGTGTTTCAGCTGTTCTGGCCCACATCGACGAGGCCCGGTATGAAGGCGTGCCCATTCTTTTGATCTCAGGGAAGATGTTAGATGAACGTGTGGGATACGCACGCATACTTTTTAAGAACAATGTCTTTTGCATCCAAAACCACCACAGCGTTCACTGCAAACCTAAACAGATCGTGTTCTACTTCGGCCACGGCAGTCTCCAGCATGCAGCGGTCCTCGTTAGCAAGAATTTATTCAAGCCAGCTTTAAAAGACCACAGGTGGAAGGAAGTGACTGAGCACACGGATGTCAGCGTTCTGGGTCTGCACATTTCAGACTACTATGTACAAACTCCGATAAAAGAGAAGGAAGCATACTCTGAACTCATATCTCACATCTTAGCTGGACAGAAAAACAGCTTCATCAGTACCGAGAACCTGTTGGCCTCCTGGGGTTTGTGGACTCCACTTCTCATGGGCCTGACCGGCTCTTTCCCCCGGATCTACCCTGGTGGAGCCGACAATGGGGATATGCTGGACGTCCACCTGAGAGGGAAAGAAATCCACTACAACAGCGAGGCGGTAATAATCGGTGTTGATCAGATAGGAGGCGCATCAGCCAACGGTTTCCAAGTGATGCGGGGCAAGTTCCGCAGCGCCGACATGGTGTCTGCCTGGACCGAGGAGCTGGTCGAGCGGCTGGCCGTGGACATGGAGGAGGCGGCGGAGGCAGCGGTGAACGAGGGCAGCGTTTTCCACCTGGCCTTGTCCGGCGGGTCGACCCCTCTGGCGTTGTTCCACCGGTTGGCTCTGCACCACTTCTCCTTCCCCTGGTGGAACACCCACGTGTGGATGGTGGACGAGCGYTGCGTGCCGCCGACCGAACCGGAGTCCAACTTCTACAACCTGCACGAGCACCTGCTGCAGCACGTGAGGATACCCTATTACAACGTCCACCCCATGCCGGTGCAGCTCAACCAGCGCCTCTGCGTGGAGGAGGACGGAGGAGCGCTGCTGTACGAGGGGGAGCTCCGGAAACTCATCAACGGCTCCAGCTTTCACTTCGTGCTGCTGGGCGTCGGCTACGACGGCCACACCGCCTCGCTGTTCCCCGGCGGGAAGCCGAGCGAGCTCGGGGAGAGCCTGGTGACGCTCACCGAGAGCCCCGTTAAACCTCATCAGCGCATGAGCCTCACTTTCAGCGCCATAAACCGGGCGCGCAGGGTTGCCCTGTTGGTGATGGGCAAAGGCAAACATGAGCTGATCACCCAGCTGAGCCGAGTGAAGGACGATTCAAACAAATATCCCGTCACTGGAGTGAAACCTGCCAGTGGCAGCCTTGTTTGGTATATTGACTATGATGCACTTTTAGGTTAGGAGGGGATTTTAACTTTCAATCCCTTTTTAAATTCCCTGAAGCTGCTTTAGTTGGTTTACTGGTTGGTGGGAAAATAATATGTATGACGCATAACAGAGAGGACCGGTACTTTTTTTTTAGTTTATACAAACTAAATATACTTGATGTTTCTCTTTAGTGTTCTGTTTATTTTTATCCACCATGCTTCAAGTTGAGCAGAAGGATTCAGATGTTTTTTCATACAGTAAAAAGAAAACTCCTGTATGTTAGCAGGTTTAGGGTGTAGGAGTTTAAAGCTGCTTTTAAATCTTTCATTTTGGTGGGAAAGTGGTTGAATATTTTTTTTGCGAGACTGTTTTTCTTTTCAGAATCAGAAGTGCACTTAAGAGTGAAATGAATGGAAAAATATGAAGCACGCATGTCTGCAGTTTATAGGTTACGCAGCGTGGGATTTTTTTTTTATAAATTCTGGTGCTAAAACCCAGTTTCAACAAACACTGGAGTGATTTGTGTGAATATATTTTATCTCAGGTAGATTTGCAAATACAGTTTGCAGTTTTCTGTGTATTCTGCCATATTTGATTGTATCATTTCTATATTTTCACTGCAGCAACCCGAATCTAATGTATTTGGTTTAAAAAAAAAAGTGCTTCCAAAAGAATAATTTCATTTACTCATAAAGAAAATAAATGCAAATTTTGTAATATTACAAAACATCTGTTAAAGGCCATACACAGGGACATTCCTTTAAGAAAATGCATTAAATTCAACCTGGAGTTTATTATTTTTTTGTGTGTCAACATTTTCAGACAGGATCTGATGTATTAGACGTACATGAAGTTGTACATATTGACCTTCCAATAAAATTATTTCAATGAGAAAGCTGTTCTAACTGAATTTGATCATGAATAAAAAATGGAATTAATGGAAATTTTCATACATTTTTATAAAATAAAATAGCATAGCAATAAAACGGTTAAAATAATTATTTAAAAAGACTACACGGCACATAAAAAAAAACTGGTTCAGACTAAGATATTTTTAATTATGGGCCATTTTGTATTTGCCACATGTAGTTTACAAAACTACATAATTATAATCTTATTGCTCAGTAAAACACATGCTGGTCCCAAACAAACAGTTCTAAACAACGAAGACATTTGCTTTTCTGTAGACATGGATTTAACTCACTTTCATTTTTTTCTCTCTCTTCCCCCCCCCTCATGGTTTAATGTTACCGTCTGCTGGCGGCTCCGAAACCTCATGAATTCTTTAAAAGAATGGGATCAGATGACAGCTGGACCGCTTTGTCTCCCCCTGTTTCTGTTTGTCCCCCTGCCTTTTGGTTAACCACAATCCCCCTCTCACCATGAAAAAACCTAAAACGGACACAAACAGGTGTCACTTTGTTAAAAAGCGCAGATTATTTCTGTCGACGTTACAGTCTGAGAGATGTCCCTCACCTGTGCTGAAGGTGGAGGTGACTGTTAGAGCTACGGACATGTAGTACAGCTCCGGAGTGGTTCTGGCCTGTGAATATGAAGGAAGAATCATTTGTTG
>NW_013952437.1:2477492-2504677 GCF_001266775.1 Austrofundulus limnaeus
TATATATATATATCACTTTTAAATCCTTTTTTATTTTTTACATTTAATGGCACAATTGTAACTCCACAATCCCCTCTTTCAGCTTTTTTCTGAGGTGTATTTCAGGTCAACTTGTTTTGAGGCTAGTTCCAAAATGTCATAGAACTTGAGAAAACTGACTCAAACAGAATAAAATGATATCTCCGCAGCACAGAGAGAAACTAAATTCAACTTTTCTGCAGTCCTAGAGACTGTAAGTATGCAACAAAATGCATTTAATTGCTAAAAAAGGTGGATTTATGTCTTAATTTCATAATTTCTCACCATGAAATGAAGTTTGTCTAAACCTCTAGCAATTAGAGGCGGTGGGTTATTCCTTCAAGGAAGGCTAATTTAATAATGTTTCTTACACATGCCTCTGCTGTGAGAGTCAGGATGATGGTGCTTAGTCCATGTCCACACGACAGCAGACCAAACACATGAAAGGCAGCCCACAAGCTCTGATGAACTGGATCCATCAGTGTGAATGTCACAGAAAAACCTTAAAAGACAAAAATATATGTTTTAAAACATTCCTGTTTTTAAAGTGCCTGTGACATCAAATTTTTKTAATAAATATGAATGCCTTTTTTGAAAGATAACATTGATAACATGTTCCAAAACAAATTTCACGTCGCTGAGATGAACGGTTGTTGAGATATTTGTAAGTGAAGAAACAGGAAGTGATGTCAAAGAGGAATGTCAGCATGTAAACAGAGCGTTGTTACAAAAGCTAACAACACAGACTGTAGAGAAGAATCTGATGTTTCTTTAGATTATTTTTAGTCGCTATCAAAGAGAGATGAAGAAGAGTTAAASTTTAAATAATTTTGTTTTAATAAACGGAGACCAGCGAGTTTATTTTATTAATGAGTTCCCCTTTGATGTCRCTTCCTGTTTCACTTTGGCTGAGCCACATTTAAAAGAAAACAGGCCAGTTATGGGACAAAATGGGTAAAATCATGTGTACTCTGCCAATTTTCTTAAGTATAAATATGTTTTCTTTGACTTTTTGTATTTGAAGGATAGGCATGTCACAGGCACTTTAAAGCTATGTGCTTATCGACGGGACTCACCTGAAGCAATGATGGACAAGGCAACGGAGGTCGCTAAGTTGTTCAGAAGAGGTTGCCTGCAATATCTTGAAGACTTTGGCCTTGAAGTGAAAAACAAAACTCTCAAAAATACGTTTTTTAATCCAACTAACCCCTGATCTGTGTGGCTCAACGCCACGACCTGCGTTACCTTCCCATGACGAAAAGCTGAGGGGCCAGAACCACGACAACAAACAATGCATTCACAACCTGACTGAACAGAAAAATAAACACGTTATTATGAAAATAAACGTCATCTCAGTTCATAGACACACTCACAATTTGAACCTCTGACTCAGTGGGATCCATCTGCTGCCGTGATACGCCATGAAGATCAGCATGTAGTGAAACATTGTTGCGGCACATCCAGACAGGCGTGTGCTGAAACTCTGCTACTGCAGAGGGCCCCGAGTGCTCTGAGGAAATATTAGGTTTCATTCTGTCCGAGCCGTTCCTCGGTCCTGCTCCTGGAGGTGTTTTACATCTTTCCCTGCTTCCGCGCAGCTGATTCCAATTCAATCAGCAGGCCTCTGCAGAGGCTGGTGACGAGCTGGTGAAATAAATCACTCGTTTTGTGGTTTGAGACGTGTTTTTAAGGAATGGGAAAACAGGGAAAGTTTCCTCATGATATCTAAAAAAAAAGAATTAAAAAAAAAGAAGAAGTGCTGCTGCTCCACCCACTTCTCCTCCTCTAAATTTGTTCAAAATATCTGAGGGAAGTGTCACAACCACTCCTGCCCCACACTGAGACACTATAAAACATCAACTCTGGTTCTGTTCACTCCTGATACTCCTTCAGTCCAGTCCAGTCCAGTCCGGTCTTCAGAGGGTCAGAAACATCCAAAATGCCTGCTGACTACAATGGAACGTGGGAGATCATCAGCAATGAAAATTTAGATGGTTATATGATTGCACTTGGTAAGTGAGGTTGTTTATTTCTGATAAATAGCAACATGAGTTCAGTTTATAAGGACAGTGAAAATGCTTGGGGTCTTTTTTTTTAATTTGTTTTCTGCTCTGCAGGCATCGACTTTGCAACACGCAAGGTTGCCTCTTTGCTGAAGCCTCGGAAAGCGATTAAACAGGATGGAGATTGTTTCACGTTCCAAACTTCTACCACTTTGAGAAACTACGAGTGTTCTTTCAAGATTGGAGAGGAGTTTGATGAGGTGACCAAAGGAATGGACAACCGGTTGTGCAAGGTAACAATGTTTGAGGTGTAACAGTTGATTTCTGAATCTGCAGTCTGTCACTCAGAGCTAATAAACTGGATGTGAATTTTAAAATGTTTTTTCTAGTAATTTTTTTGTTTCCCTTCAGAGTGTGGTCACCTGGGATAATGATAAGCTGGTGTGTGTTCAGAAAGGAGAAAAGGAAAACCGAGGCTGGACTCACTGGATTCAGGGAGACGAGCTTCATCTGGTATGACCTCCTTTTTTAATGCTCAAACTGTGGTCACACACGTTTTTAAAGAATGGATGTAAGCAGTCTTGCAATTATTCTCAAACATCTCAAGTTTACAACTGTTTTCCTCGCTTTTTCAGGAATTAAAATGTGAAGATCAAGTCTGCAAGCAGATTTTTAAAAGGACCCAGTGACGCAGCCTTGTTATAAAATGATCTGGCACTCTTTGTTTCTATCGAATGGGCTGAGAGACGATGCTGCGCCAGCTGTCATATCTGAAAATAAAAGGGAAGAAAAGCAAAAATGTCGTGATTTTTTTCTTTTGTCTATATTCTGCAAAACAGAAGAAAGATGACTACTTAAATCTTCAGCTATTTCATGCAGTTTCGTATATTTAAAGGAAAATAATAATTTTTTTTAGGTCACGAATGAGGAACGTCTGCTAACATATTTTCCAACTAAGTTTGTAATGTTTCAAACTTTAAGGGACAAAGAGTCAGTTTTCACCTCAGTATAACTTCAGCAAATGAAAGGAAAGCAGAATCTGATTTGAGGATGTTGTTTTCTTTGTTCGCTTTCAGGTTCTCAGACTCAATTTTGTCTACTGCGTCTCCACACCTGCCTCGCTCAGGGACAGACACTTTCTGTCCTTGAACAAAAACCGCTATAAAGTACTTTGTTCCCTACACCTCTGTTGTAGATTTCCAGGTGCAAAGTTTCCTGCTTGTGCTTAACATAAATAAAATTACAACAGCATTCAAAGGAATGCATCAGCCCAACTATCTTGACACTTTAAGCTGTTGACACACTAAATGTTGCTCCTATTTGCTTTTAGCTAGTGTACTTTTGGCTTTACCAAATCAGCTTTTTTTTCCTTTTTTTTCTGGAGGGGTTCAAGATATTCAGTGCATTCCCAATGAGAATAATTTCACTAGTTTAAAATATGCTGCCAAGTTCAATATTTTTTCAAAAAGCAACCTAAATTAAACCATTTATGTTCATTTTCCCCCTGCACACAAGAATTATCCAGTACTGAATGTTGTGCCTTTCTCTTTCAATGTCTCTTTACATTCAAAAAGGTGTTCACCTTATTTTAAAGGCCCTGTCACACTAGACAACTTATGCCAACCTTTGAACATTTTCAAAACATTGAAGATGGAATAAAAAAATCAACAGGAAGCTCATTTTTGGTAATGTGATTTGAACAAACTGATCAAATGTATAACCTTTTAGCAATTTAGACATAAAAATGTTTCAGAGGTTTGCAGAAGTTGTCTAGTGCAGTGACCCACAAAATATCCATGGCAAAAACTTGTGACCCCAAATATTACTGGTCTGAGTACACAAACTTTGTTACTAACCCTAAAAACACAGGCTTTTTGACAATCTAAACAGCTTATACACAAATATAAATACTTGTTTTTACTTATTTTGTGGTTTTGTAATAATTATAGGGAAAATGTTGCATCAGCAATTATTTTATTACCCTTTAAATTGATTTCTGGAGATTATCCAAGGTGCTTCATGACCCATAATTGGGTCCCAAGCCCAACTCTGGGAATCAAAGTGCACTGGTTCCAAAACTTTTCAGCTTTTGACCCACAACATAGTACAAAACAGTAGAGACCTGTGCCCCTAATGTATGATAAACATTTGTATCAGGTCAACTAAACATGAGCATAGTAACAATATTTTTATACTACATTTGGCCATTTTAAATACACTAACCTCACTCCTTTGTAACAACTAAGGCAAAAATGTCATTAATTCAGAAAATCTTTTCAGGACCCCACCTTGATGTTTTGGGACCCCACTTTGGGTCCCGACCCCAACTTTGGGAAACACTAGTGTAGTGTGACCGGGCCTTGCTACACAAGCCCAAATGTTCCCTTCCATCTCTCTTTTGTAGGAACACCTCCAGGTCACAAGGTGGCGCTGTGAAATGCTCGCGCTCCATAAGAGAAAACAACTTCCGTCCGCGAGTTTTTCTTTCCTTCAAATGTTTTTTTTAGCTACACATTCGTGAATGTCACAGCTTTAAATCGGGTCATTTTCATTATTTGATTTGAATTCGAGGCATATCTTATTCTGCTYTAAAACATATAATGTCAACAGATGAAGATGAAACTCAACAGGTGAGAGCTGCTGCTAGCAAATTAGCATCAACAAACCCACTGATGAAAAGAAAGTTTTGCAGGATTTATATTTGTGTGATCTTTGTTTCATTTACAGAGGTTAAAGGCAGCGGTTCATTACACAGTGAGTCGTCTGTGTCAGAATATCGGAGAGGAASAACGGAGGAAGTTCAGCAGACWGGTTGTAGCAGCTATAGCCGAGACAGCATTCAGACAATGTGGTGGGTTCACTTCCTGGTGCTATAAAGTCTCATTTATTGACTTAATTAAATCAAATTTCAATTAAGCTCTCATCCACAACTTCAAAACATTTGTTTTACATGACTTTATTTTATTTAGTTTTTCTTTTTTACGTTTTGGTGCCTCAGTATTTTTTTATGACTTGTTTTGTATTTATATTTTCAATTCATGGTTGGAACATATAAATAAACAAATACACGTAGTTTCAACATTTCTTATACAATTTTCACAAATGTTGCATTTAACGCCACTGTACCTTTCTTTGTTCACTCAAAGGGTAAATAAAACCTTATTTGTCAGTTTTCCAAAGTATTAGTTCAGAGGCAAAAAGGCTTCTAGAGCAACTATAAATTTACTAATTGTGACAGCAATATTTGGTAACTCTGGAATTGTGTTAAAATACACAAAAATTGTGCTCAAAAGTGTTTATTTGCAGAATACTTTCAAAAATACCCAAGTAAAACTAAAGTGACTTTGGCAAGTGTTTTCTTACACAGGAAAAAAAAAAAAAAACCTAATTCAGGCCTCCCATGCAAGATCTGTGACATGCCTGGTTAAAGGTCAATAAGTAATTGTTTTACAGATGCAGTCAGTATTTTTCAATACATTGTAGTATAGATACATTTGTGCCTTCTWTATACTTAAATTACACGCTTGTAGAWACAGGTTTAGCTTAAATACACAACCTTTGTTAAATCTGAAACATCTATGCTTCCCAGTAAATGCTTAAAACTCTCACGCTGCTCATCCAGAAAACTTATTGTCTGAACACGTTTCCTTTTTTTTGCCTAGAAATATTTGCTAAGGACCTGGAGGCGTTTGCGAGGTAAGCTTTTATTTTTATCCATGTTAAGTGAACCCTGTGCTTTTTTGCCTTTAGCYAAAAAATACAATTGTCTTGCGATTTCCAATTTGTCTTTAGGCATGCTAAAAGAAGCACAGTGTCTACAGAGGATGTAAAGCTTGTMGCCCGTCGCAGCACTGCACTGGTGAGTTGGTCAAATTTCCACTAAAATGCTCAATATTGCTCAATACCACAGAAAAGTAACATGTAGATACGATCAGTCATTGCATTTTTCAGTTTACAGAAGACRACAAATTTAATGYTGAATTTGCTTTTATTTCAGSCCATCTACATACAAAGTAAAAGTGAAGARCTGGCTCGTGAACAGGAGCTAAAAAAGAAAAGTACGGGGAAGAGGAGAGCAGAGACTGAGGACATGTAACAGGAAGTCTGCAGTGTCTCACTGTGTCCAACATTGTAAATAAACATGAAGCCTGACCAGTACACAAGCTGCAAGACAGTGGAAAATGATTTATTTCAAGTTAATGTTATAATTGGGAAAACAAATTGTACTTTATCCAGACTCAAATTCTCTCTGCAGCTTGGAGGGAAAAATAAACAAATAAAAATTCTAATGCAATCTTTTAGAGGTGCATTTTGCATAAACTGACCTGTATAAGCTGAAACATTAAAATYGTTTTAAGGCTTGCCACAGTGGCTTGAGTACACTTTATAATAATGTCATCTTGGGTTGCAAAGTTACCCGTAAAATTATAAAGTTATAAAAAATAATTTCTCACAAATTTTGGAAGCCTGAGAACTGTATGCGTACTACCTAAAAAAAAAAAAAAAACTGGACACCATCTTTAAAATTAAATAAAAACTCAAATTCTAGCAATGTAACATACGTTTTATTTTCTTTTACCAAGAACAGTACAAAAAATATATAAATTTGGAATAAGCCACATTACTTGGTATTTCTTCCAGGAACTTACCACTAATCACAGACGTTGATGGTAATAGAGCATTCACTCTTAAGCCACCAAAACCAGCAAAAAAGACAGGTACTACCCCGTGTCATGTATGAGGCCACACACTGAAAGTGTTGGAAATTCCATCTTCATCCTTCAGAACAGACTTCAGTCAGGGTTCAAACGGAGACCTCGACCAGCAGAGCCCAAGGTCCCTAGATATGTGAATCGAATTAGATGTTTTTGATTCGACAAACTGACTCAAGCAGTATCAGCTATGTTAACTATTTAAATGAATTTTATTAGAGAACTCCCTTCATTTGACAAGTTCTTAAAAAAAAAAAAAACACCTCACAAACAACAAAGAGCTACTGGGAGCCATTGGACACACCACTCCACGTTCAAACATCTCATCACTCGCGTCCCCCAGAGTCTTCAGCAGGTGTCACCCACATCAAGTACACACTTACAGATCAGTTCAAGAACATGAAAGCACACAACATACAGCATTCAAATCAGATAATAAGCAAATACAAGAAGTCAGCACAACATTCCACTACATTTTTATATTTCTGAACTTGACAGACATACTCAAGAGTAAGAAGAAACTTGCAAAGATTTAAAATAAAAAGAAAAAAAATCTTGAAGTACTAATTAAAGAATGTCCATGTTAGGGGAGGCGCTCGTAGCATCTGCAGCTTCCACTCACACACTCAGAAAGCAGTCAAGATTCTGGCTCTTTCACCGCACAACCAGTCCGTTTCACGCGTCTCTCTCCGTTCGCTCACTCATCGCTTCACTCTTCGCCACAAGCCATCCTCAATCGCACTCATCAGTTCTTAAAATGTCAGCTGCGCAGTTCTTTCCATTTAAAAGTGGATAAAAGTGAAAACACCCACCGTCTCTCAGAACGTGCCGAGTGAAGCCGTTCTTTGATGGCATTGCATTTACAGGTGGGAGGGAGGAGAATGATAGCGATATCACTCCAAGAATGCTGCCAAAGAGGAGCTTCCTCGCAGGGAAATGGAAGAGAGGTGAACTGCAGAAGAGATTTCAATGAAGGCTTTTCCACAGAACTTGACTGCAAATAAAGTTGCACTTAAAAAACATTTAGGTTTCAACCAGATTCATTCCAATGCAAGATTGCCTTTTAAGCTGGTGACAATGCCTGATAATGGTGAACTGCAAACATTCATGCATTTTTTTTGTTTTGTTTTCAAAAATGAGTATCACATTTCACAATACATGCATTAGAGAATCCAGTTGAAATGGATACAAACAAACAAGACATCAAAAATAGCACTTTAGTCAAAGATCCTGGTAAACAACTCACTTCAACGCTTCCTAAATTAAATCTTTAGCTTTTTTTCCCCCTCTCTCCAAATGTACAAAACATCTTCCACAAAACTTTTTCAGACACGCATTAACTCCAGAAATAAACTTGAAAAGACTCATCTTTCTCACAATACTTACCCACGGAAACACTTAACTTACATACCCCACCCAGACGACTTTGACTCCATGCTGGACCCAAAACCCGAGCTAAACCCACTACCACTGGTTGTAGAGTTGGACCCCGTGCCCCAGCCCAGGCTGGCCGAGCTGGCGCCGTAGTTGCTGTTGCCTGCACTGAAAGCCTGACTCTGGTCCCTGCTAGAACTCGTCCCACTAGAAGCGCTGCCTGAGGTGGGTGTCTGCTGCTGGCTCGCCAGCATTCCCATCATTCCCCAACTACTCTGCAGAGCAGCCTGAGCAGCAGCCATCATGGCGGGGTTCAGACTGAACGAACCGAAATTGGCCAGATTGCTGTTGGTGCTGCTCCCCAACCCACTGCGACTGCCACCAAACGCTTGAGCTCCAAAACCGTTTCCGAACCGYCCTGTACGATCATACTGCCTATTTCCGTGTTTGGGCTCAGCGTTTGAGATGTGAACACTGACTCCTTTGATAATAAGGTCCTCTCCGCAGAGAGACTGGGCAACCTGTGGAGAGATGACACAAATTCAATCACCGTGGACTGGGCAACGCTAAAATGCTAAATCTTTCTCTACACTTTTAACATTWTACCTGGTCATCTGCGAACGTGACGAAAGCAAAAGCTCGAAAAGGCTTGGGGATGAAAACGTCCGTGACTTCCCCGTACTGCATAAAAAACTGCCGCAGATCATCTGTGGTCATGTCCTCTGTGCAACGCCCCACAAACACTTTACGACTTCTCAGTGGCTCGTCCGGACCCTGCTATGAACAAATATTAGAAAAAACAATACATGGTAAACTGAGTTATTATATTATATGAAATGTATCCACAATGTGGGGGGTATACGCAAGTACATTACCATATTCACCTTCGAGTTAGGAAGCTTGCAGTCACACCACCTTCCGTCGATCATGTGACGCTGGGCGATCACCTTTTCTTGAGCCTCGTATTCTGTGAACCTCACGAAGCCAAACCCCTTCGAGTTTCCCGTCTTGGCGTCTCGTTTCACCTGAGAGAACAAAATAAGCAGTAAACCTCGACTGTGCCGCATGCAAAGCGTGCACGTTTTAAAAATAAATGTTCCACGCAGCACCTGAACCATGATGACTTCTCCGAATGTGCTGAAGTAGTCTTTCAGGTCCTGTTCTGTTGTCTTCCATGGAAGACCCAACACAATCAAGTCAGATGTCTTCATGTCCCCCCTCTTCATTTTCACGGCAGAAGAAGCATCGATTTCATCCATTTTTCTTTTGTTGTCTAAAAAGACAAAGTAAAACAGAATCAACACCATAAACTTCCAACAAAAACATTATGTGAGGTTCTTAAAGTATCTAACAATTCACTGTGTATTTTTCAACAAGCTAGATTAGAGAAATCTGTGTAACAGACTTTTTATAGGAGCAGACTGAATAACTGCCTAGTCAGTAACACAATTGTTATGTAATGGGGGTAAGGAAGAGATGATATTAATAAACATTTTACATCATTATTACCATTACAGTAGACTTGTGTAATTTATTATGACCATAGCAACTTATCAAAAATAATAATGAAATCAAACCAAAATCACCAGAAACATTTTTTCAAACTTGTTTTATTGACTGATAGGTTTTAAGCAGCTCCTTTTGTAAATAAAGTATTATAAGTCAATCTATCATAAAATAGCAGAAAGATCTTCTGGAATATTTCTGAAAATGGCAAATGATGAGTGTGATATAATAATAATAATAATAATTTAAAAAAACACTTCAACTAGTAACGTCATGGGCATTTCTAGTGTTCATAAGTTAAAATATTTTGGTTGTTTATTGAAAAGTTGATACAAAAACATTTTAATATATAAGTGAAACTAAAACTATAGTTTAGTTTTATCGTCTGTTGCAACAACCTAAACATAAACTCTAGTTCTGAGTGAGTGCTGATCCGATAACATGAATTATAAATAACAGTCCACCTGTTTACACACTCGGTCGAGTGTTAGGTTTCAGCTGTGCGTACCTTTTGGATAGTTCACCACATAAACAATGTTCCCCCATCCGTTTTCTGGTGCGTGCAGAATCCCCTCCACAAGGCGCACACCGCGCATGCACTGAGACACGGGACTCCTGAACCGCAGGCCGCACGCCCCAGGGAACTGTGCGGCCACTGTCGAGAGCAGAACAGTGCCGTCGTCCTCGGCAGGAATCTCCATGGGCTCCTCGTTTTCTTCCTCTGCCACTCGAATATAACCCTCGGCCATTCTCTCCTTAAATTAGAACTTTTCCTTACTGAACTGAAACAGCGCTGCAGGAAGCGTGCTGTCTGCGCCCTCTSGTTTCTTTGTTCGCTGGGACGGGCCGGCGAGCTGTGTCGTCAACACCGGACGACAATTACTCCAATGTGCTTCTTTCAACAAACAATCCCCCCCGATAACAAATTATACTAAAACAACCCCCTTAACTTTCGCAACCTAAAAAACATTAACGAAGAACAGGTCTTCGCTCGCATGGAAAATACGAAACGTGTTTTGGTTTGATATATATATCTTTTTCACGAGGTAAAACCATGCGAGGCCTAGCAAAATGGCTGCAGAAGTGAAGAAGGAACTACGTCATTTGTTAGGACGAGACCATTTCATGGGRGGGGGGGTGTTAATTGTCTATTGTTACAAATAATTATTAGACAAACTACCGGACTATTAGGTTAAATTTGTTTTGTTTTTAAGCATATAAACTATAACACTGTAGAAAACTTGTGTAAACAACATATATAAACTTTTATTTTTTTATTAGCACCCCTGCTTTTAATGCGTGTCGACCAGGCGAAATTTACTTCCTGCAACCACAAAGGCAGCTTCCGGTTGTTGAAAATAAGAGTTAGAATCACATTTTAATTTCAATTGACATATTTGGACCGAGCATATTATGGACTTTCAGGTTGTTTTGTCGGACCAGGCAAAAGTACTACATAAATAAAAAAAAATGCTAATTTTACTCAAAACAAAAATTACAACTTATATTTCATAGTTTTTCTTTCTATATTGTTGATGTTTTCAATAAAGTGTTTAAAAGTATGTTTTTATTGTTTTAAACCAGTGTTTTTTTGCAGATATAAATTTTTAATTATATGAATTGGAGGTGACCATTTTCAACAAAAGCTTTTAAAAAAACTATGATGCAGAACTTGTACACTTAAAACTTAAGTTAGAGAAAATTAGTTATACAAGTTGCATCAATAAAAATTTAAAGGTGTTCATTTTTACTTCAAGCCTTAATTGCAAATTTACATGATGCTACCAAATCAGAAAAACATTAAGCCGAGTTTATAACTTTAAAGAGAATGAAAATCAAGTGCTTTCTGATTCATGACAACAAAAAGGGATCTCAAACAGCTTTTTATTACATTTTTCAATCAATAACAGTACAATTTAGTACAGTATCTATCTTGCATCCAGCTCACCGTGGAACACCAACAGACTGAAATGAAATACAAAAAGTGGAAAGGTACATAAGGGTGCAGAGCTCTATAATATTAATGGAAAGAGAAAAGGGAGTCCATCTCAGTTGAATTGCATTTTCACTTGTGGCCACACACGATTACATCACATTTATTGTACATCATTGCAGAAAAAAAAAGTGAAAATATCTCACAACCTTAACAAAAGTGCTTCTGTATACAGTGAAATGCTGTCATTCAGATGCTCCGATTTTCAATTTAAGACCAAAAAAAATAAAAATAAAAAAATATACAAAAGTTTTAGTATGGACAGAATGTGAGGACTTTTTTTTGTTCCTTTGAGAGCGAAGATTGGAAGGAGAGAGAGAAGGATTTGTCAAGGACAGAATTCATACAATGATTGTTATAATTATTACAAAAATTGGCATCAATAGAACTGGTAAGCATAATTTACACTAAGTATGAAGATAATATTAAGTCTTTCATCATTCTGGTGCATGGCATTACCAGTACAAGATGTATGCAGAGTTTGAGCCAAAAAATGGCTTCTATTACATTCAATCAATAGGTTACTCTCCTTTTTTTTGGTAACAAAAAGAAAAAAAAAATCTAGAAATTTTTTGCACCATTGAAAGCAAGTCTACAGCATGCACATCTAAATTAAC
This sequence comes from Austrofundulus limnaeus, assembly GCF_001266775.1. Classification (NCBI taxonomy): domain Eukaryota; kingdom Metazoa; phylum Chordata; class Actinopteri; order Cyprinodontiformes; family Rivulidae; genus Austrofundulus; species Austrofundulus limnaeus. Next base: position 2,489,716 of record NW_013952437.1, read on the forward strand.
TCATGGCAGACAAAATTAAATGTTTTAACTTAAAACGTCAGCTCATTATTTTCAGACATTGATTTGTACATTTCATTCACAGAGTTGTAACTGCAGTCCCAAGCAAAGGAAGTGTGTATTTAGTTAAATGAGGTGTTTTTAAGTGGATACAGAACACAACCCCCTTCTGTATAGTAAATTCAAGCCATGCCTTTTTTTAATCTTGGCAACTACCTCACTATTCCACTCTATCCTGCCAGAAGGCATATACAAGAATTACGGGGTTTAACAGGATAATTTTCCTCATAACTCCTTTTTTTTTTCTTTTTCCTTTTTTTTTTACTGGAATGAGCATTCATAACTTATAGCATGTGCTTGGTTAGTTAACATAGTATTAATTGAGAGGCAAAGCTTCATGTGCAAAAAGCTGTGATGGAACAAAAACAGCTAGAATATAAATACATAATGGACATTTCAAAAGCTGCTCGTGTAATATGATCCAAGCTTTTACTTCTGCATGTTTTTCTCATCTTCTATGATTTACCTGAATTACAAGGACAAGCTGTAATTCAGACATACTAAAAACCACTAAAGTAATATGACAAAGAGAGAGCCATCAAGAATAACAAACCATCAGAATAGAAATCTTAAAAAAAAAGTTAAATAATTTGTACAATTACACTCCAACATTTGCTTTCAAGACGCACACATTTGCATGGGATGATAGTGTTGTTTTTCTCTTTCAAGGTAACATAAAATGGTCCAAGAAGGAATGCACAAGTTTCTGATTTGAGACCACAGGAGATCCTTTCTTAACTAGGTGATAAACAATTGTGCTCTTCTTTGTGTAGGAAAGGCATTGGTTTCCTTTCGTATTTTTATATATATTTATATATATATATATATTTTTTTTTTGTGGTGTCCAAGTCAGTTTAAACAGTGTTGAAGAAGATGCTGTGAACATTCTCAAGTTGTAATGGTATTCCAGTCAACTTTGGAGTTAAAAGAACATCTGGGAAAGAAAGAAAAACATTTAGGATTTGAAGACCCAAAGTTGATGGTTTTTGTGCTGGCCTGCCCATAGGGCATTTTGATGAGAGTACATTTAAAGGCCTACTGAACAGAGATAAAACTGAAAATTATCTAGACAAAGAAAGACAAGTTAACACAACATTGAAAACCAGAAGCAGCTCAAACCTTTGGTCATTTGAACTCTTAGACTACTTTCACACTACAGTCCTCAAAGCTTAAATCAGATTTTTTTTTTTTTTTTTGCTCCAATTAAATTATTTCCCATTAAAAAAATTTAAATGTGAACGCCAGCAGACTCAGGTGGGAACAGTCCATAGCCCTAAAGCAACCTGCATGAACAGAAGACACAGCAGGTTGTGTTTACAAAAGTAAATAAGGATGCTACACATTAGCATGTAGCTATTCTGAAGTTGTTGTGCAATCAGGATGAATAAATGATCTGCTCTTTTTGTTTCATCCATTGTTTATATTTGGCCTTACCACTTCAAACAAACAAGCAAAACAAAAATCTGATTTGTCACATTCAGACTGTCTGGAAAAAAATCTGATCTGGGGAAGGAGGAAAAAATGTCTGATTTGTGTCACTTTTGCCTGCAGTGTGAATGTAGCCACAGAAAGCTCACTAAGGACAACAACAAAAGAACCTACAGGCTTCAATTCCAGATCTTCAGAAAACTGTCCCAGGAGCCTGTTGCAACCGCCATGCCATCTTCAGTAACCCCCAGGCAGCTAACACGGTTGTCATGCCCAGCCAACACACCTTAAAAAAAAAACAAAAAACAGATGAAATTAAGTCTAACAGACAAGAACACTTAATCAAACTAACAAGTAGCTGCATGGTCCCAGGCCTGCTGTTACTCACCAGCACGGTCAGCTTTTAGTGTGTCCCACACATTACAGTTGAAATCATCATAGCCTGCCAGAAGAAGGCGGCCACTTTTTGAGAATGCAACAGAGGTAATGCCACATATGATATTGTCGTGAGAGTAGATCATTAATTCCTGATCAGCTCGCAGATCAAACAGCCTGCAGGTGGCATCATCTGAACCCGTGGCAAAGGCATTGCCATTAGGGAAAAACTAAAGAAAACAAATGTATACAAAAAAAATGTATTAACACATAACAGAGGTAAAACAAAAAGTGAAGTGTTACTTAAAATGATATAAAAATTGGGTCACACAGCCTAAATAACTTACACAGATGGCGTTAATGTCAGACTCGTGACCGGTAAAAGTCTGTCTGCACATGCCCTCTCGAATATCCCAGAGTTTAGCAGAGGCATCACAAGCACCAGAGACGAATAACCGTGAGTCGGGGGCCAGAGACAGGCTCATTACATCACCTGTGTGGCCCGCAAATGTGGTCGTCTGCTGGCCTGTCTCAATGTCCCAAAGTGCACTGAAAGATATTTTTAAAATATATTCATCAAGTGTTTTCCATTCCTTCAACACTTCACACAGAAATGTTTGGCCTGAGAATAACTTAACAGCTTTGGTTATCTTTTTCCTTACCAAGTGGTATCTCCAGAGCTTGTAACAATCTGGTTGTCATCAAGAAAGCGACAACAGGAGAGGTAACCTGATTTTATGAGAATCAGTGGAGGTTTTAGATTTTAAATGGGTAATGGACGCTTGTAAAAAGATTTATTATTTTAGCTAAAAAAAGAAAGTAAGACGAACAAAATTCTATACCTGTATGTCCTGCGAGCTCACGGCTCACACGTACATTCCCCTCGCGAGTTTTCAGGTTGTAAATAGAGCAGATGTTGTCTAGGCCACCACAGGCCACATAGTTTCCTGAAGGTGCATATGCACAAGTCATGACCCAGGAAGATCGAAGTGGAATGGCATGAACCTATCAATAACAAAAAAAAAAGAGGGCAGGGTTATGAAAGCAATTTAATGCGTTAAATTCAAATGTCGATTAGGGCTGTACAATATATATAATAGCTATTGAAATATCAGTGAGCACAATATAAATATTGCAAAGGACAATCATTAAATCACAGGCCATGACAGTTCATACATTCATGTTTTCACTGAACAACATATTTGGTCAACCCAACAGACCCTCACTGGCCTTGGAATTCACAATTGATTTAAATCAAAGTGATGACAAATGAGAAAGTGAAGAAAACGTGTGTTTGTTTTATAGACTACCAGCGTGACATTAAGGCACAGGTTTGTAGATAAACATCAGGTTAGGGCTGAAACGATTCCTCGAATAATTCGAGTAATTTGATTTAAAAAATCCTCGAGGCAAATTTATCTGCCTCGAAGCTTCATTAAAAATACACACTGTTATAATCAGCACACGTACGGCTGCCCGGAATATTATTTGTGTAACACACAATGCTACAATGTTAGCGCTTCCGCTAATAGTTAAGGCCCCCACATACTCGTTGCACATCCTCGATGTTTCTGCACCAGAACAAAAACAGTGGCTGCATGTACCGAATGTGTCCGGAGTTAACCACAGGTACCACAGGTTACCTAAATCTGTGATAATGTGTCATGTTCCAGATGTACAAGGAGGAGGTATATTTAAGCTAATGTTATTTGTGCTGACTAATCATGGTGACCTGGCAGGGTTTTATTAAACAGTGTGYAAGTTGTGTGATTAAAAACAAGACTTACTGTAAGTTTGTCAGATAAAAATAAAAACACAGCAACAGATTGACAGCTTGAGCTGAAACACGTTTGTTTGTTGATGTTTTTATCTTAGTTTAAATGATACTTGGGAGTAAATATTTCAAGTTTAAAAGTATTTATAGAAGATAGTTGGACTTTTTTAAATTATTTGCTGCTGCTTTTTATGATTTCAGCCTTCATTACTGCTGTCATATTTGTTTATAGCTAAGCAGTCGAGACTAAATCTTTTATTGCCTAAATGGGAGCCCTGCATCAACCTAATAACAGTCTTAAAATATTTTTTTGTTACAGTTAACAAGTGAACTCTACAAAACTCAATATTACCTATTTTACTTATTAAATTTCTAACAAAAAAAGAGACATTTAATTTTCCAATCCATAACAATAAATTTAAGAGTTTAGGTTTTTCAGTGATGGTTAAAAATGATTCAATGACAGAGTGCTTTTAATTAATGCCTCCTCAAACACAATACAAACAAATGGAGTTTAAAACACATTAATTAATACAACTGGTATTGTGATTTTACTTTGATTGCAGCAGGGTCATCAGGTGTAGATTACCCCTTCACAATATTAAATAATTGTATATCTAATAAAATAAGCTTAAATAAATACTGCAGAACATGACAATTTTTTTTATATCTGATTACTCGATTAATCGATTACTAAAATAATTGTTAGCTGCATCCCTAAATCAGACACTGATCTAGAGTAAATCCCTTTTTTGAAATGTGATCATATATCATAAATGTATCACATTTATGATCATAAATGATCATAAATGTGAACATAWATTTAAAGTGATGTTTAAGAGGTGAAATGATGTGGTTATGGAAAAGCAAACCATTTTAAAACTGAAACTAACATAAAACTGGTTTTAGACCTGCCCTGAAACAGCCCAACTGATTTGGTTAAAAAAAAAAACAGATTAAATTCCATAAAATGAATATGTCACAAAAAAATACAAGCCTACGCTTTATTCATCAACTTATTGTCTATCAAGCCGTTTTTTTTGTCAAAACAAGATCCAAGCTTCTTAATGTAGGCTGTCATGATTGAGAAACAAACTTTTACAACATTATACAATTTGATAAAGAGAAAAAAAAAACACCTTGTTTGTGGTATAGCTATCCCAAATAATGAGTTTGCCATCTTGAGAGGCGCTGACCAGGAGCCTACAAAAAAGCAGCAATATAAATATTAACACAGTTTAAAAAGTTGTTGCACACGTGCTTTTTTATCCATTGTCAATATTTTGTCGTCATTATTGGAAGAAAATAAATTGCAGAGAAAGAAAAGTACAAAGACGTCAAATAAAATTAAAGTTAGACTTTAATTTACCTGGAATCTGTTCCCCAGTGCATGGCATAGATTTTAGCCAAATGACCTCGCAGCGTTCGTCTTGTACGCATCTGGATTCGCCCAATGGGGTCAATGTTAGCTGTGATCTGCAAACCATTTTGCACTCTGGTTAATTTCAATGTATTCACCGTGCAGCTTTGTACCCACAGGCAAATATTAAGCTCAAAGATACCTGTGATAGTGTGGCATCTGCGCATGCTTTCCTAGCATCCTGAAAATAAAAATAAAAATCGTCTTTTTAGTGCCAAATGTCTTTTAGTTGCTTCAAGTTTTCCGTTTATACACTTAACTTGTGCATTTAACAGGAACCAACCAACAATGTTAAAATTTATTTTTTACTTACTCTGATCTGATTTTTGAGCTGCTCTGCCTCTTGGCGTAACTGGTCCAGTTCACTCATTTTATTCTTCCTTTTTAATTACCTTTCTCCAGCTACCAGGGCACTTGATCTGAAACATATATAAATTGGAAAAATATAAAACAAAAGCATACCATTACACAAATTTTAATTTGCAAAGCAGTAATACTTTTTAGGTGATCAAAAAGAAAGAATGAAATAGGTCCCTGGACAAGTTCTTCTCCTCCAAGAGACTTCTTCAGTCTGAAACCTGCCAGACTGAAAAGGTCTCTTGGAGGAGAGACGTAACGTTTCATTAAAGAAGAACTTCTCCAGAGGACCTACTTAGTTTTTTCTTTTTGATTTTTCTACCTGGATTACTGAGATGCATCAGGATATTTTAGGTGAGTTCTGACAACAAATACAACTAGAAAAGTACTTGTTTTTATTCGACTAAAAAAATAACACTTCAAAAAAACATTTACTTTACATACAGCTTATTGTGTACTCGTATATTCACACCTCAATGTCAGTGTGTCCTGACACACAATTCAGATTGCCAGACAAATCCTGTTAAGGCATGACTTTCCAGTGATCCAAAAAGCAGTCATTATCCTGTTGACCTCAATCCCCAGGGTACTCAGAAATTTTGCCAAGTGATCAATAAGCCACTTATATTAATACAGATCCCTGAGACCCTCACAAAGTTCATCTAATAAAATATATTTAAATTCAAGTCATTATAACAGATTAGGCCTACATGTAACAGAAACTTAAACTAGCCCATCTCACATTCAAAGAAAACTAATGCATTTTGCTTGAAAGTTTTTATGAGAAACTGACTTTCATTAAATTTATTACATCAGAGATCAATTTAAATTGGTCTACAGAACAGTACTTAACAAAAAAATTAAACCAATCCAATAAAAATACAAACTAGTTTAATATGCTTTTTAAAGTGTTTATTAGCTGCAAATTATATCCCTTTCATACCATGACATGTTGCTTTTGATGTAATGCCACAGAATACAGTTACTGTCAATAATTTAAAGCCACATAAATGTTTTTTCTATTAGGTACCACAGTGTAATATTATGGTGGCAAATAATTACAAGCATAGATATTAATGACAAAGATCATATTAATTGTTGCAACATGGTTACTGACCTGTTAAAAACTAATTATGTGACACAACCTTGTTCTGACGTCCATGTAAATAATTATTAGCGTGTAAAAAAACTCACATTGGGAACACATCTGTAAATGCACTCGTTTATGCAACAAAATTGGTGAAAGTAATTTACTGCACCAACTACAATGAGAAAAACTCATTTATAAACCTTAAAGTAAATAGACACAATTATGTCCAAATACAAAACTGCCTAGGATCTTTCACAAATTACCTGCTAATAAATAAATAAATAAAAACATACATAAAAATATTTTTTCTGTATTATGCATGGACTTCCAAAGAATATAACCCAAAAACAAACTTAAAGAGTAGACTTCTCATCTGACATATGTGATCATGAATAGTTTTAAAAAAAGTTCTTACATAAACTCTTTAGCTAAGGTAACACGATAAATTCAGAACTATTTAACATTCTAAATAGCAAAAGACCATTAATTTTGCCTTCCCAGTTACCTTACCTGGTGTATTTGAGTCAGTATACCTTTGTCACCGAAGGCTGCAGGACAAGACTGCCAATCGTCTTTACCGGCCTACATCACCTTTTAGATTTGCTGATGGGTTGACCTTTCTGACACATATTATCTTCTTACACTCATTAATCTTATAATAAACATGTCATGGAATGTATTTATTATTTAGCATCATCCACAGCACAATGCCATCTTCACCTTGAGGACCTCTGCGACCAGCGGTGATACTGAAAATAATTGCTTCAACCCTGTTTAAAAAAAATTTTCAACAGTGCCAGGTTCTATTTTCATAAAATTTTATTTACAAAATTCTACATCTCAAAAGCTTCAAAATGACACATAGTTTGTTTAAATTTGGTGATTTATCACCTGGCTAGTGGTTAGCAACAAGTTTGTTAAGTTTACAAGAGTGCAAGTTAGAAAACTCGATTTTTATTGGTCTGGACCAATGTCATCAGGATTTTCAGTGTATATTTAAAAAGGGGAATGTCTTTCCATCATAGTGACGCCAAACTTATACAAAGCGTAGCCAGCAGAGGAAAAATGGTCAGTTTCAAAAAGGAAATTATAAAGGTTGTTTCTAAAAACATACCTGTAAGATTTTTTTTGTTTGTTTTTAAAGTAGATTAGGAGAATTACATGTTATTTTAGTGACTGGGATCAATGGATGGTGATTTAAAAAAATCATTTTTATGCAAACGTCTGTCAAAAATCATTAAATTCACTTATTTTGCACTGCAGTCTGTGTTTACTCAAACTCATTTTGCAGAACATACAGTACATACATATGTTTACTGTCCTCACATGTTATGTTTTCAGGGTATTAATCTGTGATTAGCCAAAGGTGCAAAGCTCTTGTTTGGGTTTAATGTGGCTTTAAACTGAAATATGGAAGTTTAATGACTAAAACAAAAGTTTTTCCTGACCCTTGTATAAATCTTGAAGCTTTCAGTTCTTAATAGTTACTGTTTTGAGCCTTTTTTATTCAATATTGCACAGCTAATTAGAAGGTCAATAATTTAATATAATTGCTGATTGACACAATTGAAACTTCAGTGGGCAATAATATTGTGATACAGTCTAAAGTTATGTTTAAAATTTGAGTTTTAAATTTAGGAGTAATCAAATTTCAGAAGATTGTAAACTTCCTACTGAGGACTGTGGATGCCTGCAGTTCACTAGTTCCTCTCTCTCATCACTTCTCTTTTCCAAGCGCCTGATCAGGGTCAGCTGACTGCCTGATAAACAATGAGCAGTGGCAAACAGACTGGAGACATAGCTAGCACTAGCTGTTTTCAAATCCCTTAAATGAGTCTCCTGTTGCTGAGGGTGTCTCTTGTGCTTTCAGCCAATTTAGAAACTTAAAATATCTTGCAGTGCACATATCAACATCTGCTCGAAAGGGACCTACTGGATTATCTGTACTGTTAAACTCTGATAATGCAACGTTTCACAGGTCTAAAGCTGGATCATGGAAAAAAGCCATAACCAGCAATATCACTGAGCAACTCTATAATCCTAAAAGCTGAAATCCACAGTCCATGAGTCTCTAATCCTATCCATGGCCACTAACGTAAATAGTCGCAAAGCCAGACTAGACATTAAAAATATGTTTTCAGAATTATAAAAAGGATGAATCTAATCTCAATTCTTTAAAAACACATAACAAATCCAGGCACTTGCTTTGACAAAGTGCCTGGATTTCCAGCTGCTGATAATAACCACTGCCTTATTTCTCCAGCATGACTAGAGTCTGGGTTCTTCTTCTGACAAACTAAGAAGCAAATGTGCATTCAGCAGAAATCTATGCATATGTGAAAGCAGATTAAAAAGATATTATAAAGGTGCTACATTTAAGTGCAAAAAGGTTGCTTTTGTAACAGGTACGAATATAAAATATCAGCTGCATGAACAAACTAGATCTATCTTTTTAAGTTTGCTTTGCCTATATTTACCCATCAGTGTACAAACAGCTGAGGTGTATTTAGCTGTGTGGAGCATTGTGATTTGCCTACAACACTGTTACAAACAAATCAGATCATTTGCATGTCTGTTAGATAACCCTTTCAGTTTGTTTGTTGCACCTAGAGTAAAGAAGCCATTTCAAGACGGACATTTTAGCCAATTTATTTTATGAAATAACGTGGAGATCTATTAATCGTTAGTATTTGGGTCTAATCAAATGTCTACATTTAGTTAGCAGTGCACAGAGTCGTGCTAATGACGCTAGTAATGCTAATACGCGCTGATGGAAATCTGAGAGGATGCGGCTAAACGCCATCTTGCAGACTGCTAGTTAGCCGCCGATGCTAACAGACTTGACGACGAGGCCTCTGTAGGCAGGGCAGAGCTCATTATTAGGTACAAACATGGAGATCTAAGTTAACTTCTGTGTCGACCTTTCTTCTAATAAAAGATAAAGGGGAGCTTGAGTCTCTTAATTCCACTACATGCAAACCAAATAGCTTTGTCGCCTCATATAAAATAAGAAAACAAAACCACGGCCAATTCAGGAAAAGCCTCTTCCGCAATCACACCGAGCGCTAGTTAGCTCGTCGTGAAGCCAGCACCGGATCAACTCGGAAATCGTCTTGTTTACCGGCCTGCAGAAATCCACTTACTCACATACTAACAATCTCGTTAAAGGCTACAGTTCCCGTTCCTGATTTAATTACGCCCTGTTCGTATATTTTACAAGATTTAATCTTGAAGCGAACCCGAGCCAGTAAAAAAAGAAAAAGAAAAAAAAAAGACTGCAAGGTCGGGCAGTGATGGCCTGTTTCACTTTAAGCAACAAATGCARTAACATATTGTCTGAAATGTTTTCATAACGTGAATTATCCATCTATTTCTGAATTGCATACAAATAAAAAACTACTGCAACAAAACTAAGACGCTGCATAGCAGGCTAATGTACTGGGCTTGTCAAAAAATGGGTGTTAACGCGTCCACAATAACAATATAMTAATAATATACATACATCTTATGTATAAACTTAGAGGGGCGTAATGGACGTAAGAGGGAACTTGTGACAGCAGATGATCTGCTTCCGTCATCTACCAACATTTGACGGTAAATTTGTTTTCGGGACTTTTATCGTTTTAGCCCAACCCAGTGAGTGAAACCCTCAGCAACATCCTTACATTTAATACCCAAGACAAAAACCCCGCTACACGGTTATTAAAACTATATATTTATGTCTGCATTAGTTTTATTTCAGCCGTCTTCTGACACAASCAGCCAGGAGTTTACAGCTCCGTGTTTTAGGCCGAGCAGCAGGTCCGGAGGGCCGTCAGTGACAGCAGCCTGCCTGGCCAACATTTTAAGTTATTTCAACAAAATCCAGAACCGTCTCCACGTATTGAAGAGCACTAAACCTGTTTTTGATTGACTGGATGGAAAGTTACACGAAAACTCGAAGCAATCTCTGCTCATCTTGCAAAATCAAGATATAAGCCCCGTTTGCAAAAAAAAAAAAAAAAAAAAAAAAAAAAAAAAAAAAACCTCCCGTGTTTCTGTTTGAGTCCGCTGATTATAAAATGGGCTCAGCGTTAGCTCACCGCTGTTTAATGCTACCCCACCCCCGGCCAGTCCGATTCGACCACAGTTCATCAGCTAATGCTATTTTAATCTTTTCATCAAAAATACGTGAGAGCGGTTCAGTTCCACCTTACCCGATTCAGTCTTCGCCTGATTTTACGCTTTGGCATTGACTGGAAAACGAGACGTCTTCCTCCGATCCACGCATCAACGAGCACCACAACGCTAGCTCACTAACTAGCTAAGCCAGCTAGCGTCGTTTTCCGAGGAGCAGCCCTTCCCGAAAGCAGGCAGGCTACGGCTGGGGGAGCTCGACAACCAGGGAAGAAGAGGAGGAGGAGGAGGAGGTGGGGGGGGGAATCACACCCACTAACTAGCCTTGTGTTGATGACAATGCACTGGCAGTCGAAGCAGCTAATTTAAAATGTCCCCGCTTTTCCTCGTCAGTAAGAAAGCCGGCGGTTTSACCTTTTTTTGCCGAGCCTAACAGCTGCCCTGCCCGGAGTTTGATGAGTCTCGTGCGGCCATCGAACAACGAGATGGGCGCGGTAACCCTGCAGTCGGCGCTGGGAAACCCCACGTTGCAGCAGCGGTGGAAAGGAGAACCTTTGCTTCGATTTGAGCTGTTTTTTTTTTTTGTTTTTTTTTTTTAACAAAATGAAGATGTAACCGTGATTTTATGTTTTCATCACATTTTTTTTACAGTGATTTATTTTGCTATATGGTGCACAAAGTACTCGGTGTACATTAGTTTTGAAGCTGCTTAACTAATATGCCCAAAGTTGGCTTCTAAAGTAGGAAGTAGCCATGATTTCAATAGGGTAGTACAGTTTCTGGTGTAATCTGGATTATGAAATCAGATTACAAAATTAACTGATATTATCAAATCACAAATTGGGTGTATAGTTGCAACCGCAATGTGTAAAACATAAAAACAATGCAACAATTTGAAACTTTCAAACCCATTTTAATTCACAAAGTATAATTGTGCCACTTTTTTTTTTCTTAAATGATGGTGGCAACACATCTCAAGTAGGGACAGGGAAAAAAAAAAAGATAATGTGATGCAAATAAGAAGCAGCCTGATGAGCATTTTGCAACAATTTAGATTAATTGGCCTTAGTTCGGACCACCTGGAGGACCACATTTAAAAGTATCCCTCAGACATAGGTAATCAGCAGTTCACCTATTTGTGGAAAAACTGCATCAAAAACCAGTGGAACAATTTCAGAATAATGTTCCTCAACAGCAATTGTTAAGAATTTCAAAATCCCATATTTTCTCCATCCATTCATCCATTTTCTTCCGCCTATCCGGGGTTGGGTCGCGGGGGCAGAAGTTTCAGAAGGGAGGCCCAGACCTCCCTCTCCCCAGCCACTACTTCCAGCTCCTCCGGGGGAACTCCAAGGCGTTCCCAGGCCAGCCGAGAGACATAGTCCCTCCAGCGTGTCCTGGGTCTTCCTCGGGGCCTCCTCCCGGTGGGACGTGCCYGGAATACCTCACCAGGGAGGCGTCCAGGAGGCATCCTTACCAGATGCCCAAGCCACCTCAACTGGCTCCTCTCGACGTGGAGGAGCAGCGGCTCTACTCTGAGTCCCTCCCGGATGACCGAACTTCTCACCCTATCTCTAAGGGAGAGTCCAGCCACCCTGCGGAGGAAACCCATTTCAGCCGCTTGTATCCGTGACCTCATTCTTTCGGTCATGACCCAAAGCTCATGACCATAGATGAGGGTAGGAAMGTAGATCGACCGGTAAATCGAGAGCTTCGCTTTCTGACTCAGCTCTCTCTTCACCACGACGGACCGGTACAGCGCCCGCTTTACAGCAGACGCTGCGCCAATCCGCCTGTCGATCTCCCGCTCCRTTCTTCCCCCATTCGTGAACAAGATCCCCAGATACTTAAACTCCTCCACTTGAGACAGGGHGACCCCCCTGACCCGGAGAAGGCACTCTGCCCTTTTCCGGCTCAAGACCATGGCCTCGGATTTGGAGGCACTGAGCCTCATCCCGGCCGCTTCGCACTCGGCCGCGAACCCCTCCAGCGAGAGCTGCAGATCTCGTTCCGATGAAGCCAACAGGACCATATTTTCTCCATAAGGCTAAATGTCAATATTGGATGGTTGTGACTGGCAGGCCCTCAGGTGGCACAGGTCTGATGTTCTGGACATCACTGCATGGGCTCAGGAAAACTTCCACATATCATTGTCAGTAAACACTGTTCACTTTGTTAACCACAAATTTAGCTTAAAGCACTATCATGCAAAGAAGAAGCCATGTGTGAAAACTAACCAGAAATGCTGTTGTTTTCTCTGGGCCAAAGTTCATTTAAAATGGACAGAAGCAAAATAGAAATTTATTTTATGGTCAAAAGAATTGAAATTTGAAATTAATTTTGGAAACAACAGACAGCAGTTTCTCTGTACCAAAGAGGAGATGGACCATCTGGCTTTAGCCTGCTTCTCCAATGGAATGGGGGTGCATACGGCATACTTGTGGAAGTCACCAATATTTTGAAAAGTATACTCCTAATCAAAAACGATTTGATTCTGCATTTTATTTAATATTTAAGTCAAGTAAAAAGATAGAAGTAACACACAATACAGTACAATAAATATATACTACAATAGTACAGTAATTGTTTATCACGCTTTGATGTTGACTTGATTTACTAAATATTTATTTCGAAGCAAGATTGTCCTAGAGCCAGTTCTGTTACTGGTAGCTTTCAAAACGTTGTATTTGCATAGAAAATATGCCCTGACTCAGAAGCTGTGCTTTCAAAATAAAAGCAACAGCCAAACATGAACTTGACAAACACAGCTTCCAAGATGTTGAAGAATGAGCAGAGCTGCTTGCATATGGGTAATCTGACAAACTAAAAATGCATAGTTTAAATCATTAGAAATGTTTAACACCTTTAAAAAGTTGTTGCTGCTCAGTGTTGGATTGTGGCTAAAAAATGTCTGTATGCTGCAAAACTGCCTTAACCTCGAAACATTTTCATTCAATTTGCCGCACAAAGCCATCATATCAGATAAACGATGTCATAAAAAGAAGTTGTTTTATTAAAAAACCAGTAAACCTACATTGGTAAAGGTTGGTCTGATAAAACATTACGGTAACAGAAGTAAACGTTAAATAGCTTTTGTGCAACATCCACCTTCTAAGGGTTTGAACTTGTAGCTTATCTTATATATTATATTTTCCTTTCTTTCTTTTCAGTCTCACATTTCTTCTCTCCCTTGCCACACCCATTAACCATCTTATCGCTCTGTGTATCTGCTTCACCCTCCCTTTTTCACCAAGACTTCTCACAGTTACTGAGATATCCAGGGCTCAAAGTAGGCTCAGATGACATAACGCTTGAAGCCCTGCCTGTTGCACATTCACTTTTCTAGTCAGTATTTCCTGATACCCTATATTCTACGATCCTGATACAGTAATTTCATCCTTTGATTCACCCCCTGCTTGTTTACAAATTCTTATGTCTTTAGAATTTCATCTGTCTGCAACAATGGTATTCTCTAACACCACGACGCTGTTTTCCATTTGTTGGTTGAGGTCAGTATCTAAATTCTACTAATGGGTGATTAGTGAGTCCATTTTCTGAAAACCATAAAAGGTTTTCAAACAGGCTTTTCTAAACCCCCAGAGTAAAGCATTAGAAATGTATTAATGATGATGAGAAGTCTGCATAAAGTGTTGTCAGTGCACTCAGAGAATGTCCATTTTTACATCACTAGAAAAAAAAGGTCAAATTTCTAACTTCAAATAAGGTTTAWTATCAATAATTGTACGGCAATGATTAAACTCAACATGAATTCTGAGGTACTGTTTTGCAGTTATTTTGATTCATCCCAGTCATTCGTAATGTCGAACAGCAGGCTCCCAAGCACTTCACCCTTTCTATTTCAGTTCCTGGACAGCGAGTTAACGCAAAAACAAATCACAGAGATGTTCGATGTGGAGGGAAGTGGAGACAGGAGTGAATAAAGAAGATAATGGGGAGGCTGATGATTCGAGGAATCAATTAAAGAAAGCTAGAAGGCCAAAGAAAAGTGGGTGTATTTATATATGATGGAACTTTTAAAACACATTTAACTAAAATTAGAAGTGATTCTATTCTTCGATGGGCCTGTTTTAACTTTATAGCATCCACAAATTATAAAAAAGCTGTCCAGTATGTCTTCCCTGCATTACTTTGCTTTTAAAAAGTGTGAATCCTCATATTCAATGTCTTCACACACTTGGATTTACAATGTGTAGTTATTGAGTAACACCCATCAAAAACCACAAAATAATGTTCTGCAGTGTGACTGAGCTGCAGAAGTGATTACAGCGGGTAAAATAAGTATTAAACACGTCACCATTTTTCTCAGTAAATATATTACTAGAGG
>NW_013952437.1:2505970-2527270 GCF_001266775.1 Austrofundulus limnaeus
ATAAAATCCAGTAAAGTAAATTGTACATGTTTACTCATTTAAAGGATACTTTCCTGCAATAAGGACAATTTCAGAGTTTCAAGGTTTTAATACATTTCAGCCATATTTCTGTTTTTTCACCTGCAGTGCTGAAGGATATCAATGTCATTTCCTTTCCTGTTTCCTATTTCCTTTACACTTTCCTGCTTATCTTCTGCCTCCTTTCTGTCTGAGCTTAAAACCAGAACAAGTATGTGTAAGCTGAGCTTTTGCAACTTGAGATTTTGTCTCAGACGCAGCGACTCTTGTTAAATATTTGAACAGCACCTTCCTTTTAATGAACGACTTGCCACTCCATTTCCAAAAGTATTCAATGTGTTGTGTAAACCTGCAAAAAATGTATATCATATCAGTGATTAATAATCTAAAGGTCATATGCTTTGAATTAACAGTGAAACAAACGGTAAAATTTTTTGATTTTTGTAAAAACATAAAAGTGTAGCCGATTTATGCATATATTTTTTATATATTTGTAGAGTTTTTAATATGTTTATTTGTCAACTCAACGAGTCTGATAATGGAGTCATCTTAATACTGACTAAAATTTTATTCTTGGAAACACTGGCATGATTGTCTCCTCAATGTTAGGGTTGTTTTGTAATGTGTCTGTTTTATTGTATTTTATTGTCTGGGGTTTTATGTATTATGGGCCATGAATCTGCAAATAAATCATCATCATCATCCTCATCCTCATCATCAACAAAGATGTGTTTCAGTTAGTAAAAAAATATTTGAAGTAATTACTTCCCTGCTTAATCTGAAATTTTAAAACAAACTGAGCACTCTGGTGAAAAAGAAAAGGCCGTAGAGGATGAATAGGAATTTTGTGAATTCACACCAGAATAATACCTAAAATTAACTGTGAATTAGACATCACAGGGTTAAGTTCCTCAGCCCTGCCACCCGGATGCAGTCATTCACATGGCTCTGACAGCATCTGGTGTGCAGAGCCATTAAATCCCATTCTCATCCCTGCAAAGCCAAACGGGCAGCGAAGGCAGCCAACCACATTTATCATCTTGAAGCTATTAGACCAATTGCAGGGTGAGGAGGGAGGGAGCTTGCAGCACTGATTTCTGCTTGCAGCATCCCAAGAGCAGCCTCTGTTTGTGTCAAACACAAGAAAGGCCAAAACAGCGGGAGTGGATCCAAGCAGGCAATCGAAGAAGTGGAAGGGGGAATCTCTTGGGTGGGTGGGGGGCACGCCCGTCGGGCTAGGGTTACTTTGGTGTGTGGAGTTCATTCTCAAAGAAAATGGATGTTGTGTCAGTGTAAACAGCCTCTGCATTGCTGAAGGGGGGGAAGCAGAAGAGGAGCAGGGACAAGCACTGGAGCAAATGTTTCCTCTTCCAGTTCCTTTCTTCCTGCCTGTAGCTTCTGCTGTTCTTCACCTCTTATAGCATGCATGTTGTATGTTAAGGTACGTATGCATCTCTAATCTGAGAGGACACAGGAGCGAGACCTGCTCATGTTGGCAGGATTAGCAGCCCTAGCTGTGTGAATGTGCATATATGTGTGTGTGTGTGTGTGCGCTACAGAACATCTCAACTACAAAAAGGCGGGAAAAAATAAACTCGTAAACACACAACAAGAGGAGCATAAAATGATCCTAACAGGGCAGAGCAGTGAGTGTTGTCTTTGTGCAGAGCAGAACATGCACACTGAGCTACAGCAGTGACTGAAAACAGCCTTTGTTTTTCATTGGTTGGCTTCAGTTGCACATGTTCCTCATTAAGAGCAGACAGGATGAGGAGGGAGGAATGGATCGTATGTCTGTGCCTTCCTGTGTCACCGTAGAACACAAATAGAAAGCATGCTGTAAAAAAAATACTCCAAATGCATGTAAATCTTCAAGGGAAAAAAATAGCTTTATCCTCTAATGGGATGCATGTCTGTAGGTGGGAGGCACATGTTCTCAGGCTTGGAAACTGTGGATATTTATGGAACTTGTGTGTGTGTGTGTGTGTGTGTGTGTGGGCGTAAGTTGATTTTGATGTCTGGGAGTGCTGCCAGCACATTTCCTCACAGTGAAAGTTACAGTTACGATTCCTCTGTATTTATGAACTTTGCATACCAGATTCCTCCTGAACGTTTGCTCCCCACATCCTGCTCGAAAACCACAACCGTGCTGCCACTACCAGCCATGGCATGAATAAAAATGAAAATGTTCGTTTTTTTTTTTTCCCAAACAACCATATGGCTTTCTCGGTTTTGTTGTACTTCATATGTAACATCTTGGGTCTCTTCTCAATGTTTTTTTTCTTACTGTTTARACCCACAGGTCCCAAACTAGTGGGAGGATGCCTGCGTCGACCATGAGACCCACTAGAAACTAAGCAACGTCGTAAAATCCACACCAAGACTAAAAACACACCCTTCACCTAAGTAAGAACACGCCTGACCATGGCTGTGAATGTGGCACAAACAACTGCAAGTTTTCTCCCCACAACCGCCACCTCAACCGCCACAATGGACCCTTTGCTCTTAACAGTCACGGGAGCCAGAGAAAACAGCACATCAAGAACATTTATGTCCGTCACTATAGCAATGAACGAGACCAGCTTCAATGCCACCACGTTCCCCGACGAGACGATGGAGGGGTCAAGAGCTGGGATGTTGCTGGTGCCCTTTGGCATCATCGTGGTCATCAGCTTAGCTGTGGCGATAGTAAGGAGTGTCTAAAATGCATGCCCTCTGTCATTTTATCTGAACAAGTTCAGTTTATTTGCAACATTTTATGTATTTATTTTTTGTTGTAGATGCTGTATATCCGAAAACGAAAGCGGTGAGTTTATATGAAAAGAAAAAAGAAGTTGTGGATAGTTACAGAACTTGTGTCCAAAGGCTGTGAATGCCCAAACCGGAATAAAAAAAATGAGCCCATCGTAAAGAAATCTTGCACAAACTCTGGTTGAATTGTTTTTCATTCCTTTCACTAAGCTATATTTTTTGGCATATAGGTTAGAGAAGTTAAGACACCAGCTGATGCCGATGTACAACTTTGACCCGGCTGAGGAACAGGACGACCTGCTGGAACAGGAACTACTGGATCACGGACGGGAAGGCAGCCTCGCAGGTCCCAACGCCAAGGTAGGCTGCAGTGATTGCATGAAATTTGGCCAATATTCATCCTATGAGCCTTTGTTTTTATATTGTTCCCCTTTAGCATAAACGCCAAGTTCATAAATGTGAAATGTATTCTGAAATATTTTGATGCGTTACAGTTAATATTTTGAGTTGTTTCATATAAACACAAAACCTAAGTTAGTATTTTCTACCATTTCTTTTAAAAGTTTTTCATTGTGGTAATTCTCTATTTCTATTTCTTTTTTTAAGTTTTGACAAAGCTAAACCTGGTAAAGTATCACCTGTGTGATGTGTGAACCATTCCTCCTAAAACTCATTTTTTCACATTCCCTCTACTCTTTCACATCTTCCTTATTTCAGAAAAAGTATCTGAATATCAATAATTTAACTAACCTGCATTAGAGCATCTACACAAGACAGATGTTTTTTTTTACCTAAACACATTTTCCTCTAAACCAATGATTTCATTTTGTTTCCCATTCTCAATCCCTCATTAAAATACTTCCATAGAAAATATTTTGAAGAGTCACGTGATGCTGTACTTTCCCACACACGACTCAAGAAAAAAAATCCGACCTTATAACACCAAAGGTATTAATTATAAAGGTGTGTAAGTGATTTTTAATTAGCTAAATAATTATAAAGTAACATGTAAAGGTTTAAACTCAAGGCTGATTTCTTTAAAATTAGTTCCCAAACAGCCAAACTTTCTCTAACTTTCTAAATTTGATCCAAGTCTCAGGTCTTTCAAAGATTTTCTTAGGATTCTGGCTTCTTTTTCCCACTCATTTGCACATACTTGTGCTTAAAAAAAGAGAAACGTAGACAAGTGGAGGCCAAAAGAAGTTGTTTCAGGCATAAAACTAAATTATTTTTCTTTTCACATCATAAAAGAAAAAAAAGAAAAACTAGAAAAGACCTGACACACGACCTGAAAAATGCATCCCTTAGTTCAGTGGTGCCCAATCCTGATCCTCGAGGGCCAAAATCCTGTATGTTTCGGTGGTTTTCTTGCTCTTCAGTAGGCCTTCAATGAGGTAATCACTCATTCATTCAAATCAGAAGAGTCAAAGCAGAGAAACATTTAAAACAAACAGGACAGTGGACCCCAAGGACTAGATCTGGGCACCCCCTGGTTGATCAAATGCAGGTCAGTTTTTGACCAAAATAACCATTTGGGAAACACCTTGTTGGTGCTAAAACATTATTTATATAAATAGTGTCATTTTTGATATATATATATTTAAAAGATTTAAGTAAAAAAAAGTGGGAATAAATGCATCTTTGTAACAGGTTGCTGATAAAGTGTCTATAAAACAGGTTTAAAACAACCTCTTTGTTATGTTACACTGGTTTATTTCTTGAATTATGGGGCCTTTTGGGCCTAACTGATTCACAGATCAGAGTTAAGAAACAAACAAACAAAGAACAATGTTACTTTGAAAATGTTCAGGCAAGAAAATTAGTAAAAAAAAAGACAAGAACACAAAGAAAATCTTTTTTCAAGATCCTCAGAAAACAGAACAATACAGATCAAGATCACATTAGGACATTGTAAGAATCAGCTTATTGGAAGCAGAATATGAAGAAATGAGGAAAAAAAGCTTGCTTTAGAAAACATTTATAAAAAAAAAAACTTTAGAAATTACTAATCTCTTCAGCTGTTTACACTCCCTGTCATCTCTGCTAATAATTTTTTGATTTTCTTAATTAAACCTACCCTTCATCCTAAGATAATAAGCTGATTTATAAGTTTCTTTTCCATAATTTAATAAAACACCAACACAGCTTTTTGTTAACCCTGAAAGCCTGGAGTCAGTGTAAGCTTAACCTCCCTGATAGTTTGATCTGTGTCCTCCGCAGACCCTCACAACCTCCCAGGGGACGACGCAGCGACCCAGTCGTCTGGTCTTCACAGATGTAGCTAAAGCTCTCAATGCTTAACAGCCCTCTTCCACCGGCTGAACTCGGCTTGTGAGGGTCGCCGGCTAAAATCAGACACAGACTGTTGCCCAGGAAGGAAAAAAATAATAAAAGGGGGCAGGAAACCAGACTGTTAGAGGCTTGAATAAATGAAGTGTAGGAGCAACAGGAAGCATCACAAAGGATCTTGCACTGTATCACTTGGGCACAAATTAAAACGTGCACATTTGTTTTGTTCTTAAATTCATCTCAGAAGTTTGGTAGCTTGTCAGGACGTTACGTTTCACAAGATTAATCTGTAAATCTGTGTTCTAGTGATTTTTGTGGTCTTACAACTCTGGCAAACTGGTATGTCGCACATCTTCAAATTGTGTTCCTGTCCATTTTTCTCCTTTGAACAGTGAAGAGTATTGTTTCCATCTGAATGCAATAAAATTGTTAAAAAAAAAAACATATGAAACACAATACAAAAAAAGAGCTGGTAAGTGTGATATTTTATTGATAAGCGATAAAGAGGTAAAAGTAACACAAATCACAACACAAAGAATCATAACAAAATATATATCACAGGTTTTGTGAGTTGTATTAAAGAAAGTGGATGAGGAGGACACAACAATAACATGACTATAGACTTGTGTTAAAAAGCAAGGCATACAAAGATAATTTCTCAAGTTACAATTCAACTTTTTTCTTTAATAGTTGAAAATAGATCAAGTACTGTATGTAACTATATGACTAGCAGTAAGATCACAGAACAACACTGTCCCCAAACAGAGAGTAAATATCCAAACACAGCTTGTGTAAAACGGACTCAGTTTGAACGGAGAGCCACCTTTCAGGCTGACTCGTTCACTCATGGTCACATGGATGTAGTGAGATGACATGTTTGGACTACTGCAGTACAAGTTTGACAGTTATTTCAAGATTTYGTGATACCCCGCCAAAACACCCAGAGGCCCCGGTGGAAGCCACCTTTGACCATAAGTGACCAAAAGCCCCCCCCCACCCCACCCTAGAGATGACCCAGGCTTGGTGGTTTACAGAGGTAGTCCTGGGGACAARTAGGTAAAAGTCAACACAACATTGAAATAAAAACTGTAATCTGGCAGCAGATCAGTCAACAATGCTGAAATACACGAAATCACTGAAATACAACACACTGGTGAGATCAGGCAATAAGACACTTAAATAGAACGTAAATGATGAGCGATATTCAAGTAAAGAGCAACTTAAAAGAGACGCAGAGGTCACCATGCAGACTGTGAAACATAAAAAAAAAACTTGGACGTTGACGTGTTTTCAGTAACTATTTCAAGTTGTCAGTGTAAGTGCAGAAATCCAAAACAGAAAGATTTACACATCATTTTTGCAAAACATGCGACAAGCCAATTTACCATATAATAGGCAGGATATTCAAAGCAAATATCAGCAACTTAGATTTTTCTTGTTAAAATAAACATTTCAGCYATCAAGACTGCCACCTATCTACATCCAACATTTCAGATATAACAAATATTCTTTTTATTTAGGTGTATTTGAGCTTTCAGCTCAAGAATCTGTAAAAACACCCTYTCTGTAACGAACACTGTGGATATTTTAAATAGATTTCTCACTAGAAAAAAACTCCATCTTCAGATATTTACAGTAGTCGTTACTAATAAGTTTCATTTTAGATTTCTATAATGCAAAGAAAGGTATTTGCTGATAAAGTCATTGTTGATTACAAATACTATGACTAGATTTCTAAAAGGGTAACATTTTAAACCAAAACAAAAAGGTGACATTAAAATTAGGACATTAGATTTGTAAAATGTGATTCCCCCCGCAAAAAAAAATTAACAATTTTTGTACTAAATTAGAAAATTTGGAGCTAAAAATATAATCTTTGAGAATGTGACACTTGAGATGTCTGAAATATATTATCCCAGATAGGAGGAAATGTTGTTTTTGAATCAGAAGAACTGATTTAATTCCTATACATATCCATTAGTTGTTAAAACAGACCATTACACTTTCTAGGTTTCTTAAAACTAGTTTTTTTATACTGTGGTCACCTTTAGATATATTTTCCACCAGTTGGAAATATTTGTGGTTTAATTATATGTAACAACAGCCTGCCTTAGATTTTACGTT
Organism: Austrofundulus limnaeus; assembly: GCF_001266775.1. NCBI lineage: Eukaryota > Metazoa > Chordata > Actinopteri > Cyprinodontiformes > Rivulidae > Austrofundulus > Austrofundulus limnaeus. The sequence goes on from NW_013952437.1 coordinate 2,513,153, forward strand.
CCRTTATCAGTCTGAGAAACTCATCTGTGTGCTGCTTCCATCTGGTTTTATTACACGCATGTTGGCAGATTTATCCCGAGTGAACAGCTCTGCCTCAGTTTATGTTAGTACCACGCGCCTCAACCTGCTTCTCAAGTGAACACTTGTGATTCCCCACTTGGTATGCAAGACCATGTGCAGCCTAAGTCACATACAGTCAGCTGTGGTGAGAAACAAACAGCACTCAGTGATCGGACCTAAACGCATCTTCAGCATGTCCCGAGGGCGTTTACAGCTGCGACGCGATCGCCAAGATTGTAAAGGTGTTAAYGTGGTTAACTGTGGATCTGAAACTCTTGAGTTTAAAAAAAATATTCGTTTTCACAATGAAGTGTTCTGTCGAGTCAACATCTGTATCCAATAGGCCATTAGCATAGTGAAGAAAATTAAGAAACAGTTTTAATATCCCCATATCAGTAGGTCAGTAACTTCAGAGGCAACGGCTYCCTTTTATGAAAACAAAGCATTACATTTTATTTCTGTAAAGAGAAGTTTCCCAACATTACGCAGGCCACGACATTTCTGTTAATTATCACAGAAGCCCACAAATGTTATTTATAAAATAATTTATGGTCAGTTTTGCTTTGAGCTACAGTAAGTGCAAAGACTGAAACCATCTATAAGTAATTTTCTTTAATAACAAAATGTGTGGAACACCTGTCTTTTCAGTTTTTGGCTTTTTTATGACTAAACAAACATTCTGGTTACAGAAAGTTAAGATTAGAATCAATTTAAATTTAAAGGCCATGCATGCCAGTGTTTTAAACCCCTGTGCTTAAAGCATGTGTTGGGGTTGACTCTCAGCTACTGCCACACTAAATTTTAGCTCACCATCCGTAAAGCTGACTAACGTATAGCCATTTTTGTGTTTGCTAAGGTTGACAAATTGTGGCGGCCATCTTGAACCCAGTTGACTTCGAAACTTAATCAGCTGTAGRTGTACATCTAATGATTTCTTTGTGAGCGTTTCGTGAAAATCTGTCAACTAATTCAGAAGATATTTCACTAACAGACACATGCGCACACAAAAATGCAGGCAGATGCACTATTTAATGGCAGCTGGCAATAACCAACTTTCAAACAAGATCACCGTTTTCCACTTTCTCCCATCTACAAATGATGTTCTGATTATATCTTTGTGTTTTGAGGATTTCTGCTTTACAGTAAAAAACAGCAAGATTTCTTTTTTTTTTACTTACATCATCTCTAATAGACGGTGAAATGAGTTTCACCTGAAACAGTACTCTATCATGGAAGCATTTGTTTTCTAAAAAGAAAAAAAATAGCTCTGATGGAAAATAATGAGTAATGTTCTGCAACACGAATGAGTATTRTTCACATTACTGAGCCAACGTTAAGTTTCAGTGGTAAATCAAATGATCCGTTAAAGCAAAACTGCAAAATTCAAAAGACAGAAACAAATTCATTCAATCAATCAAAAACAAAGAAAGACAAAATGAAACAGATGAGCAATGAAAAACACACCATCAGTTCGGTACAATCGTATTTTGTAGTTGGTCAAGTACGAGCGGCGGCTAACGGCGCCCATAGATTTCATGTATTTCAGCACTTCTCTGGCCATTTGCTGCCATGAATTAAAGAGTGTCACACATAAMATTTTACAGTGTAAGAGTCAGGAAAACAAAATACATGATGTAGTAAAAATAAGAAAAAGATTTAAAAAAATTATGAGGATCAAAGTTTTAAAATACAAATATTTCATCAAGATGTTGTAAACTATTGGCTGCATTGAAATCTCAGGAGAATCRAGTCTCACTTCAGTTTTTTTTTAATAATCAGATACAGTTAAAGAAATGATATTGATGCTTTAGTTTTACATCTCTGCTGGAGTGTAGCACCTCCTTGTGTGTTTGTTTGTCGGTGTGTAGCCCTGAAACCTTTTATAACGTGTCTTCTGTCTGCTGATGAACCCGCTTTTGCATTTCTGTGTGTGTTTGAACGTACAATATCACTTCTGCGGGAGTGACGGTTTTAACTTTTGCGCGGATATCTTCTGTCTTTTTTTTTTTAAGTGTCGCTGAGGTAGAATGAGAGATCAAGAAATTGAGGCTGACTGAGGTTTAAATGAGGTCTTTGAGTCGAGGCATACTGGTAATGTCAAATACAGATCAGAATCGCACAACAAACACAGCACCACAATTATTACTGAGTAGATATGTTCCTGAATCGGTTTGTACCTGAGGTTTTTCTTTTTTTTAAATGGTGTAAAAGTACTGTTCAAAGAGAAATCCTGAGTGTGGTAAAAACGACACGTCAACACTACTGTTGACTCAAGTATGCATGAAGTTTTTTTTGTTTTGTAAAATGAAATATCCACTCAAAGCTTTGGGCAACTTTTTTCTTCAGTCAGCTTCTGCTTGGAAGGAACAATGAATAAATGAACTCTATAATATTCGCCCCAACACGGGGAGCTAATAGAGCACAATGAGGTTCTTTTTCATGCTAAAACTGGATATTTCATTTTTGTTTTTGAAACATTAAACCTTTCATGTCAACTTTCACATACAATGTTTATGCTGTTACATAAAAAAAAAACGTCATGTTTAAAACACTTGATGCAGAAACATGTTAAAACGGTTCAGTTTGGTTCCTTGGTTTTCTTTTGTTTTTTAAATTTTAGCCAACAAATCTGCCAAACCTCTCTCCGAGCAACTACAACACACCCACACACACACACACACACACACACACNCACACACACACACACACACACACACACACACACACACACACACACACACACACACACACACACACACTCGCTCACTGAGAGTTTCAGGACAGCTGGCAAAGTCAGGATTAGTTCCACTTTAGGAGGAAAGTTTTTTTTATCTTTTTTAAATATTTTTTTTAAAAAGAGTGTTAGAACATAAACCCAATGAGATAAAAAATAATTAAAATGAGGTTCACCCCTAAAAAACTGTTGATAATAACAGAGTGGTGACAAATGTAAAGAAAAAACCTGAACCCATAAACTTTTTAATGGGGGTTGCTGGTTTTATTGTTGAATTTTTTCAGTTCTGTTGAAGGTTTATGAACGGTTAGTATCTTACCTGTTATAGATAGCTCTACGAATGACCTGACAGTTAAGCTAAAGGACCGTTACCAGAAATACAACAGTTTTTTGTGCAAACATTCACAAAATCTGTCCGCCTAAAGCCAAACGGACTGCAGTTTAAAGGTTTCTAAGATAAAGCTCACATGAACCACCATGACACATTTGGGATTAGAGTTGTTTTAAGATGGCGGTAATGTGGGCTTTCCCGACTCCGCTCGACTGTTCGGTCAGAATTAATCTCCATATCTTCTACAGCAAGTAATATACTGTTCATGACCTCTCATGAAACCCCACTTTAAAAAGTCCGTACTGACCCTTTAAAACCTCTCCTAAAGTTAACCTCACACTGTGGGATTTCTGGTCTCTGGAAACATCCGGTACATGTCAACGGTGCAAGCTTGAGATTCTGAAACCTAAGATCCAACAGAATTTTATATCAAATTAAACCTTAAAATTTTGTCCTGAACTATATCTGAAGGTGCAGTTTGAAACAATTTATTCCTGTAGTTTTACAGAAGTATGAAAAAAATGCAATTCTGAAATGCGTGTATGCACTCAATGTAAACAAAACAGTTTTGTCAGCATATTAACTCCACAAATCTGAGCGTCGACATGCACCAACACATTAAAACTGTCAGACTTATTGATCCCAAACAGCCTTTCTCTGGACGTCGCCATTGTTGATCTATTTTTCGTCACTTCGGCTGTAAGTAAATAAACTGAGACAGCTGTGGACAATGCACATGGCAAGTACAAAGGCGGTCAAAGGCGGTTTTTCCCCTCGACACAAGTTTTTGTCTAAGGCCTTTGGGCTGAGAGGTTAAAACAAACCAACATGCACTATTTTATTATTTTATAAAACATTTTTTAACCAGTTGAGGGTGCTCTATCTACACGAGGAACTTTTTTCTTTTTCATTTATAAAGGCACAAAAATCACCTAAAGGTTTATGAATGACACAACTCCCACATTATGGCCTTTACAATCACCAGGTCTTGATCTTGTTAAAGAACTGTCATTAAAACACCAAACAGACACTAAAACAGGGTTTTCCTTAAATTTGTCACCTGTCTGCGTATAAAAAAAGGAACCTCCCAACGATAACTAAGACTATAAATGCTTTTCCCCAAATGTGGAACCATACCTTAAAAAAACAACAAAAAACGAATAAGATCAAAGGTTCCAGCGTTAAAGGAGAGTTTGCAAAAAAAAAAAAAATCAACAACAGACAACAACAAATCCATGATGCTGTTCAGATCGGGAGAGGAAACTGCAGTCTGCAGTGATTTTTGAGGGTGTGTGTATGTGTGTGTCACTGATTTCCCATCACAGATAGGAGTCAGATTGTACCCCTGTTTGCTTGAGGCCAAACACTGAGGTAGGTAGAGAGGTATCCCATCTACTCCCCTTTCTCCTGTGCGGGCACCTGAGAYGACGAGGGACCCTCCTCGGCCTCCTCTGACGGGCCCTGAAACATTGASAAGGACCAAAATGACTACGAAACCATCTCGACTTCGCAGTGACTCATCTTGCTTTGGGTTATGAATCAACACAAAAAATGAGGCTGCAAGTACGATAATGAGTGTCTACATTTTTACAAGAGAGGTTGCGAATGAGCGAGCAGGTCCCAGTCATCAGACCTAGAAATGTGAGGAAGACGACGGTTGCATCAGGAAACCAAGAAGACAGAGGAAGAGAGCAGTTAGATCAGGTTTCCCCTCGCTGCACTGACTCATTCTTCCCCTTCATGTGCACGTCTCCGAAAAGGGAGTCTGTCTCAACGGTTTCAGGTTTTTTTTTTTTACTTCAGCATCTTAACCCATCTTCGACAATCTGTTAAGCCGAGAGGATGCGATAAGGCAAGACGAAGGGGGGCATCAAGCGCAGTGGCCTGCTTTGGTGAGCCCAGTTGAGCAACGCTCCGAGGGGCTGAGAGAGAACACGGCGGCTAAAAGGATCCAAAGTTTCTGAGAAATGCTGCGCGTACGTTGTGTAAAAGCGCAAGAGGCGAGAGGATCTTTGTATGTGGGGAATTCAGCACCACTATCTGTGAATTTCCAAGAATTCGCCACATCACCATGAAGTCGGTTCACAAAATACACACAAAGCCTGTGCAGGCATGACTTTACGTCAAACGTGCTCCTGCTTAAGAAGAATAAAAAAAAAGACTAGCACTAACATATGTCAGATCAAGATTAAAATTATTATTTTGCCTTTAAAGATGCACTGTTAAGTGTTGGTTCAGGGACTAACAGATCTTAGGAACATGCAACTGCACGTGTTAAAAGCTGAAATAATGGTTTGCATACACAGTCATGTATAGCACCCTGATGGCCTGAGCAAAAAAGCCTTTTAGTGGATTGCTGTTTTAAAATATCTGATTGGGGACACATAAAACGATAGTACAGACTACTTTATTAATGCCGACACAAAAGAAACAAAAAGTAAAACTACTAAAGGTTTGCTGTGTCTTTTTGTACAAACAGGTTTCTCTACAATTTTGTCCGGACAGGCCTTTTGAAACACAACACCMAAATGGTAAGTTATAGTGGATCATTTGAATACGTTAAACAAAAAACAAAATGTATGTATATTCTTGTAACAGAAAAGTTTCTAAACTGCTTTATCTGTCTTCTTAAAAAGAGACGACAGTGTGGAAATGACAAAGATGTTGAGGAAGAATGTGATGCTCTGACAAAGTCAAGTTAGTTCACGTTTGAAACAGTTTTAGTTTCAGTGCAACAAAATGAAAGTTCTGAAAACTTGTCAAATGCAGCTTCGTATTTCTCCAACTCATCTTTTGGAATTTAAGAACAGAAAAAGGGGCTTCATATTGTGGTCAACCTGTCAGCAGCTAGTCTTTTTCACTTGTATTGCTCAATACTGAGACGTTAATCTTATATTTTGTCCACTTCCTTTTAAAATAAGGACAGTTACTTATTACATTTAATCAAATCCTGCCTTTTAGAACAATCTATGCTTTTAATAAAAATATCCATTTATCTTGACATCAGGCTCTACTACTACATACTGTACTTTATACTAAATCTTTTTAACAAACAATAACATAATAAACTGTTTAAAGAAAACTAAGCTCTATGAACTAAACTGAATGGTTTTAAAACCTTTTGACTTTATGAAGTACTGTGAAAATGAAGATGAAGAACATATCTAATGGCACTAAAAATGAAATTATTACCCACTATGGAAAAAAAACGGATTTAAGTTTCAGAAAATTATCTTTTACAGTTAATTAGTTTATAACTTCTCATGTTTATGTTATAAACTTATGGTTAATTCAAACAATGCATATTGCTCAGCACTTTAAATGCACAAGTTTTAAACAAAGATCTTATCTGAGCATGTGTTGAGGATGACTTTCAGCTACTACCACACCAAATTTTACCTCGATGTGTGTAAAATTCTGCTAAGTTTGCCAAGTTTACAGATTTGTGTCTGATTCTGGAAGCACAACAGAGCTGGTTGTGGCTCCACAGAATCTAAATGACCTAAAGTTGAAATCATAGTTAAATGAAATCAAAGCTGGAGCTCTGCACTAAAGCTGACTTGTAACTGGCACTACAGTCACAATGCAAAACCAGTGACACAGAATGAGATTTTCTGTTCAACTGAAGCAGAGGTTGCACTTTTGCAAACCCTCCGCCTTTTTTTTAATCTGATACTTGATCTACATTTCACTCATTTAGATCAAAAAGTTGAAACTACAGTAGGGCAAAAAGGGAAATTGGTTGATCTGCAGTGAGTTTAAGTCCATTTTTTAAATTAAAATCCTCAAATCCTCTTGAACACAATCATTTTCCCTCCCTAAACAGCTGTGATTAGTGTCTCAAAGTGCTGCATCAAAACAAAACAAAACCGCCCCACTGCAACTTTTCATTTTCCTCACCTGCTGCTCTTCAGTCACTTCGGGGACGACTTTTCGAGGCTGTGAAGAGACAAGGCAGCGGAGTCAGTTAAACACAGAGGGTGTGGGGGGGGGAAAGGACCTACAGGAACCACAGCGGCTCCAGCAGACAAACGTTAAAAGGCTTTGGGTAAATGTTTGTAATAAATCCAGAAGTGTCAATGAGCGCTCCGTACCCATTTCCTCGGTCGCCCTCGTGGTCGTCTCTCCCCCACAGGCTCTACTTTCTGAGAAGAAACACACAAAAGTTGTTAACAATCGCGCCAATCGCACAGCTTTCATCTAAGACTTATAGCCCTGAGACATGTTTAAGTTTCTGCTGGGATGATGGGAAACATCCCTCCCAGGAGCTCCAGAGGTTTAAAGGCCTATCTGTGCACAAATGAGAAACTCAAAACTCACAATAAAAGATTAGAAACCACCAGAAACACCTTATGCATCCACAACGACAGATTATTCTGTTTATATCTTTTGATTTATTAGGTTTGATAATCCACAGTTTGAAACTCCAAAGAAGGGATTTGTGTGATTCTCAATTAAAACTGTGGCCTCGTTTGTGAAACGCTTCACTCCGCCATGTTGTAACAAGTTTARCAAGTGCAGCTGCCTGGAAGTATTGGTTTCCTCAGAGCTACTGATGATTACTTGATTTCCAGAAGTCAAGATCTGCTGCGCAACCTTGGACACAAACAGACAGTTCAATGGAAAACTGCCAACAAAAAAGCAAATTCATCTTCTGATGCAACAAGCATCAGAAAAAGATTCAAACTTCATTTTTAACTAGATTAATTAGAGCTTTAAAATGCATCTATACTGTTTAATAGTCATCAGAAAATATTGCAGGGGTTGATCTTCAAACCAAAGATTTGAACCATTTATCAGTTCTGACTTTCAGCGTGTGAACAGTGTTATTTCTGCTTTCAAATTACATTTAAATGAGTTTTATAGTCTCGGCTCTGGCTTGGAGAAAACTGTAACAGAGAAGTTTTATGTATTTTCTGTCATTTGATTAAAAAATGATCCATAGTAGATTACAGCTTGCATTATAACAGTAAATGTGGCTGAAACTCTGACGTAAACATGAATTAGAATAAATGCAAGATGCTTACTGAATGTACATAAAGCTGTGACTATAGGGAGGTCTAAAAATGATTCTTGTGTTTTAAATGCAAAATTAACTCTAATTAATTCCTTTAATTAGATGACTGACTTACAGTACAGTACATTAATGTAGAAGTACTACAAACAAAAACTCTAGTTTCCAAATAGTSAAGCAGGTTTAAAGACCATAAAATGAACATTTTTGCTCCAGCATATGAAAATAGAAATTGGAGTGGGTGATGTGGAGCCTGGTGATYCAGCAAGTTCTCTAGAAGGATCAAGTTATTCTTGAGAGCTGAACCACACTTAGTGTAAATGCATATTAGTACTAATCAATTGAGTGACACTCTTGTAAGATGGCATTTACCTGGACTACCTTAAATGCTGGGTGAATTGAAAACAAACCCCTTTCAACATCTTTTACAGTACTTTACAGTTATGATGGTGATGTGACGGTTAACTTATTTTGGTGGCTGCTAGTGTTGCACCAAAAAGCACTCCCTATGTAAAGTTGCATGCAACATTGCTTGCCTTTTAATTTACTTATTTATCTAAAAATGACAGATAATCTGCCTTATTAATCATCCAACCAATTATTTAGTCTACCTCTTATAAACTGAGCTACATTAAGCTGTGCCGTAAAACAAACATTAATCATAATTTCAGTTAAAGTTGTTCATTAAAATGATGGAAGCCACACTTATCAGGTACCTAATAATGGTAAAAATGTTAAGCCTCATAAACTAATAGTACTTTACACTGGTGCAGTTCTTCTGACAGCATCAGTTCGTTTATATAGATAAGCTTTGAAGTGTTGTGATGAAGTTTAACCTTCAGTGCGGTTCTGGGGCCTTTGTCCTTGCTGCCTTTTGGTCGTCCTCTCGGTCGCTTTGGAGTCGGTGGTCCGACAGGTTCCTTTTASAAAGAAACCTGAAGTCAAAACTCACAAATCAAAACTGTTTGATTTACTGTAAACCACTAGAGGTCACAGTACTAACAAACATTTTTAAAGTCTTTTCTGTTCCAACTAATTACTAAACCACAAGAGGCTGGATTCAGAGCTGGCTGCAGCCGACTCGGACCCTACCTGCTGTTGTTTCCGGGGTCGACCCCTGCCCCTGCGCTGAGGCTCCTCGGTCGACTGGGCAGCGCTCGACTCAGGAGACGGCTCTTTGGTCCCACTGCTACTCATGTCTGCGTCTGTCCACCTGCTTCAAAGAGTGTGTGGGCATCAAATCCTGGAGCAGCGGCCGCGAGGACTTTAAAAAAAAAGATGATGGTGAAGATGGGATCACAACAAAGAGCCAAAAAAAATTGCTAAAATAATTTTTAAGAATTAATCAGCCCTTTGATGTATTTTTACAACCAAAGCACCTCAAATAACTGCTCAATGTTTCATCACAGGGATATTCACAATCACACAGACATTTTCCAAGAGCAACCGTGGGAACTGCTCATACATAAGCCTTGGCACCAGGCTCATCGGAACATGGGCAGGGGTCTGGCAAACCCGAGGAAACATGAGAGTGGAGTGCTGAGACTAAAAGTAGCACAGATATTCACAACTCAAYCTGCTATGCAAAAACTACATCTACGGAGTTTAGTTCTGCCCTTCCACCTGCCCTCTGTGGACCATTTCTCAATGGGAGATGTGAATGCTGCAGGTGTGTCCACGCTGGAGGGATTTCAAACTTGGTGATAAAAAAAAATCATGCACACCAACTGTGGAAACTAGCACTTTGCACATCTACCTAAACCGGTCTCTCTTTTTGTCTTATTATTTAGTTCATGAAAATTTGCTCTAAAGACATCAGGACTACACGTCRTGTATGGACAATGCAGATACCAACTTTAAGAAATCAAAGCAGCAGATACCTGAGACTAGGGGTGTAAATCAGTTTTATCACAATATGATATCAATTATACTGGTTTGTTTGAAAGATGATACGATGTTTCTCTGTATCAAAAAGTCTGTCATGATACGATTACGATTCACTTCAATTCACAATTACTGTATTTGTGAGCCATCACATCGAAACGAGGATTAAGTCTAAAAGTGGTACATGGAGAAATAGGCAAATTTAGTGTTTTGACTAAAATGTTAACAAAAAAATGCATTTTGTCAAAATATAATGAATAAATGCCTAATAAATGTATCATTTGAATGAATTGTCTGAAATATAATCATAAAACAAAATTTTGAAGCACTTTTTTTGAGCAGTAGTAACAAAAACCTGATTTTGAGGAAAAACGCCTTAAAATTTTGAGATTTTCCCTGTGAGCTAGCAAAGTTTTGTTTCTTTCCAGCTGGGAAATCTCAATATTCAAATAAAATTTGAGGTTTCCACTTTATAAAGACATCAAATATTCCTCATTTCAATTACATAAATTTAGGATTCAGACCAAACATTTATGAATTATTGTAGCCAACAAGAAAATTAAGTCAAATATGGATTTGCTAATGATATCAGAATGATCCAGGTATCAAAATGTAGCTTTTGAAGCCAAGAATCTGAAAATATAAGAATTATAATAGAATAGAATAGAATAGAATAACTTTATTGTCTGTCCCAGATGGTGACAGAAATTTTTCTTCGACAGGACCCCAACAACAGCATGCATACAACACACACAACTACTCATAAAAACACATAAAAAGGCCTGTTAAAAGCAACTTTTAAATACATTACACTACTATTATTATTTAAAAGTATTCAGAGTGGTTATTGCAAGCGGAATAAAGGACTTTTTGTTATTAGGTCATTTTGACCAAATTTCACTTAATCCTCATTTCGATATGATGGGTCACATTTATTCATGTATGATACAAGAAATTTAACCCTAATAATCATCCATAAAGTGTGTGTGTGCGTGCGTGCGTGCATGTGTATGGGGAGGTAGTATACATGGGTTATTGATGGTTAGATTTTTATGCTAAAAAAATGATCGTATTATTCATGAATAAACACGGTACATGCCCATGATTGTTGGATGGGCATTTGGTATCCATCCACATCGGGTCATGTGATGACAATATGGATTGATGTTTTTGTTTTACTTTAATGTAATCAAATCGATATATCAATATAAAACTTGCCAAATCTACCAAATGCCAGCTTGTTTAATGGTTTACTCTTGTCTGGTGGTGGTGCAATTTTATCGGTTTGTTCATTTAATAAGCCTCAGTAGCATGTGGAAGAACCATACACAGCCACAACAGCCTGGCCACCTCCTCTCATGAAKTCGGCATCCTTATCTTTAACCAAAAATGTAAAGTCAGCTGATGTGGCTTAGCTAGGCACTCTGAAATGGACACCAAGCGGATCCTGCAGGTGTTTATAGGCTCAGGGCTCTACATGCAGGCCTGCAGACATTCTCTGGACTCGCAAATTGGGTAGACGCTGACAAAACCTGCTCTGTGGTGGCGATTGGAGGTTGACTACAGGTTATAACAATCCTGCACCAATTAGGCCCCTGATTGACAACACCTGGGAAGTTCAGCAGGAGTCAATAACACAATGAGCTGCTTAGCTTCGGCAGAGATTTGCCTAGTTTTTCATGGTCGCAACAAGCATAATCAATCACAAACGCATTGATTTTTGGTGCCTTTTACGGGTAAATAAACGGGTTTTCCAACAATATAAGATTTGTTGCAACAACAAAAGCACCAAACAGAAACTTTGACGTTCCCTGCTGTGTTTAGGCTATAAATCAGCTTGAAACTGACGGCTCCTGTCCCAAGGTGGTCGTTTCCTCAGGCTCTGCAAGGAATGTGCCAAACACTAATTGCCAACACAGCCTATCAAAAACGGCCTCACCGAAGCAGGAAGTTGGGAGTAATTTGAGAAATGCGTCCTCACCGAAACAATTAAGAAAGAGAGAGAGAGAGAGAGAGAGAGAGAGAGAGAGAGAGAGAGAGAGAGAGAGAGAGAGAGGGGCTAAGCTTTTAAACTCTTTTTGACTCTGTGGAGGGAAACAACAACAAGCTCCGAGGTGCTCTCCGTCCACTCAACAAGTCCTGTGTTTGGCAGTCCAGTACGGGACTGAATGTACTTTCTGCACATGGGCGGTAATAGTGACCATAAATACACATTCTTCTTGCGCGTCGTAAAAAAAAAAAAAAAAGAAAAGAAAAAGAAAAAAGGAGGTACGTAAAGACGAGGAGAAGCGAACCCGTTGAGTTTTAAACACCTTCGTTTTGGAGCGAAAAGTGGAACATGTTGACAAAACGAGAGGATCCAGCACCATCAAGCCTCTCTCCCTCTCTTTTCTATGTTTCCATCACACTTGCGCAACCCCGTTTTTTAAAAGTGTTTTTTTGGTAGTAGGTAGGTGGAGGTGGATTAACGCAACAGGTCCGGGGAAGGGAAGGGGGGGGGGGGATCATGGAGCTGGAACAAAGTTTTCCCAAGGACAAAAGACCAGGAACACAGGTGCTGTCCTCTCCCTGCCTCCTGCAGCACAGCCTCTCTAACATGTATGCGGGGCTACAGGCTCCATGTTTCAGCCTGATCCTGTTCGTGCACGCGCACAGCCGAGCGGAGGAAGCTCAACTTACCTTTAGGTCGCTTTGCAGTTTTACCTGGAAGTTCGCACGCACGCACACACACTCTCCCATACACACACATACACACACGCCGTCCACTTTGTGCTCCTGCACAACTATGAAAATCTTAGTGTATCGACTGTCTCATTGGCTGGAATGAAAAGAGTAACCTCTCTCTCTCTCTCTGTATCTCCCTCCCTCCCTCTCTTTCTCTCGCTCCCTCCCTCCCTCCTAATCGGAAATGTGTGTGTGATCCCCCCAGACGTCCAGTCACGAATACCCCAGATGCAGTATAGTGGGGGGTTGCAGCAGAGCAGTATGCATTGCATACTTTCTCTATTAAAGCATGTTTCGAGACGAACGAGGGGTAGGAGGGTTGGAAACAGAAGGACCCCGCCCCGACCAGCTCACCGGACCACCCACTTGAGAGGGAGAAAAAAGGAAGGAGGGGGAAAGAGAGAGAGAGAGATTGGAGGGTCTGGTTCCGGGGTTCTGAAAGTGGGGGTCTGAAAAGGAAGGATAGTTTAAAAAAAAAAAAAAGGGGGGGGGGGGCGCTGGGAAGTTCCCCATAAGAAGGGGAGAAAACGGTTCAGTTCGCTTCTGCAGAAACCAGAGAGCCGTGCAGTTCACTGTCTGCACAGCAGAGCTTTCCCTGTTATCTCCCCACCTCCACTGGGGACAGATCCACGGTATCATTAACCCCGCCAGTCATAAAGGACTGCTGCATCAAAGCAGCTTCTGTCCCGAGCAACAACTTGTTGTGCATTTGTTTGGAGACWACCTGAACCCAGGCTTATAATCAGTGAGTGTGCCAATCATGCAAAAACACACACAGCCGTGCTCATGCAGGAGGAAAAGTATCCTTATTAACGACTAATAGTTCATAATGCAGTCATTAATTAGGYTGAACCAATCACAGTGCATTAACTATTGCTGTTTAAACACTGATGTTGATGACAGTGTTGTATAAAGTACCACAAAGTGATGCTTGAGTAAAAGTACAAGTATCTTACCAAAAAATTACTTTAGTAAAAGTTAAAGTCTTCTTTAGGAATATTACTTGAGTAAAAGTCTTAAAGTATTTGATATTTTTTGTACTTAAATATTAAAAGTAAAAGTATGGATTCAAAATGAGCAGTTACATTTTCTGTAAGGACATTAATTAGGTGACTTCCCCCCAAAAATGCAGAAATGATTGTCGCATTAAAATAAATTAATTTATGTTAAATTTAGGATGCACTAGTCTAGCCTTTTTTTTAGTTTATATACATTTATCAAGGCTGCCCAAACATTTTCCCCAAAATGAAAATCTGTCTGAGGGCTGCAGCCAAATGCAGTAATGTAATTCATACAAATACTTTTATTTCTTTTATTTCAATGATTCTGTCCTGCTGGAGTGACATGACTTGACTGTGTACAAACTAATAC
>NW_013952437.1:2527346-2545718 GCF_001266775.1 Austrofundulus limnaeus
CTTTTTACATCTTGCCCATAAATCTGTTGTTGGTCATGTGGTTGGGAGCACATGAGGTGATGAGTTATCAGACAGCACTTAAAACGCTAAACAAACAAGTTTCGGGAGTTAGCTTCTTACCACAAACACGCCTCTTGGCGCAGCACCAGCTTCATTGTTCTGCATTCGCTCGCACACTGACTGATAATCGAACGACTGCTTGCTTTTGTAGAAGGAGTTGTTGTAGAGAGCGTACATCAAGTTGGGGTCGACGTCGCCGAGGAACTTGCCCACCTGCGAGGATAAGAAACGCCGCTCAGGTTCTGAGTAACGATCAAAGCCAAAAATTTGCGAAACAGGTAACMTATTGATTGATTTTTCATCCAAACCTCGCTCCAGTGCTCCTTTTGATTGGACATGATCAGGAATCCACCATCATCTATTAAATAGCACAGGAGATCCTGCACACAGACAGACATGAATTATGACTGGAAGCAGCACTTTTAATTCAACAAAACAATTTGTATTAATACTCACGTCACTATTGGCCTCACAGTCCATCTCACAGCCCCTGTTCGGTCCACACTGAAAAAACAAATTGGTAAATTAGAATTATTGTAGAAATAAGCACCAAACTACTCCTTTTTTATCAAAAAAAAAATTAAAAAAAGCACCAAACTACTCCTAAAGAAAACATTGTATGCATATTGTACCGTATTTGAGCCTTGGCGGTTGTCTGTGTGGTTGCTGGCAAGAATCTTGAACTTATCGGTCCAGGCCTCAAGGTCTAATTTCACTCCAACAACTATGAAAAAAAACATGATTAGCAAGGAAAACGTATTAAGAAAGGTATGAAATAACTGCAAAATATGCTGATGCAAAGCTTGGATGTAGTGACAAAATAAACTGTTTCATTCATGTCAGCTAACCTGCAGGTTTGATCGTTTTCCCTCCTATTGTAATATCCAGAGCCATACTGACCAGAACACCGATTGTGTCATTTTCTGGGTTCAGCAGATCCCTTTCAGCTGTGACACAAAAACAGACAGAGACACAAAGAACAAGGAGGATTAGAAACAAAGAGCCACGCTGCGTGTGTGAGTTATACACCCAAAGACACAGAAGATTATTCACCAGATCGATACGGCGCTGTGAAGACGTAGCCTCGGTTGTCAAGGCTGCGCCGGTAATAGCTGGCATTAAATGGCTCAGGGTCTTCCTCCCAGGTTTCTGCAGCCCTAAGGATTTAAGACCGGAGAAACTAGAGTCGTAAATTTCTGCTCTACGAGTTTCTTCCTAAAGCCATCGCTCAACATCCTAACTTACCAACTTAAAAGAGAAGAGCACTAGAAAAATAAGATAAAAAGAACAACAACTGCAGACTCAGACACAGTACTGATGAAGAGTGCGCTCACTTGTTCGGGAAGACTCTCGTTATGCCTCCATCTGTTGCTGCGAACACAGCCAGAAAGCCATATCTGAAGGATGGGAAATAAATAGAAACAAGCTTCAAATCTTAAATCTCCCTCGTCGTCGAAATCCAACAGCAGACGAATGAAACGCACGTATTCAAATCTTTATTCTTCCACACTTTCTCTACCAGCAGTTTGATGATGCCGGTGTCCAGAATCAGGTTGTGAAGGAGCAAATTGTCACCTAAAAGCAGAGTGGATTGGGGAAAAAAAGGCTTCCACAATTTAAAAACTTTGGGTTTTCACACAGGTAATATTAATCAGTGATCATGTGAATAAGATATTTATAGCATTTGGTCTGTAAGCATTGATAGTTTACAGGTAAGACAAAGGAATCTTACATTGTTTGGAGTCTGGCGTCACCTTCTCCATGAGCGCGATGAAGTTGAGCAGGAACTCCGTGTTGTTGCTGGACAGCTCCAGATCATTGCAGTACTCCCTGAAAAACAGGGAAAAGCATTACAACCTTTGGAATAATAAAATAAGGTAAAAACAAGTGCGTTTGACACTAAGTCTGCCTTTTCCAGAAGAACACACAACACCAGGTAGACATGACAATACTTATACAAAAGTCATTTACGTGTGCAGCATGCAGGTTTTAAAAGGTGAAAAAATAAATATTAGGATTCAATCTGCAGCTGAAAATCTCTTGTTTTTTTTTCAATGTACACATGCACTGAGTTTGGCTTTTCTTTTTTGTTAAAAATGTCTATATACTGTATGTATACAGTATATATATATAGTATACTGTATATAGCATTTGCCTACATTATATCAATTAAAAACTGATATGTTTGTGCAACAAACATGCAGCGGCACACAGTGGCAGCATGCAAAGATCTAATGCATCTTCTGCGCACAGTATTATACATTCTGCTAAAATATTAGCAGAAATAAACAGCTAATGAGTTCATAACAATGTTTCTGGAAATCCAGAGAAGGGGGTCTCTGCAGTCACTGTAGGAGTTATAGGGGTGGAGGCGTAGTTTGGGTAAAACGTGATTGGTCGGAAGGACTTGTGGGGAAGTTAAAAGGTGAAAATAACAATGGTAAAATGATTGTGAACATGTAAATATGCTTGACTTTAAATTTGGTGCAGCTAGMACCTTCTTGTCTTGTAATATGATTAATATTCATATTAAAATCTATATTAAAACATAAAAATATCTTGAGTGTATGTTTTTAACATGGATTAACATCGATTTTCTGTCACCTTTGGGGCAGACAATAAATTCTATCTATGGTTATGTTGAGTGGGGATGGATATAAAATCCATATGAGCCGAGGACTCCTAAGTGGGCCCATTGCTCTCCCCAAAAAGACACTGGTCTTTATTCGAACCTTCTCGTCCCTCGGATGAAGGACACAAGGTTAGAAACACTCAGTGCTCTGAGTTTCTCGGGATCCATAAAGGGGTCCCCAAGAATTTTTTTCCYTTGACCACTCAGAGCCAGGCAGTGGTCTAAGTAGTGCAAAGAGGTCTCTAATTCAATGCCACAGGCATCACACAGACCATTGTCATGAAGTCTCATCACCATTTTGTGGTGGTTGAGCAGATTGTGCCCAGTAAGGACTCCAACCAGTGTACTTAAAGTTTTCCTTGATAGGGCAATGAGAGCTTTCCCAAACCTTAGATTGGGCCGTTAATCAGTTCCCGTGCCYGTCTACAGTCTGTCAGCTCCCTCCAGCGGATTGAGTGTTGATGTCTAATCCAGGTCTGTAGGGCAGTCCTACAGACTGTTGTTGAGATACCTATAACAGGCTCTGGTCCTTTGAAGTGAGCCTGACTGCCAGCTCGCTCCATCCATCCATCCATCCATCCATCCATCCATCCATCCATCCATCCATCCATCCATCCATCCATCACCAGCTGACTTTGCCCAAACTCTACCCAAGAAACTCCTACTAAGTGGCTGCAGAGACCCGTACTTGGGAATCCAAAGTAGTTTCACCCAAAGTAGCAAATTACAAATCGTGCAATTCCTTAATAATGTCTATCATATGTGAAGACAAGACCAAACACGGATGACCACCGATGACAGCAAGCATTCACTCAGAGGGCTACCTGGGAGCAATGAATACATGTCCTTCAGACTCAAAACTGTTTGGCAGCAGAGATTCAAAATCTGCAACAGAAAGGGGAGATTATCCAGAAAGCGCAGTGGGCAGAGCAGCGGGGAGTTGTGGGTAAACAGCAGCTGTTMTTCAGTGTGCAGGGACGCAGAAGGGACTTTACCATAGCAACACTGAGGTATCATGGTAACACCAGCRTTAGCCAATATGGTGCCTAAAACACAACCTGACTCGACGTACATGACTTCACAAGYACTCACGTCTTGGGTTTGGCTGTTTGTTGGCTTTGTGAGACAAACGTTTTCTGATTAGTTTCAATCGGACGTGGTTTGGATGTCTGAGAGCTGGCTTCACCAGACGAGATTTGTCAAGAAGCGAGTTCTCAGACAGATTACGGAGTACTGAGAGTGCTGTTACATCAGGCAGGCATCAACATGGCCAACTATTGCAGGGAAGGTGGGTGACGGTCCTGATGGAAGAGGTCACCCCTCAGCCTGGCAGGGGAGGAGACTCAGAGAGACACAATCGGAGGAAATGCATAACATTGTGAAGGGCATGTCATAGGGCAACTTTGGTTGATCTATTGGAAACAAAAACAGCACATGGAATATCAACCTTCACTCAATCCTCAACAGATGACTCCAACGTGACGTTTTCACCTTAGGTCAGGATCTATAGAAATGAAGTATTTGTTTAAAAACTGCAAAAAAATGGCGTGCCCAGGTAGTTTTCCGCCCACAATGCCATGCATATCCGGAGTCGGGTTTACTGAGGAAGCGTTGGGCCGTGCCCCCTGACAGTCTGAGGGGTGAGGAGGAAGGGGAAACAAGCCGATGGAGACAGGGGGTATAGAAGGACGACATAGGAGTCAGGTGTGGTGCTGAGTGGCACCATGAAACCTGACAGCATGGGAGGACCTGAGTGGGCAGGACACAACTCAGCCCCGTGGGGTTGGTCTTCCAGCTAGAGACAACATATTATGACAGCTAACAAACCACAACTGTTAAAAGTGTTTGATAAATAATAAAAAGGGAAGTCTAAACCATAGTTTCATAAAAAGTAATATGACTCCATGAGATTCTTATTTTTTCTACTGTAATAAAATATAAATAGATTATAAATAGAAATGCACCCACAGCAAACTTCCAGGCTGATTCTGTTGATTCCAGTTCTTTACGTGTTTAAGCATGAGCTTGCACTAATAAGTACACCCTCATTTTATATGTTACAGTGAAGTAATCAGAAAATATGCTTCAGAAGGAAATGCATGTCTGCCTTAATTAGCTTTTTCTACCTGTGGTGCTTTCTGACGTTTACACCTCTTTCACAAAACGAGTTCAAGGAGGGTCTTTTTCTCATTTCGGTGTGTTTTTATGAAAGGACAGAGAAGGCAATGAGGGGTTGGCATGGGCGCTGTTATGTTTCTGAGCCTGCAAAGGTGGCAGTCACAGAGCTGAAATGGTTGATATGTGTAAAAATAAGCCAGCACCACAGCTTGAGGTTGTGATGATAAAGGTTTTTTTTGTGACCAGAAGGCAGCAGAATTTAAAGTGGGAGATGCCCATTGTATATAGCATTTTATGTTAACTCAATGCCTCCTGTGGTTCTGCAATGTAGGCTTTATTCATGCAAGCTCATACTGCTACCAACTCAAAAACTCTGTAACCTGTGAACGGCGAGATCTGGCTTAAAGGAGAGTCTGTCTTAGCTATTTTGTGGCTGTTATGTATACTGTTTTATAGCAGGGCTTATACAAATAACCACATATTCTATGTTCAGTAAAAATATTGGTAACACTTTCTTTTACGGTACCCTTGTTACCATGTAATCACAAGGTAATTAGGGCACAATTTTACTATGTAATTAATTGTCTGCAGTAATGTAGCACTTACCTGGTAATGTATACAATTCACTATGTAACACCTAAATAAGTAGTAGGTAATTTTGGACAGTTTTAAAGTTATATTTTATTGCAATTAACCACTAACCCCAACATTTAGTTGCATTCTTTTGGTTATAAATATAGTATTGAGTTACTATTGAATAGTAATTTGATTGTAGTTACCCAATAATTTTTCTTTTGTACCGTAATTATCATGTAATTACATTTTTATTACCTTGTAATTACATGGTAATAAGGGTACCGTAAAAGAAATCGTTACCAAAATATTCACAACAAAAATATACTGGTTAGTGTGAACGAGGAATGGTGCATTCACAGGCATAGAAAAAAGTCAGATTTCTCGGTGCCAGTTGCAGATCAAGCAGGTTATACTAACAATCAGTTGATTCCTTTCACCTACTGAGCAATCGGTGCATCCCTACTTATAAATATTCATATATTGTAATGCCTTAGATGCAACACAAACAGTGTGTGCATACTTTCCTATATTTTAAGAGAACATCAAAGAATGCAGATCTTTTCTTTTATGTATTGCTTGTGTAACTACAACACTAAAACAGGGATTAAAACCTAACTATCTGCCGACGTGTGCAAATCAGTTAAACACTCGTGAACTAGTGACACCGTAGGCAGAAGACAGATAAGAAAGTGAAAGAGAAAGCACAGAAGAAAGAAATGTTGGTGAGGTGGAAGGAACGGAGGCGCAGAGAGAACACGACTCTAAAGACTTTCTACAGAATAGAAAGGGACTGATGAGAGGGGGAAACAAAAGACAAGTTTTAACATGAAACACACAATTTCTGTCTTCTGCAGGGGCTGTACTCATTTTTGCTTTTATATTTTTGTTTGTTCCTGAAGCAGCAGATGTGAGGGAGGGAGGGGGTGGTTGAGGACTGGAGGAGCTGTTGTGAAAGATGTGGGATCTGAGCTTTAGCGAGAGGGTGAAAGGGAAGAAGAAGAGAAGGGACTCAAGTAGGAAGAAGTGGGGACATAAAGAAAAAAAAAAGAGAGGAAATCCTGAAGGCATGGCGGGCAGGAACAAAGGCAAGCAGGCTGGGACAGGTGAGGGTAGGAAGGGGGGAAGGCAGCAGGAGGAGGAGGAGGAGGACAAAAGGTGAGGGAAGGAGGAGGAAGCGATAGGGTAAGGGAGGAAAAGGTGGGGAACGTGGACCAATGTGGAGTATACTTGCCCTTGGTGTATGGCACTGTGTGGATCCGTCAGAGAAGGAGAGAGCAAGAAAAGAAACAGGGGATCGGGTGGGAAGGAGGGGAATCACAGACAATATTTTATTCAATTACTGTTTGAATAAAAATATTGTTTTCTTGAAAGAAAGAAACCAATTAAAGTCAAACAAGACAAGAGAGAAAAGAAATGAAAAGCAAACGCTTTTTGCAAGACCAAACAAAGAAACAAAGGAAGAAAAACCTGGATGATCCAGGAAAAAGAAAAAAACATTAACAAAACCAACAATTGTAACAAAATAAAAATAATAATAATAACCACGACAAAACAAAAACATAGCAATAAACAAGAAAGAAATCAAAAGCACCAGAAAAACACAGGAGTATCAGGGTCTGGACAAAGGAAGAATGAAAGAGACAACATGTGTCCCCATTCAGACCCACGAAAACCCAAACTCCCACAAATGAGAAGCCGGTATTCCAGGCCATGTGGGAGTTTATCAATTGAATGATTCCAAAGCTGATAAACATCTCACACAGTCTAACAAAAATAAAAAAATAATAAAATAAAAAAAAAAAACCTCACACATAGAATAAAAAGGAAAATTCTCCAAATCATAAAACCCATCAAAATGAGTGAAAAGCATGCATATTTTCACAGTTATTATCAGAATACTTTATACACAGGCGCTTCAGAATCATTACTTGGTGGAGAAGAGGCGAGAGCATTTGGCAAAAAAAAAATTAAAATAAAAAATAAAGTAAATAATAGCACAAAGGTCACCATTATTTTCACCTGAGAGACAGTAAAAACCACAGCTTTCACCTTTCTGTCAGTTCACTTATTTTTTTCTTCAGCCAGAGTGAAGAAAAAACATCACCATTTTACAGCACAGCATGAAGACAGGAGGGAGCAGGGGCAGAGGAGGAGTCGAGGGGCTCGGGAACCAATGATCCTGCCTATCAGAGAGCATAGAGAAGGGGGGAAAGGGGAGCTGAAGGGGAGGCAGGGCAGACGGATCCCCCTTGGACACTCCGTATGATGATGTCGGAAACCCGCGATAAATGACTGATTCGGAGTGTAAGGTCATATTAGATAGAGAGAGAGAAGAGGTGAGGAGGACAGGCAGAGAGAGGGAGGAATGCTGGGTAATCCCCAGAATACTTACACTGCACCTGAAGGATCTGGTCGCTTAGGTTGGCTTTGATATGGTTCTCACTATAAGTGGGCAGTACCAACCCTAGACTGAGGTAATCAGGCAGATGCAGAAAATCAGGAACATTAAATCACATTTAACACAATAAACTGGTTCCTAAACACATGCACTGTCTACACAAATATGGACTTTGTTACGTTCCCTGTTTTTGATTTTAATTTTTTCATTTTTGTACACCTGTTGATATAAAAACAGCATCTTGGAAACGGGATGTTTGATTCAGGAACCTGTATTTGCAAACCGGTCTCATAACTATGAGAGGACAAGTCTGTGAGTTGTGATGTTTTAATTGGAAACATCAGTCAGCTGTTTGTACAGAACTGTTCGCTTTTAAGACAGATTTTTTTTTACCTGGAATTGCATTAAACACAAAATTCTTTGTCCGTGTAACAACAAACATACCTGTGTGCAACAGCAGTGTCTGATGTTCTTCGTCTTCAGACTTTTGATCATCCAGTAAATGGGCTCTACTTTTTGCATTTGCAAATTCAATTGAACATTTTGTGCCAAGTAAAACCTTGTGTACCCCACTTTAATCTCTAGCACCCCACTAAATAATTTTGTAGACTGCAAACCATTAGTTTAGACAACCTTAGCAAAATCCCAAAACTGCAAGAAAAGACTAGGTTGGATCCCATCATAGAGATAATAAATTTGTTTATCTTAAAGGGGACATACTGTATCATGCAAAATCCACTGTTTTATTTGCGAACAAGGGCCATGATTGGATTTAAAGAGACAGCATCAAAACGAGTTGATCTGAGACACCTCAAAAAAGGGATGAAAGAGGGGCTTGTGGAGTTACAATAAGGAGAATTTAGGATCCAAAGCATTGCAGTTCCACTGAATGATTTAAATGTGAAAAAAAGGATCTAAAAGCATGATATGTCTCCTTTGAAAAACAAAACTTAAAAGTCCTTGGATTTGATTCTTATCTGTGCACGAAAAAAATGCATTCTTCAGTGAAGAAAACAAAAAACTTTGCTTGTTCTTAATAAAACGCCCCTAAACATAAAGAGTGAGAACTAGAATAAACCCAGAAACACACAGCTCCTTGCAGAAACTAGACACTTGAAATTTCTAAAAGTATCTGATCATTTAAAGTTAAACCAAAGTCAACGTATTGGAAGAAATTTAAGTGGGTGAGATCTAAGGAATAAAGCAGAATTTGTTAAATTTATCCCTTTAAATGAGGTATTGATAACTTTGCAGGTATTTAAATCATTGCTTAACCATCAATTGTCTTGTGTTAGCAGCTACTAACTCTCTAACTATATTGAACACATATATATTTTATATAGTTTTTATCTTATAACAGCAACTAAATTGGGTTATTTTGCTTAATTTTATGTTAAAATTCAGAATGTAAAATCGGCAAAATGTCTTTATTAGTGATGGATTTAGTCTGTTTAACCTGTGTAACATAGCAGCTGTGATTTACACGTTTCATAACCTGATTTAATTAGGCGCATGTTTGGTTTTCAAACATACCTGTAGTCTGTACCCTCCACAGGCGTCCATGTGTACGTCCTCATGGCTTCGTCGATGTACCTCTGTCGGTACAAACACATGACAATAAGTAACTCTGTCACATCAACCTTCCCGTAATTAGAAGGAAACAAAAGATTGTAAACATAACTGGCTGATTTAGATTCATTACACCCACATTCAGGAAGGTGCTACTTTGGATCATGATTGAGTCACATATATTGATGACTTGCCTCATCAACTGACTTAATGAGCGTCTTGATTTTCCTTTGCCCCGATTTGCCATCAATCATCAGTCGGCGGATCTGGAGAGAAAGCGAGAAGCTTTAACAGGAGAAGACATATTCATATACAGAAATGAAGAAAAAACATAATAAATAAAAGAAAACAAAGGTAAAATCTTAAGAAAGTAGAAAGAAACCTGTGACATTTCAGATGAGCTTTTTTTTTTTTACCTCCTCCTTATTGCTGTCCTCCAGTTCTGCATCCAAAAAGTCCAGAGTGACGGGCTCCCTGAAGTTAATGATCTGAACAGAAAGAGAACACGGTGGGAGATGGTGGGGGAGGATGAGCATAATTCTGCCTGAATAAAGTCCAAATTTAGCTCCCGAATCAGACGCAGGAAATCTGACTCGATGCGGAGGAGAGGTGCAGAGACGCGGCGCCTACCTTGGGTTTCAGATTGGGATGCAGCAACACATAACCGTTTCGGTCGGTGGTGAACGTGTAACCGTTAGCCCCGAGCTGAACAGAACGTGGGAGAAGAAAATCATTAAATCAAACAAGAACCAGTTATTAGAAAGAGACACTGGGGTGATGCAGAGAGCCTAACATGCTCACTCTGTATGTCGGAGTCTTCTTTTTGATTTCATTGATTGCGACGTCCACTCCCATAACTCCAAGGATGAGCTGATTCTGTATGTAGGAAACAAAGCAGCAGTTAGGATCATATCCACAAACTACAATATCTACACAACATGGAAGCTAAGAACACCTACAAGGTATTATGTGTCTGATTTGTCCACGTTTTCTATTTTAAACCGAGTCAGTAAACTGCAGCATCACTCCTTCAGGTCTGTATGATAAGCTCCAGGCAAATGCTTCACTAATGAACTCTGCAACCTATCTGCTCTGTGGTGGTCAGTGGATACGATCAGTGACTTCTTGTGATGTTTGTTGCCACCTCATGGGGGAGGTGTTGCTTTGGAGAGCTGCAGCTGTCTGGATGAATACAAATGATTGATGATGGTGAAAATATTGAAAGTAAAAACCTAAAACTATCACGTTTGTTTGTGTGACTTTACAGTTGTGTCCTCACAAAAGACAATAAAATGCATTTTATTTAGATTAACTCATTCATTCAAGCGGTTTCATGTCGGGTAAATGTTTACCTGGGAGCTTGCGCTGTCTGCAGTCAGGTTGAAAACTGGCACCGTCCCAGTGATGACAAGACCAAGACCCTAACAAATAAATTCAGAAATCCTTAAGGAACAGTTTATCCACAATACAATCACAAAAAAAAACATATAAATAAATAGATAATAATAATAACTTTCACAAAGACACATGAAAGAGGAATTTAAGGTTTAGAGCAAACACAAGACACATAAAACATTGAAATGTAGGCCAATTATTTATCCAGCTGAAGAATCAGTCAATATCTTTTAAATAATCGACCATGAGTGAGAATGTTATTCTGTGTCAAGAGTTCATTAAAGTGCCTATGACATCAATGTTTTGTAGTAAATATGAATGCATTTTTGGAAAGATAACATCAATAACATATTGTAAAAAAAGTTTATGTCGCTGAAATGAACAGTTGTTGACATTTTTGCATGTAAAGGAACAGGAAGTGATGACACAGGAATGTCTGCATGTAAATAAAGCACGACTACATTGGCTAACGACACAGTCTGTAGAGAAGAATCGGATGTTTCTTTAGGTTATTTTGAATCACTATCAGAGAGAAATGAAGAAGAGTTGGAGATCAAATAACGTTTAAATAAAAAGACCAGAGTTCCTTTTCTTAAAGAGTTCCCCTTTGATGTCACTTCCTGTTTCGCTTTAGCAAAGCCAAGTTCAAAAGAAAAAATATGTTGTGTAACAAAATTGTTAAAATCAGGAGTATTATGTCAAGTTTCTTAAATATAAAGATGTTTTATTTGATTTTTTTGTATTTCAAGGATAGGCATGTCATAGGCCCTTCAAGTTAAGCAATTGTGTCAGATTTGATGACAGATCGAAAAAATTTAAACAACAACAACAACAACAACAACAACAACAACAACAACAACAAAAATAAATTAATGTAGTACATTATCCATCTTGTATCAGTCTGTTTAACACAGCAGCATGTTTTGTTCTGGACTTTACACTTACCAGTGCATCCTGGTAGACATTTGTCCACTGCACTTGCTTAGCTTTAGGCCCAGCCAACACCATGGGACGTCCCAGGACGTCCAGGTACTCCTGCAGCAACAACATTACGCATCATAGTGCCACGATCACCCACCATAAACACAAACAGACATTTATAATACTTGTGACATTAAAGGCACAGGGCTCAGAGGCTTCCAATGTTCATCCGTCATAAAACTATAAGACCCTGACCGGCCTCGTCTTTGCCACCACATAAACCAGCGGGCCACCAGCAACAGCGTCCCCGGTCCTGCCGAGCCGGAAAGCCTCCAGTCCTGAGCCACTCGAGGTCATTTTTCATCATCGTGAAAGAGCTATTAAAAACACATTAGAGGTGTCAACGACGCAACGCGCAAAACCACACCACTTCCCAGAAGCTCCACTGTAAACACTGGCACAGGGAGAATATCCCATAGCGATTCTGAATGGAAAGAGAGAGGTTAAATCTATAAGCAATATATTATATTTATGTTATTTTTGCTTTTCTCGCTAAACAGCCAGGATGTCTTTTTCTTGTAAACAAACTACTGAACCATATCCTTTTGGAGAGTTCGTGCAAGTGTAAAAATGACTACTGACTCAGGACAAATGTAGAACAGGAGGAAAAAATGGTGTGAAGATAGAAAATCAAGGGTCAGTGTACCTTTTGGTCATTGGATTTTCATTTTAGAAACGGGTATTAAAAAACAAGAAATGAGTGGTTATTCGATTTTTGTTTTAAAATACTGGAATTAAAATTAAAATACAAAGCGTTTCCCATTCTTAGTGTTAAAAACAGAAGAACAATTTTTTTTTCAAATGATTTGAGTTTCATTTTCTGTTTCAGGTAGCAAAAAAGAAAACAACTTTAAAACAGAAACAAAAAAAAGGCTCGTTTGTTATTTTATGACTATCTATTCCCCCACCAGAAGGGGCGCTCGTCTGGCAGCTCTGCATAATAAAACTCTAATTTCTCTGAATAAAAAGCTGAAACAGACGTGTATGTCAATAAATGAGTTGTATGATGACTGTTACTCTGTGACCAAAGGCTGCAGAGATACTTTGTGTGGTTTTTGGCCAAATAAGTCTCTTTTACTGAATGCATGTCGGCTATTGCCTCCACTTCACCTCCATTTCGCTCAATAAAAAGCAAAATAAGACAACTTTCATCCTTAGTGTGTTGTACAGTTGTTGTTCTGTAAGCAGAAAGTTTTTTTTTCCCTCCTGAGTTTTGACAAAATCTGTGTTTTTTTCTGAGTTTGCATCCTTGGAGTTTTCCTTTCAGCGAAGGGTGGGCGGTACTACGAGTTCGATATTGATCTGATACCAAATAAATACTTGGAAAATATATTTGATACCAAAGTCAGTATCAATGCTTTTTACTTGTAATGGGATGTTCATTGAATAATTTTGATACTGCGAGCGCCCCTTCTGGTGGTGAAACAGTTTGTTGATGGGAGACAGTAAGTTGGCTCGACCTGTCGTGGATTATGAACAAACAAGCCTTTTTTCATTTCTGTCTTAAAGTAATTTCCTTTTATGCTATCTGAAACAGAAAATGAAACTCAAATAATTTTTAACATTTTGTTTACCCCTTTTTGACACTAAGAATGAGAAACAGTTTGCATTTGAATTTCAGTATTTTAAAACAAAAATCAAATATCCACTCATTTCTTGTTTTTTAATACCCGTTTCCAAAATGAAAATCCAATGACCTTTATTCTTTGCAGGTGTGCAGACAGAAGTTGGATGTATTGTATTGTATTGTATTGTATTGTATTGTTTTCTTGACATATATCTCACATTCTTCTTTCTATCTACAAAAAAAAAAGCCACTGATGATGAAGAAGCTAAGATACTAATATTCAGATATTCAGTACTGCTTTCTACTGAAGTGGCAAAAAAAAAAGAAAAAAAATAAGAAAATCCAATGACCAAAAGATAAACTGACCATCAAGATACTTTGTTTTTGTTTTATTACAATCCAAGTGTAAAAGCAGGCTGAACAAAAAGTCAGCAGGTCTTACTGGGTTAAAGATTAAGTTTACCATTTAAGAAAAAAGCATTTCCATCCACTTAGAAATGAAAAGGCATCTCATCAGAAATGCCCGACTCTTGACACAACTCTTATTAACACAAAAGAATGTTGTACCGTTAAAGAAACACAGCCATTTCAGTATAATACTTCTTCTGACCGTTTGTGTTTTTTTTTAATTATTCATCTGAACAGAAAGGTGCTGACAGGTGTAACCTATTCTATTATTAGCTCAATAAAAGTCCAGTTTAATGTGCCACGGGGAGATATTCCATCAGGGCAGCGACAGCCAGAGCTTTTCGCGGGAATTTTCCGCCTGGCTAGGACAATCTAGGAAGCATAACAAGTCAGCAACCAGAGCAACACGGCACAAAGGGAAGCACAGCCGCGCAGACTTCAGCAGCATCGGTGTGTGTTGATTAAACGCACCCTGTCCTCCTCCCTGAGTATCATGGCAACCATGATTGC
Source organism: Austrofundulus limnaeus (assembly GCF_001266775.1). Taxonomy (NCBI): domain Eukaryota; kingdom Metazoa; phylum Chordata; class Actinopteri; order Cyprinodontiformes; family Rivulidae; genus Austrofundulus; species Austrofundulus limnaeus. Next base: position 2,541,561 of record NW_013952437.1, read on the forward strand.
TGAGAGTAAATTCATCAGTGCGGCTCCACTTTAGATGGAAACATTCCACATATATGTGACTCGGGACAGCGCTCCCGATATTCTACCGTCTGCAGCCCATCTGTTATTTGGAGGTCGCCATCTTACCCAATCAAGTCTACGTGAGGAGTTTGTGCTGTTCAAAAGCAAAATGAGGTTCAATAACACAAGAATGTTTCTTCTGGACCCGTGTGGAGGGCTGTAGTCACCCACCTTCAGAAAACCTATTAGAATAAGTGGCAGTTCTCTGAATATAAATATATGCCAGAGTTAATGAAACAGCTGACAGTCTATTCTGGGGCCTGACTGCTCACAGGCCTGGCTGGGTGTGTGGGTTGGAAGAGGAGCGAAACGAAGAGAGGAGGACGGTTCGCAGAGAAGCTCCACCGCAACCAAACCAGTGAGTCAATTTCTACAGCCGGAATGAGTTTACACCGAGGGTCTCTCAAAGCTTGTTGTGCCTCAAGCAAATGTGGCATTAGTGGAAGGGCAATGGGCCTCGATTGTGAGGGGAAACTGAATATGTGTGTGTGTGACAGACAGAAATTTGAATGTAATAAACTGACTTTACTTGGCTTCCAGACACAATCTTTTACTGACAAACTCCAGTCCTTCCAGCTGTGCTGTCTCATGTCTCCCTTGTCAAAACACACTAAAGCCTAAATCCAACTGTAACTTTTGGTTCTGCTCCTAGTTTCCAGGATAAGAGTCCTTCAGTATGAAAAGTGGAAGAGATCAGAGTTGAAAGGTTTAACTAGAAAATGGTCTGACTCACTGGATGTTGACTCTTTGTACAAGCCTGCCAGTGGACATCACTCACAGAGAAATGATCCCTCCTCTCTGTCATATTTCCAAATGTTAGGCTGGAAACTACAGCCTTGAGACAGAGCGACTCAAACACAACAACTGGCCTGCTCAGTCAGGCTTGACTTACAAGGCAAAAATTTTTATTTTTTGGAATGATGAGTACTTAGAAACATCAACAACTACTTGCTGTCTAACTGGAGTGATCTTGTAGACTTGCTCACCCGTTTCAGTAAAACGTGTTTTCCACCCAAACGTTACTTTACCAGAGCATCATTACTGCATCCTGGGCTTAGTGGTCCCAAATAACACTGCATAAAATGTGAAATTTGTGTCAGCAAGCAAAGCTGTCATAAAAATGTAGGTCGACAGCTGGTAACAGAAATTTGCAGTTTGAAAAAAAAAAACAGAAATGAAATGAGTTTTGAGTGAGAAAAAGTCATTTGCAAAACAGCGGATCAGGACAAATGCTGCTGTTCTAGAAGTAACATCTTTATTTTCTTTTTAGGTGCTAACTGAGTAAGGAAACTTGTGTTTGGTAGATTTTTTGTTGTAGCAATACTTCTGTTAGAAATAAATCTGATTGCCAGCACCTGGGGGTGCCAGAAGCTCAAAACAAGTGTCCATAACAACAGCAAAATAAGCTGTTAGGCAGAGAATTCAATTCAATTCAATTCAATTCTGTTTATTTATATAGCGCCAAGTCACCACATATGTTGTCTCAGGGCACTGTGCAGGAAAAAGAACAATCTAAAGAGGAAGCCAGCAGATTGTGTTGAATCACTTCATCACAGTCTCCCATCCTGAGCAAACGGTGGAGAGGAAAAACTCCCTGCTAATCAGGAAGAAACCTCCAGCAGAACCAGGCTCAGGGCAGGTGGYCATCTGCCTTGACCGGCTGGATGAGGGACAGGAAAGAGACACAGGTAAACACAGAAGAACTGATCCAGGTGCAGCTAGTTCTGGAGAAGATTTGGCAATTTTTTCATGCGCACAACCCACATATTCAGCTCTACTGCTCATCCCACAAATGCATGTTCCTTACAAATGCGGCACCATATAAAAGGGAAATTAACTGGCTGTCCAACAGTATACGATTTATCACCAATTAGCATTGTTATGATGAAGAAATAACCAACCAAACACAAATTGTCTTACTTTTTTGTGCTAGGTTTATATTAAATGCCATAATTGCAAATCCATTTAAAAACATGCACAAATTCCATTTTTATACTACAAATAAAACCTTTTCAACGTGAATTCATTCACAAAAGTAAATTGTTCATTTTTTTCAACTAATCAGATAAATCCTGCTAATATCTTGTAAAAGGCTTCTAAAGATATTTTGATGCTGAAATGCTTATTAATTTTTTTTCAATGTGATGTTCCCATAGAACAGTCAAATTTTTAATTCATCAGTTCACAACATGGCATACTAAAGAAGTGTTAAAAATGTCATTGTAACATTTTCAAAAATGCGTCACATTTATATTCCGCAAACTATTAGCACGTATATATTTACTGCCATTTGGCAAGAACCCAAGCCCTTAGCTGAATGCCACGCACATCCAAAGTTTAAATCAAACATCCTTAAGGCTTCTCAGCAGAGGAGAGGAGTTTTTCCATGAAAATTCAAAACTTCTAATGATTTTTTTGTAAAATGTCTGTTGGGACTGGAGTGAAGCCAGGCGTCAGCTAATTCTCAGGGAACAGAAATAATTGAATTATTATATAACAATGTTGATTTTTCTGCTCTTCATTCATCTGTGAGGTAATTTTTAATCCAACATGTTCCTCTAATTGCACATCATAACAAAGACGTCAGCTTTAGAGATGCAACTTCACACGAAGTATATTTAATTCTTAAAGTACAGCAGCCGAGTAAAGGTTGCTGCATGCTGTTCGATGTAAAGTCATTTTTGTTTTGTGACAGAGGGACCAACACCGACAGCTCTACAGCTAAACATGGTTTTACTCGGTAACTTTCTCTCCACACACCTCACATACTTATCGGACTCGTTTAAACACCTCAACGCCTCCCGGTAAATCGAACAAATTAACAGAAAAGGCCAACACGTTCTTCACAGGTCCCACACAACCCCGCTCACTGCCAGGATTACAGCAGTGTAGGCGCTGATGGAGCCAAAACGCTCGGCTTTTTATGCCATCTTTAGTTTAATTCAAAATAAAAGGAAAAAACAAAAATGCATTGTGTGTCGAACGCCAGGAATGAATTGTTGTCATTTCAGGCACGAGTGTGTGGGTGGGTTATTTTTGTAGCACTGCAAGAACGGTTGTAGCTGCTGAAATACGTCAACTGAACTGAGCCCTCAGTGTTTGTGTATTCATAGAAAGGATTGTTAGTAGCTTGTGCACACTTGATGCATTTTATCTTACCTGAGTGTTGATTCTGATTGCTCCAATCGATGGAATTTCAAAGTAGTAACCTGGAGAACAAGGAAAAAAAACACTTTTTGTTGCATTCCTCTTTATAAAAGCAATTCATTTTTAAACTGGTGTCTCATCTCTTTCTGTTATTATTAGTTGCAAGTAATGCCATCAGCTCCAGTTGATGATATTTGGGACACACACACACATCAGTGCTCGTGGCCACTGACCCTCCGCAGTCCGTCGATGTGCTGCAGGATGTAAATGTGGGAAGCTCATTGTGAATGCTGAGCCCCAGGCACCGCCGCTGATTAGGAATGGAAGAGAACGAGCGGCTGGGTCAATAACCAGGCCGCTCAACAAGTTATTAAAGCCATGAGTGTTTATACAAAGAGCTGCAAAATGGAGGCAGCGTCACCAGAATGCTAAAGAGTGGAGGCAACTTTTCATTCTTTTTGATACATTATGCACTTCTTCACAGTGGTTGGGGTTGAAATTTCCCTCCTCTGTCTCAATTCATTAGAAGGTGAGAGCGTGCAGACACTAAGCAATCGTGCACATCCATTTTTTCAACATTTTTTATATAATTCACGCATGAACGCACACCCAAGCAGTGGTTTGTGTCTGAGCTTTTGTCTGACGGCGAGTTTGGACAGAAGGGTGGTTATTTAGCAAATCACTGCGAAAGGTGAAGAGAGTAAAATCTGGACAACAAATAAAAAGTAGGACTGTAATGTAAATATCTTAGCAAAGCAATAAAATATCTTTTTTAAAATTAAACAATGGTAAAGATCATCATTAGGGCTGCAACTAATAATTATTTTAATAATCGATTAATCGGTTGATTTTTTTTTGATTAATCGATTAATCGGCCAAACCATTAAAACGTTTAATTACATGAATATGAGTAGATATAAATTAAGTTAATTCCTTAAGGATGCAAGTTAT
>NW_013952437.1:2546633-2561933 GCF_001266775.1 Austrofundulus limnaeus
TGCAGAACAGGAACCTGCTATAAAACAGCAATTATGCTGAGTCAGGCTTGATTTTTAGTAATCTTTTCCTGTTAAATCAATAAATCAAATCAAATCAAATCAAATCAATTAAAAGTATTTAGATGGTTTTTGTGTTTTTATTAATTACACCTGATAACTTGGTCCTGTTTTGGATTGTGGATAAGCAGCTGAAACAAAAAAAGTCCCTTTGTCCTTAGAGACACACCGAGGTTATTGTCTTCTGAGGAGGGGGCTAAAGTTCAGCTGAGGCAGCATCTCTAAGCTCCCTTGTTTTTTTACATCTGCACATGTGATGTTTGTGACAGGTGAATAGCTCAGACCTAGAAGAGTCAAGAAGCTGGCTCTGTTGGACAGAGATACCAAAGAGTAAAAAAGAGTGAAGATATAACAGAACAGCTCCATTGAGGCTGGTGTGTCGACACCATTGTTTCTTGCTGGCGCAGACTTTGGTACTACAGTAATCACTGCCGTCCTGAACAGCTGAGAGCATGTTGGCACAGAGGCATAATCCTGGACTTTCCCCTGTCTGTGGTGGTAATCATCCTGCTACCAGACTCCTACAGCTAATTAATACCAACTACAGGGGAGATACTTCTGAAGCACTTGGCTCTACTGGCAATACGCTAATCAGCAGACAACCAAAGCTTTTTACAAAGAAATAAACTGCAACACCGAATCAACGGCAAAAAAAGACAAAAAGCGAGGCTGGTTACGGAAGAAAGTAGCTCAGAACAAAACAAAGTTGGGGCCAATGAGTTCAGTGAAGATGAGATGCACGCAGACAACGTAGCCAACAGGAAGATGAGCTGAGTCAACTGGACTGTCAGACGGTTACTCAGTCTGCTGGGTTATTTCAGAGCCATGGCTGCTCCAACACATTTCAGCACCACATGAAGTCTCAGTGACTATTCTTCTATCTAAAAAACAAAAAACAAAATAACTGAGTGAGTCAACAACCTGAGTGTTTCAGCGTTTTCAGGTTCGTGCTGTTCTACCTGCTGAATGGGTGTTTTTAATCTCTAACAAATCCACACAGCAAGGTGAGAATTTACATCACAGAAGGACACAAACTGTTTTGAGATTCCGTTATTTTAAGATAAACACAAAATTTAAAAGAACTTTTGACATTTCAGCCAGTTTAAATAATTGTAAATTATGTATATATGTATGTATATATTTAAGAAACAGATAAAAAGCTAGGTTTCTGAAGGCATAAGGGAAAGTAAAATGAGAAGCTATATGAATTGTTGTTTGAGCTGATGTTTTTTATTTTTATTTGTATTGTTTTGTAAATTATGTTTCGTTTGAATATATGCCAGGAATAAAAGGGGCGGACATTATAAGATTTATTCTTCTTCTGCTGTCTTTCATCTTATTTTGATTTTTGATTTGTGTATTTTCTTTGTTTTTTATTGCAAATAGTTATTTTTTAATGAAATGAAAAATTTTTTTTGAATTGAATTGAAATAAATTCACATTTTAATAGTGGACAAATCTATCCACCACCATCATCTGCCACTTATCCATAGTTGGGTCTTGGAGGCAACAGGTCTAGAAGAGAGACCCTGGTATCCCTCTCCCCAGTGACAACAGCTCATCCTGGGGGACCCAAAGGCGTTCCCTGGCCAGAGAGGATCCATTATCCTTCCAGTAAGTCCTGGGTCTTCCCTGGGGCCTCCTTCCAGTGGGGTGTGCCCAGAACACATCTAAACGGGGGTGTCAAGGAGGCTTCGTAATCAGATGCTCAAACCACCTCAACTGACTCCAGCAGTGGCTCTTCTCAGAGCTCTACCCAAATGACAGAGCTCCTCACACTACTGTATCTCCAAGTCTAACTCCAGCCAGCCTACGAAGGAAACTCGTTTTGACTGCTTGTATTCAGGATCTTGTTCATGATCCACGCCTCCTGSCCATAGGTGAGAGCTGGAACGTAGACAGACATGTTAATTCAGAGCTTTGCCGTTCGACTCAGCTCTTTCTTCACTACGACTGGCCGAAGCAACGCCCTCATTACTGAGGACGAGGCCCCAATCCGTCAATCCACCTTCATCCTACCATCACTTGTAAACAAGACACCCAGATCCTTTCCTCTACTTGGGGCAAATACCCCCCACCCCTCGAGGAGGCATTCCACCCTTTTCCAGTCAAGAACAATAGCCTCATGGTGCGTTCACACCGAACGCRATTTCAGCGTCAGGAGCAGCAGGTTTACATACAAAGTCTATGGTGGACGCGCTTCAAGCAACGTCAGGAAGTTCTGCGGCGCCTCAAGCGCGATTAGAGCAGCGCGATTTGGACGATTTGGACGATCTGAGCGTCTAACGCTCAGATCGTCCAAATCGTCCAAATCGCTGAAGTTAGAAAATCTGAACTTTTGCAGCTCGACGCGCAGCGTCAACCAATCAGAGAGACTCCACTGTGTGACGTAGCGACATATTTCCCGACAGGACAGTTTACTGAATGATGTCCACTAACCTGAAACAGACGGAGCGGAGCTCTTTAGCTGAAATGAGTGCTGCAGTCGTGTCCTGATCCGCAACAATGTGTGGCAGCGACTCATCAGACTGGAAAAATAGTCCTGAAAGCGAGCAGTGAGCCTCTACTCTGAATTATCTGGTGAATTAATTATGAATTAATTATCTGATGAACGTGACATGCTCTTGCTCTCTGTAAATAAAGCAACGTCACTTCCTCGTCCGACATTAAACAGCCCCACAGAGGAGGGAGGGGCGGGGCGGCTGTCGCCATGCAGCGCAGCTGTCCTGCGTCTGACCTCAAAGTGCACAAGCTTCAAACTTCAGCGTTGGCTGCGATTTTGAAGCTGAAATCGCGTTCGGTGTGAACGCACCATCAGACTCAGAACTGACTCCAGCTGCTTCACACTCAACTGTGAYGACCCCCCGATGCACGCTGAAAGTCTTGGCCAACAGAACCACATCATCTGCGTAAAGCAGAAATGAGATCCATTGCTTTAGTTTGGTTCAGATTGAAGGATAATTGAGGGAACTTATAGTTTATTTTCTTTAAAATCTTTTGTGTGATAGTTGACAAGTCTGTTAAAATTAGTTTTCATCATACAGTTTCAGTTGCTTTCTCAAGTAAAAAAATRTTTTATGTTGTTATTTTTTTGTTTCATCTGACAAAAAGTGAATACTGCCAATGATTATCCAGTATTTTAAARGAAGCCACACTTTTCTCTTTTGTTTGATGCTGAGCAACTGAAGCACGTTTCCACAGATTTGTCTTTCTCTCTGTGTGCTCAGAAGTAAAAAAGAGCAACTTTTACCAGTGTGCTTTGTTATTAGGCAGGTCACAYTCCTTACCTGTTAACCTCTGCCTGAACTGTACTTTGGCTTTTATTCAGTAATTTCCTCCCACCTTAAAGTCTCACACTTAAGCTGTTCAGACCCTTTTTGAAGAGGTCAATTTATATATTTATGTCACTACACAAAAAACAGGAAGTGAAACACTCATGTAGCCCTGTGCTACTTTCAGTGAAGCTGTTGTATGATTACACAACATTTTTAGGCGCTTTGTTGACAAACAAATTACGTTATAGATGCACAGGTAAAGTCACAGATTCATCCTTGTCGTCAAATCACCAAAGCTGCTCTTGGATGAAAACACATTTGGGAATTTTGACTTATGGAACTTAACAAGCACCATGATGATTATTAGAAACACAACTGATTGTTTCATTTGTTTTACAGCAGCCTTTGATCACTGCGACATCAATGTTCTTGATGTTATATAGCTAATTATTATTATTTTTCTTCACAGAACTCACATGTCCTTGTCGACTATTTGGCTAGCTAAAAAATGCTATCATAAAAAATGCTGTCATTAAAATCAAGTGAGTTAAGACACTATCATTCATCAGAACACTTTACAAAGAGCTAAAAGCAGTACCACTGTGACCTATATTTATTGATAAAATTAGGATTTTCATGGCTTTTTCTGGAAACAAACAGTGACAACTGAGAAAGAAAAGGCAGAGAAGACTCAACCAATTTGGCCAAACAGCCGAGCCCCAGYTGCTTCTTTTTTATTAAACATTTCATAATGAGATAATTAAACACATCTACTTACCTTTATTAGCACATGCTATCCACTGCAAAGGGGTGACGTCGTAGTTATGCTGGCCGACGGAGAATGTGAAAACTCGAACCTAATTGAAGAAAAATATGCAAAAAGATTAAATAAACAGTTATACACTACTAATGTGCCAAAAAAGCAGAGTTGTATAAAGTACTTGAATGAAAGTAAAAGTAAAAAAAACCTTAACAGAAAATTACTTTGGTACAAATTAATTTTACTGATAAGAAAACCCTTCATTTGTTTGAGCATAAACAACTCTTTTCATGAGTCCTGATCATATTTCATTTTGTAACTGACTAGGTGTTCAATTTGACATTAAAAAATTAAAAGTATAATTTTTACATTTTGAATGTAATGAAATAAAAGTAAAATTTACAACAAAAATATTTGGTAAAATTACAAATCTTCAAAAGAAAAAAAAGACTTGCGTACTATAACCAAGAAAATGGACTTAGTTACTTACACCTCTGCCAAATAGTATAATCAAGATTGACAAAAAAACCTACATATTAATGATATAAAGATTATTATTACTATGCTCATAAATAATTATATGAGCTATACTTTGAATGTCAATGAGTTCAACTTCATAAACCAGCTATACAACACATCATTATAGTTTCTTCTTAAAGAGCTAAAATCCGACAACAAACTTTGACATAATAGAAATATTACATGGCAGTTGTCACGAGGAAGCGAGACAATAAATTTTAGGATTTAGTTTGAATATTCTGCAAAGTAAATCCGATTATTGGATTGTACGCAGATGTAATGTAGCGGCCTGCRTTGACTTTTATTGTGAATTAGTGCTTTCGTAAATCAAGTGGGCAAAATTGAAGCAAATGAATATTGGTGGGGTTGTGAAGTGGAGGAGCTGAAGTGGAGGAAGTGACAACAAGACAAACAAAGACAATCTAGTGGATTGCTGGCTGCACGAGAACAGGCTCTGATGATAAAGTGGCTAATTAATCAGCAAGTCAGAGCTGTTAACTCAAGCAGCTAAAATACAAAAGAGACAGAGCAGAAACCAAAAAAAGTAGAGGAGGAGATCTAAAGAAGAAAAAAAAACAGAAGAAAGACTTGGAGAGGATGCATTGTGCACAGACTGGAGAACCTGGCATGTCTGACAGTCTGACTAACACAACTCCCTGTGCTATAATAAGAGCAGATCTGCAGAAAACCGTGGAAMTGGGAACAGAAAAGGGACTCATACATGCATGATCTGTTGGGCTGGCAGAATCAATRCACACAAAGCAGCCATGTAAAAAGACACTCACTGTTTTGTTAGGCCAGTTGTACTTGTAGAAGATTTCTTGYGCACGATCTTCTCCACCATCTGTAAACATCATTATCATCTTATTGCAGTTGGCCCTCGGGGCACTGCTCTCCTGTGGCATACAGGAAACAGACACCAAAAGTAAAAAAAAAAAACAGCAAAGACAAAAGGTTACAGGAGAAAAAAAAACAAGAAAAAACATACTAATGATGGAACATAACAAAATGTAATACATTAGTAAAATATCTACAAGTTCTGCCAAGATCTTCACAGACTCTCTCATTCACCTATCCATACACAAAGTACTTTTACACATTACATACAGTACATTTGAATATTTTTCCTCATACTGTATACTGATATTAGTGGAAGTTGGGGGTGTTGTGTCTTCCCAAGAACATTTCACAACCCATTCTCACTCCCAAGTCGTCACATATTGACGCTTTTCCAAGGTTCCCTCTACGTCCGATTTTGACGCGCCGGGTACCCCCGTCACGTCAGTTACTGACGAGATGGGGCGAAATCTGTTGTCATATTTTCAGAAAGTGTAGAAAATGCGCAAAAACTACCGTTTCGAAGCCTGAAATTACCTTTGTTCACTTTAGACATCCTGTCCCTGACCCTAGTACCTAAAATTAACCATTTTTAGAAAATGTAGGAAATTCACGTCAACATGTTCCAAAGCCTGAAATTACCTAATATTCACCATGGACATCCTACCCCTGATCCCAGTACTTAAACTTAACCATTAATCCTGATCCCTCATGTTAACCTCAGACCCCCGACCCAAAGACCCCTGGTGGCGCAACCCGGAAAAGCCGCGGGCGTCAAGGACTGACGCGAGGGGGTCACCTGATGCGTCAAAATAAGACGCAGAGGGAACTTTGGAAAAGCGTCAATATGTGACGAGTCGGGAGTGAGAATGTGTAGCATTTCAGCAAGGACTGAGCTACCCCTAGCCTGGCCCTTGCCTTCCAATGCAGCTCCGCTCAATTCTAGTTTCCCTTCTCTGCTCCGTCTGGGATTTCTTCCACAGAAAAGGATTTCGCTGGCAGATTTTTAGCCAGGCCAATCAGAGAACAGAACGTCAATTTTCTGCGCAGTGTCTGCTTGTAGTTTATTTTACCTGGACCAATCAGAGAACAGAAGAAGGAGTTTTGAATGACGTCGATGTTCTGCGCAGTGTCTGCTAGTTAGTTTAGCATACGGCAGTGGAGGAAGTGAATGAAGCCAGTCCGTGTTGATAAGGCTTCCAAATTAAATTAAATTTGTCTGACAAAGCAGCAGCTCTCATTTACAGCCGTCTCGTTCAGCTCGGTACTTTTCTCCTCTCAGTAGGGTTGTTTACAGCACACGCGATTTCCGGTTAGCTTCTTAGCTTAGCCTCCGTCACAGCGACATACGTCGCAGCCAACTGATCCAGTCATTTTAAACTTCAGCAGAGGCCACGCCTCCTGCAAGAATCACTTCTCTATGCAGCAAGTCCAGACCCTCGTACGAAGCAAAGTGAAGGACAGGGTCTGGTTTAAACCAGGCTAAGCTACCCCTATCAGATGTTATTTATTTACACATTGTCACCACTTTTCCCTACTAATGTAAGTTTATTTGTTTTTGTTTTTCAAAAAYAGTTTAAGAATAGGTTGCTTTTTAAACATCTCCAGTTTGGAGAAATATAATTTAGTTCTGACCGGACCGAAGGGCTAAGGGCAAGTCTAAGGTCAAGATCAAGGTGACTGATATCATCTCTCAAAAAAATGTCAAGTACATTTGTTTCAAACTTTCATATCACAAGCTCATCAGTCTGGTCAGAATAAAATTATTTCTCCAAACAGAGGTCACTCAAAGAGCTATCTACAACAGGTAAGATGTTAATTGTCTATTATCCTATGCAGAAAGCCACTACAAAAAATCTTGAATATTGCTTTAATGTTTAGATAAATCTATAGCTCATTGCAAACATTGTTGTTTTTTTGCTTGTATTTATCCTTTATCATTTTTTCTTCACTTTGTTGCCAAACATCTATCTCTAATCCCATCTTATCTGTCATTTTTAGAATTTCATCCTGCGTTTATAGATCTCTTCGTTGGCAAGCACACGCTTCTCTGCATATTGGCACCAATTTAGGATCTAAAGTATGCAACGTTATCCTATCATTAAATGTGGCTGCTCCCCATCTCCTGCTCCACCACAGCTGCTGCTGACATGCAGGCCAGCGGCATGCCAATCTGACAAGATTCTAATAAAGATAAATATTATTGCCACAATAACGCATTTTTATTGTGCTTCTGCCACTAATCATTCAGCGAGTCCGCGGCAGACAGTGATTAAACAGCCTTTTTTATTTCTCATTCCTCCAACAAAAGGGAGAAGCCTTGGCTCCGTGCCTTCCAGCTCACCAGAGGAATATAAAGTGTCCATGGCTGATCTCCTCTGGGCTCCGTTCATCAATCATCCCATCTGAGCCCATTAGGGTGGCAGCCTTCTCAAATACGCAGCAGCATACGGAGCTGAGGCAGCACCTGTGTCGAGAGCACGTGGCTGGCTGCTGCCAAAGCCGGCGTCACCGTCGCAACAGCAGTAATAATCAGACCCACCGTCAAAAAATAAATAAATAAATAAAATATGACAGCGTTCTGGAAATGTCTTATGCAAACCTGAGCCACTCACTGTCAGCCTCGCGTTATCACCATAAATTCGGCTTGATTAATGGGATTAGACGTCGGCGGCAGAAAAAAGAAAAACAAAGCAATCTAGGACTGACTATTCCAGAAACGCTTACTTACGTTGAGAAGCTGCTCAAAAGCAAACGTGAAGCCGGATTTGTAATCTGTGGTTCCTTTGGCTTGCATAAGCATGACGGCCTCCTTGAAGATCTTCTTGTTCCGAACGTTTGCTTGAACCAAAGTCCTGAAGCAGGGAACAACAGCCTCTGCCTTTTCATTGAACTAGGAGAAAAACAAAGACACACAAATGTGCATTATGATATACTGTATATTTTGGTATTTCTGGTCAAGAATAATCCAGATATAAACTCAGGTAAGTATGTCTGTGTCGTGTGCTTGTTATGCGTGTGCGGTTCATGAAGGCAGGATGCAGCAGACGTGGGTGTGTGCAGATGTGAGCTGCCCTGCTACTCTCTGGCTGCCAGTAAACACAGGTAATTACAACTTTCCCTATAAAGAACAGGTGCGCCTGAAATGCCAGCGCAGTGTGCCGAGTGGAAACCCAGCCAAGGTAATATCATCTGTCTCATCTCATCCACCAAATTAACCTAAAAACTGTGTCCCTGCGCGCACGTCTGCACGTGCGGCGTACGCATCTCCTCTCGCGAGCGGCGTCTACGCGTGATTAGGACATTAACGGCGACGTCTGAAATGGCATGTCTCAAATGTTGTTTCTTCTTGAAGGTCAGCTTCAGAATTCACTGACATTTCCACCCACAGATTGATGTAAAATCTTGTGTGTGCGAAATGCTGACATTTCCCACGAAAGTTGCTGCTGTCACATATTTAAAATGCACAGAAAACAAAAGCGCAAAAGCATTCGTGGGTAATATTATTGCAGTGTAATAAAAAAAAGGAGAACCTCTGAAAAATGATTAAGGAAATTTTAAGCAACTATTACCATTAGAAGTGAGGCAAATAACAAAATAAAAGTGTCTGAAACAGGCAAAAGATTGCATTTAGTGATAATCTTTGGCAAATTCTCTGTTATTTATGGGGTTTTGTGTTTGTGAATAATTCACAGCCGGCTTATGTAAGCCCTCACTTTCTTCACTGTGGCGAAAATCAGATGCGCTCCCACCCAGATTACCATGCTCGTTCCTTGCTCTTCGAGCTGGGATTTAGGGGCATACAGTGGCTAAAAGCAATGGATTATGAAGGATTACCAAAAGAGAGTCTGCAAAATAAGCCACCACACCAAGCAGCTGGATGTGTTTGTGCGTTTGTGGGTGTGTGCGAGAGAGAGAGAGAATGCAAGTGAGCATATGTGTCTTATCTGCCCTGCAAAATGGAATAATATTCTCCTACATATTAATCCTAATAGAAAACCTGGTAATCAGTGGAGAGTAAAAGACACAGATGGACACAATTCTACACAAACAACGGTGATGGAGGAAGAGCAAACACACAGATATGAGAGGAATGCACAGTTTCCACTGCAAGCAAACAACTGGGAGCAGAAAGAGCTCAATGCTGCGCTTAATGATTCCCAGCTTAATTAGAATCCGCTTAATAAAGACGGCAGTATTAGCAGTATTACCACTAGCAGAGATGACGTTTATCGTTGACGCTGAAGCTTTCACAAACCTTTGCTACGTTCACGTAGTCATCATCTGATAGAGTTTCCAGCATCTCCACCACAGATGTTTTCATGAGCTTCAGCGTGAGTCCACTGACACTTCCACTCCTGCAGGAAAAGAAGTCCTCAGATGACTGGTAACATGTAGAGAGATTCATTGTGTTTTCATTTTTCAATCAAACTCACTTTGCAATTTACTCAGTATTTCTTCATAATTACCTCCTTATAAAAAAGTTCAAGGATAAACTTGTGTGAAATAATTGTATAATCGCAAGAACAGCTCCATATTTATCCCTTGATGCTCTAAAAGTCAGCCTCCCACCTCGTTATTGTGACTTGATATCTCCCGCAGTTTAGATCTAATGTCTTTATGTCAGAGGCTTTCTGAACCAGTAAACCGGGATGTAAAAGGCCTAAAGGTTGGAGGATGAGTAGCAGTAAACTTCCCATTACTTTAAGCTTTCATAAGACCAACAGGTGGCACTAGTGTCCTGTGAAGGAGGCATCCAGGGGAGCAGTGGGGGGACAAACAAGGTGAAAGAGGTCCGAAATACTTACACATCTACAATGATGACCATGTCTTTTGGAGACGATGCACCTTGAATATACCTACACAAAAGAGGCAAAGAATGAGCTTTAATTTGTTCCTACGATCTCTGAAAATTGCACCAAAAAGAGGAGTCAAAGTCACAATGAAGTGAGTCGTAATGACACAGAGCAACCATAGCTGAGCTCACTTATAGGCTACAGAATCCTGAAAAGAATCCTGAAAAAGCTTATGTGCTTAGAAGCGTTAATAGGTTGTTATATACTTCAGTGTTGGCTGCAGCTACTGTCAGATGGCTTTTCTATAGATAGTCCTCTTTATTGAATAACAGTGTCTCAGAACTGCATGAGCCAAAGTAATTAGTAGTTGATGGTCTGAGTATATTAGCGACCCATTGAGTCTTTGGGAAATGGTAAACCTCCCTAAACACCGCATCAGTATTGTGAGATGTCCTTCATAATTGGTCTAATGATTTAATATAAATTGAATAAACTTTTTTTATGTCAGAGTTTAAAACAGGCAATCACACACAGCTACCACTCGTAATTACAGCTCAATATTCAACTGAGTTATTTWAATTTTTGTATAGCCGAGGTTGAAATGTTGTTTCAGAGCCATAAAGGGAAGAACTGGTGAATGGGCTAAAAAGGCTTTACCAAATCAATATTTTTCACTATCAAAATGTAGTTTTATTTGCTCAATTATAGGACCTCATCATTCCTGATGATAAAACAATTTATAAAAAGCTGTATTTGCTTCTTCCTTTTTGTTCTCGTCTTTTACACGCTTTATACCTGCCCATTCTGAATTTACTCGTCAAGAAACAGCCCAAGTGGAGATGACCTGTGCTGCGGAAGCCCATCCCGACCTGAGTAATTTCAGTAAAATGAGGTAGCAAATGTTCTGTTCCCAGGATGACTCATAAGTAGTGTCAAATGCATTATTTACTCTATCTGCCCCCCCACACTTTTTTTAGAAAGGGAAGAGGGGCAAGCCGCTTAAGATCATTGTGCTTTAGCAGCAAGGCAACTCCTGAAATTGTGTCTGCCACAGCACGGTGCAGGCTTAAAGAGCAGAAACTGAAATAACGGGGCAGACAAATTTCGTCCTGGAAGGAGCGGACACTTAACATCTGCTCAACGTTGATAGAGGATGACATACAGAGAAAAATCAAAAAGCCCCTCAGTCTCTTCCAGTGGCAATTAAATTCACATTTAGCAATGATTCAAAGAGGGTTTAGATTGATGGTCAGTGTAGGGTTTTCTATGGCTCGATGAGGGGGGGGGGGGGGGGTCTCTGATGTGAGCGTTAGTTTGACATTCCGAGGAGTGAGCAGGCAAGCAGTTAGCAGCCGTCGTAGGCAGAGTAATCATCAGGGGTCTCGTTTCTGCTGATTATCAGACGTTCCGCTGAGTGTGGAGTGAAGCCAGCTGCCTGTGGGCCAAAGAGGCGCCTTTTTTTTTTCTTCTTGCGCTCGGCCAAACTGATAAGGAGGTAGAGAAAGTCAACGGAGCCTCAGTTGGTCTCGCCGCTGTTTCCACAACTAGCAGTTGTGAATGACCTCTGACCAGATGCAAGCCTGGGCTGCTTGATAACCAGGGTCACAACATTTGTTTTAATGCTGAATGAAAAAAATGCAGAAAAAAACAACTTTACAAGTGACAGATTAATTGAGCTTACCAAGAGGAAAGATAGGCAAAAATCTGTGTGTATAAGAGAGAGAGAGTGAGAGACGGTGGATCAAGAATCCAATTATTTAAAAAAAAAAGCTACATCAAAGGTAGAACTTCCAGAGCTTTCCACTTCTGTGTGGCAAAGGAAATCAGGTCTGGAACCATGAGGCATATAGGCATGCATGACTTTTATCAATTTAATTACTGAAATCTTAATTTGAGGTGGGGGGGGGGGGGGGTGGGGGTGGGCTGAGACTCTGCAAAGCAAGGAGGGCTGCTTTTCTCTTTAGCAGCCAGAGTTTGTGAAAGCGATCAGTGATGCGGGACTGAAGCTTGGTCAGAATGTGGCACACGTCTCAAGTCCCCGAGGCTCGTCGATGGACAGAGTCACCTCGGCTGGAGATTAAAGGAGGGTCATTTGGTGACGGCTGATGCTCACAGACCAACTGCACAATTTCATTAACTTCCGTGGTCAGTCTATTTCCTCATGGAGGAGAATGGTCTTTTAATGGGAATTTGAGTTATTTTTGCAGAGGCTAAATGTTAATTATAAGGCGATGCAGACTTCTATTACTCTGTCATTATAGGTCATCCTCAGCGGCTCCAATGTAAAGCCTCACAATGAAGAACTGCACGAGCTTTACCCTTAAAATATGCTGAGGAAATATTACTTTCAAGCAGATCATTTCTCTGCAGCTGTGAAAGAGGCAGCATTGATCAGCAGTAATGGGGTTTAGGGAAGATGTGTGTGAAGTGATGGAGTGGGAAGGGGTCGGGGTAGAGCTCGAGCTATAGTGCTGCCACGGCTGATCTTCCGCACAGATTGGCCTGGTGTATCAGCACCACACTCTCTCCTCCTTTTTTTCATCGCCTGAAGTGCAGCTGAGTTTCGTCTCTGCCTTTGAGCGAACACCGTCGGGATCAGAAGGAGATTGGGATGGAGTCGAGGATTTTCAGTCTCGGGGCTGATAGCGCTGCTCCGGCAGATAAAAATCAAGTATTAAAGCCAATATCGGCGTATAATTCACCACATTTTGACTTGCGGATCCAGATGTGTTGTTTCTGCATGGATTCCAGACAGTAATTACCTCTCAGATTCTGCCCACTGATGCCTTTCTTTCCCTGTCATTACCCAGTCTTCTGCATGCCAAGACCAGGTGACAAGCAGATGGGCCTGGCTGGTGGTGAAGAGAGCCCGCCCTGTCGCCCACCCCGTCCCCACCACAACAAAACCAACAGGCAGCAGAGCCAACATCTCAGCCTCTTGCATCTATGTTTATTTACTAAGAGTTATAAAAGGAACACCTGACAATGAGCAGCACCTTATTTAACATAATACCACCTCTACCGTCTGTGATTTACATCACAAGTTAATCATAAGTTTGGCCATGCTTTCTCTCAAATGATTTTTTATGGTCCTAATAACAAACAAGCAGAACCAGTCAGATAAACTCACTGMGTTAACGAATGTGAAAGTCTGCAAACTAATCTGCTCAGACCATCGATCATTTTAAATCAATGACATTATTCTTCAATAGATTCCAGTTTTGATTGAGTTGGACATCCTGGCTTTATTGTGGAAGCTTAATTAAATCAATTCTTTTAAAACTTTTGGAAAAATCTGATCCTGCTTTAATGTACGTTATACTTATGGAAGTTCCAGAAATGTTTGGTTTGAAACTTTAGATTTTTTTCGAGCAGAGAGATTGTTTTTAGACCGGACAAAAACTCAGACTTGTCATCATTTTATTATGTACCTGTAAATCATGGCTGTTAAAATTATTTGCATAAGAAAAGTAGTCAAAATGCAAATGCATCTTTATAAGAAAGCTCCAGAAAACTTCTTATCCATTAGCTTTACAAGTATTTAAACACATTTTTTATTTGATCTGTTAGCTCTTGGAGTATGTGGGGCATGGTTCCCACACCTTGGTCTACATCAAATTCAAGGACTTTTCAAGGACTTTCCAATACCAATTTCCTCAAATTCAAGAACCACGTGCAACAGCAATTACCTGCTGCTACCACAGAATGTTATCAATAAACAATTTTAATATCATGTAAATTCAATGAAAAACTGGGAATCAATGAAAGAAAGTGGATTAAACATATACCATACATTCACATCCACAATACATGGACATGTAATTATGTCCTGGGAGGTTTGTCAGCTCAGTTTGGGAGGAGGGGATGTGAACAGGTTCAGATGCTCGGTGAGGACAGGAGGAGCTGTGGTGCTCTCACCTGGGCTCAGAAAGAATGACCCGCCCTACTCCGCTCTGATTGGGTAAAACTATGACTATGGCTCAAGTTATTTGTTAAAAGTCACATCAGTTTACTGTAATCCTGAGTTATCCACTGCAACAAATGTATTTTTTAATTTTTTTATTTATATTTATATATAAATTTATTTTTTACAGATGATAAAAATCAGTTGTATAAGTAGAGAACTTCAATCCCCAAAAAACTTTCAAGGACTTTCAAGGACAAGTGTAATTTTTGGCTGTTTTCACAAACTTTCCAGGGCCTTGAAATCATTTTTAATTCACAAACTTTCAAGGATTTCAAGGACCCGTGGGAACCCTGCAGGGGTGACCCTCAGCTTCTACAGAATCAAATATCTGCATCTCTATCCGTAAAATGGTCTGGGTTGAACCAAAACTCTGTTCATAGTGGCTTGTACGAGCACAAAGTAGATACAACATACAGTACATCGTGTATTTTGTGATCTAAATACATTTAAAACATCACAGACATGTGCGTGACAGTATGTACAATCAAGATAAAGCCCGGGATGCACGCGCTGCTGAYGTGTGCTCCTTACACCGAGGCAGAAGGAGGTATCGCTCCGAGTCAGAGGAGATCAAAGCGGCAGCKTTCACAGACACCCCACCTTTACAGCTCACCCAGCTCTACCTGCTTCCTTCCAAAAATAAATTCAAAAGGAACGCATTATAGAAGCAATGACACAATAACATATTCTGCGTTGTGCTGTGATTGTGTTTCGCTCCTTTTGTAACAGTCTGGTAAAGGAGTCTCATTGGAATTCATGAAATAGTTTTATCGTGGCTCAGCRCTGCGCAATCAATACATTAACTGTGCCGGAGGGGGGGGTGGGGCTAGCCCTCTCTCGGGAGATTGTGTTTGTGCGCCCTGGCCCGTTCAACAAAGTGTTGCGCATTACATTTAAATTGGCCGAATATTCGACACGGTGCATTTCAGAAGCATGCAGCAGAYGCATGCGACATGATGCAACGGAAGTGGCTGGGGCTCATTTTACGGTGTTCACAGAAAACGCTTCCTGTCGCGTGCCGATGTTTGTACGAGCTGTGTTTATTCGACACATTTTGCAGCGCTTGTTGATAATGATGCGGGGTGGGGG
>NW_013952437.1:2563855-2566061 GCF_001266775.1 Austrofundulus limnaeus
GGGGGGGGGGGGGGGCATACAGTGCCTTCTGCTTCTGAGTAAAATTTCCTCTCAGTCAGGGCTTTGATATGAAT
Source organism: Austrofundulus limnaeus (assembly GCF_001266775.1). Classification (NCBI taxonomy): domain Eukaryota; kingdom Metazoa; phylum Chordata; class Actinopteri; order Cyprinodontiformes; family Rivulidae; genus Austrofundulus; species Austrofundulus limnaeus. The sequence continues at coordinate 2,563,930 of NW_013952437.1, forward strand.
GCATCGTTTACAGAAGATGTGAACCACGGAATAATGGGAGGACTGTATAAGGCACACTGCGAGAGCTAAAGTGCATTTGTGTGTGTGTGAGTTTGTGTTGTGCTGATGGGCTTATTATTTTATGGACTGCTGCTCTCTTAGTGCTCGCATGGAAGTGGAAGGCGAATAAAGATTGAATTAAGATAAAAATATAGGAGGACAGCTCCCAGAGAGCCTGCAGGTAAAAAAAAAAAAAAGATGTTGTCTGCTGCTTATTTATTCCACTTTGTGTTGATTATTGGAAGTGCTGCTACCCACATTCACATTTCCATATTTTTAGCTGTGTTCTAGGAATATGTTCAGCATTTTTACCCTTAAATGTTCCTCCACTTATTCTAATAAAAATGTGTCGTGCATATCCATTAGTGACAATTACAACAGTCCTGATGGAGGTTTACATTTTGGCTTCTGGTCAAACTTGTAAAGCTTGTGTCACCTTCAGCAGCAACAATAGCATTGTCCTCTGACTCAGCTTCTCACCTGAAGTGAGGCAAAAAAGAATGAGAGGAGGCAAAGCTCCAGGCTCTGGAAATTGGGAGGGGTGTTTTTTTATTTTTTATTTTTTTGCAGCCTCTGCTTCAGGGAGTGCCCAGCAGTCATAATATTTGTAACAAGGTTAGATTGACTTTTTGAAGAAATCAATATGTGATATAGCCAACATGCTGTTGTGAACCTGGGAGGTAATGGGATCTTCGCAACGCTTGGCTAACAGGACTCCGTGCCTGTCTCAGGTTATTCCTCTCTTCACCATTTTACCTTTCCTTCGCCTCACTCCCTGCTTTGCCTTATTTCATGGAAAACATTTTTAATGGACAAATATTAATTTTTAATGTCAGAGTGATTGAAGACAATTATGTGCGCTGACTGCCTCATTAATTTTCTCGAAGGTGTTGCTGCGGGAGCTGGAAGGATGAAAAAAAAATCTCTTTTCTGAAGCCCACCCTGTCAGCTGGTCCCGTCACCGTCTTGTGGCCCCAGTAAAACCACACAAAGTCTATAAAACAACTAATTGTAAAGAGAATTCTGCTTGCTGCTGCTTCTCTGCAAACAAAAATCACATCTTTGACAAGACTTAGGGATCACATCAGTGCAGATGTTACAAAAGGATGCTCGTGGGATTAGATCTGGGTGCTTTGCTGGCATTTGGGAAGCTGAGTATCTGTCTGGTTTATCGGCCATGTTTATCAGTCCTACAAAGAGAAAGGAGTTTTTACTCTCTGCTAGGATGCTGTAGAAATTGTTACTTGTTTTAATTTGGACACACATGAAATCACTGTTATTAAAATAAACATGCAGGGGATGTTTTTTTTGTGTCACTGTTAAAAAAATCACAGATTTTACAAAAAACAAAAACAACACATGAATTTGACATAAAATAAGAGGAAAACCTGAATGCCTAAAACTGGTAACAAACCAAGTGAGGCTGAATAGAACTTGAAAATAGATGATTAAGAGATGTTTAAACATGATAAAGTGTCACAAACATTTAAAAAGAAAGAGAAAGACATGAAAGGCACTTCAAATGTGCAATAAAATATTTTTTTGCTAAAATGTGTTTTTAAATTGCTTTATCTAAGCCAGTGTTAGACCTAAGAAACAAACAAACAATAAACACTACTCTATTTTTATTTTTACTGGGCTGAACTTACTCTGGTTAGTTTACAGTCAAAAAGATGCAGCTTATCATCTGTAGCGTGATGTTTTTTTTTAAATTGTGCTGCTTAAAAACAAAATTTGAACATATCTATCCTGTGTTTTGAATACTGTCAAACTACGGGTTTGTTGAAAACATCAATATTGCTGCATGAAGGGGGACAGGTTTTACAGATTTTTGATCAGTTCTGCTACGAGCTCGACAACAATGAAAATATGTCTTGCACGCTGATGGTTAAATTGCAAATGCTTTTGCAGCAAGTTGAAATTTTTACTTTAAAAATTGCTGCACAATGAAGCAGCAAATTTCTTACACAAAAAAGGGGGAGCAAAATTTAGGCTTTATTTTCACTTTTACACCCAACTAACACATGCAAATTCTCTTTCCATCTCTAAGCCATATATTATTCTAATTGTATATATACTGTATGTATGTATAC
>NW_013952437.1:2567733-2581208 GCF_001266775.1 Austrofundulus limnaeus
TGTATGGGTGTGTGTGTGTGTGTGTGTGTGTGTGTGTGTATAAAATTCTAATTGTATCTGTGCTCCTGTCCCTGTGGAGCACGCTGGTCTCTGAGACACACAACAGGCTCACCTAACCCCGACGGGCTGTTTTTGTAAAGTGCTCTATTGATCGACCTCAACAGGAAGTGTCAGTCAGGGAGACAGCGTGTTAGACAATAATCCCACAAGTATGACCTGACCCGTCATGACACCGCCTTCCACGGCGCCACCACTCGGCTCCATTTTGGCACAAGTTGCTAAGCAACAGGCTGCAGGATTGTCTTTGACTCCAGCATGAGGAAAAGCTCAACGCAAATGACAGTGACAAACATGGAGGGCCACGGAGGTGACAAGGTGTCCCATCGCGGAAAAATACACCTCTTCCTCTGTCTAACCTCGTCACAAACGCCACAGTGCCCCCCCGCCCCTCCATTGTTCCTTCCTGTCTCCAGCAGGAGCCTCGCAGTCACAACATGTGTAAGAGTTTTCGTTGCGGTGTACTTTGGGTTTTGAGCTGACAGATCACAGACAGGATCAATGTTTTAACTTGTTTTTTTTGGCACACGCGTTTGTTTACAGTCTTTTCCATGTTTGTGGTGATGCCTCAAGAGACAGTACAGCACCAAAGAAGCCTTTTTTTTTCTTGTTAACTTAATTAAGTTGTCAGAGAGAACCTTGTTACTCTGGTGGCTGTAGATAGACTTGGATGTTACATTTTAGCTTTGATTCATGTTATAAAATAGAACAGATGGTTGTGTTAATTTAACCAGAAGTAGAACCACCTGATAAAAAATGTTTAATTACTGAGTTAAATGGACAGGTAGTCTTTCACAAAAATGACCATGAGAAAGAAAAACATGCAGATATTGAACTAAGATTTTGTGTGGTGGTAGCTGAGAGTCAATCACAACAAATACTTCTACAGATCATATGAATTCATGTAAGATTTTGTACAACACATATGKTGAGCGTGACATGTTGCAATACTGAGATAAAAATGTTGTTTTCAAGGTTTGACCCAAACTGCTCATTTCTCACTATAAATTTATTTTTTAATCAGTCAGCAGCACTGGTTCTTCAGCACACAGGAGATGTTTTGGTGTCCTCCATCCATCCATCCATCCATCCATCCATCCATCCATCCATCCATCACCGCTTATCAGTATCCGGGTCATGGAGGCAACAGGTCTAGGAGAGAAACCCAAACATCCCTCTCCTCATTGACACTTTACAGCTCGTCCATCCCAGGCCAGAGGGGATTCATAAACCCTCCAGTGAGTCCTGGGTCTTCCTCGGGGCCTCTGACCAGTGGGGCATGCCCAAAACATCTCTAAAGGTTGGAATCCTAATCAGACGGCTAAACCACGCCATCTGACGGTCGATGCAGAGGAGCAGAGGCTCTATTCCGAGCCCCCCCACCCCCCACCCTGGATGACAGAGCTCCTCAAACTAATTCTACAGCTGACTACAGCTGAGCCCGGCCACCCTATGGAGGAAGCTCATTTCAGACACTTGTATCCTGGATGTCATTCCTTTGGTCATGATTCAGGCCATAAAATCAAGAGCTTTGCCTTTTGACTCAGCTCTTTCTTCATCACGACCGACCAAAGCAACGTCCTCATTACTGAGGACAAGGCCTCATTTCATTGATCCATTTCCCACTTCACCCTACCATTACTCTTGAAACAACACACCTAGGGGTTGGATTTATAAAGCTTGCATACACACAAAATGAGCCCAGAAACTTGCGTACGCCACTTTTCACGCCAAGGTTGTGATTTATAAAATCCAAACTTGACTTCACTTCATAATTAGACTTCGATTTTAGATAGACTGTAGCTTTCTTAACAGTATAATTTATGCTTCTGTTGCTGAGCCATAGGGATCTTTGAACTAAAAAACTTAAATCTTAAATAAAAGTTCACACATCTCCATTCATCTCCTTCCTCCACACGGCCCTGACCCACAGACCCCTCCCCATCAAGAGACATTTCAGTGAAGCATGACAACAAAAAGCTCGGTTATAGTCGAGCTTTGGGTGCGCGCCCTCGCCAGCGTGGATGTGTTATAAAAGATTCACTTTTTAATGTCCGTATTTCTCACGTGCATGCGGGATGGGGGTGGGGGTGAGGAGATGGTCAGCCGCAGATAACAGTAGGCAGGAGGGGGACGACGGGGGAGAAGAGTGGTGAACTTAACTCTGACATATATAATTTTATTTATTGTTTTTATCGTCCTGCAGGCTCTGAGAGAAAATTAATTTGAAGCTGAGTTTTTAAAACAAATCATTAGTTTGCTCTAAACGTCTGTAAACCTGCAAAATGAGGGAAAATCTGCATCATTTACAGACATTCTGTTCACGTGAACAGCTTGTCAGTCAGCACCTGTCGTCCTCCAGATGCACGACGGAGCGTGTCTGAGCCAATCGGCTTTTTTGACATTGATCAGCTGACTGATTTAAAAACATCTTAACATTCATGAGGTACTTTGCATTGACTGTTTATGGATGAATGTGGGCGTGTAGAGGGCAGAACCTGAGGCAGGACCTTGTGCGCAAACTCTGAGGTGAAGCTGTGATCTATAAAAGAAAGGTGCGCAGAAACGTGCGTACGCACGGTTTTATAAATCTGAATTTATTTTGGCGTACGCCATTTTTGCCTTTTGGCCGTACGTTCACTTTTAGTATGGTTTCCACGCAATCCTTTATAAATCTGACCCCAGATACTTAAACATTTCCACTTCAGGCAGAGACTCCGCTCCCGGCCCGGAGGAGGCACTGCACCCTTTTCGAGCCGAGAAACATTGGCCTCAGACTTAGAGGAAGTGACTGTCATCCCAGCTGTGAACCACCCTAATGCACGTTGAAGGTCTTGGTCTGAACACACTAACAGAACCACATCATCCGCATAAAGCATAAATGAGACTCTGTGGTTCCGAACCAGACACCCTACTCGTCTCAGCTGAGCCTTTATATCCTGTCCATAAACACTACAAACAGGATCGGAGACAAAGGACAACCCTGGAGGGGACCAATCACATGGAGAACGAGCTCAACTTTGTGCCAAGAATGCAGACTAAGCCTCTTGTTTTGGTGTCTTGACATCTTAATAAAATGGACTTTAACCTAAATTTTGAAATTTTATTTTGACTTGTTTCACAATAATTACCACCACTTTCAGACTTGATCAGACTTTAAGATCACCAGCTAGTGAACATAATGAATGGTTTCTAAGATGACGATTAAAAACAGTGATACATACACAACTTGAAGCTTCTTTTATGTGTGTTTGTTTAGCGTGAGCTTGTTGATTTGATCTGCCGGCTTGGCCTGACCTCAAACAGCCACTCAGTTTGAGCTGGACAAAGACCGAAGCTGAAAATGGGGTCAGGTCTAATCAACATTGCTGTCATGATTATGTCCACTTCACTCCAACCTGTAACCAGGCAACAGGCAGCGCTGCCTCAAGACCGATGTGACAGTCGCAGGTAGACTGAAAGTGTGAGAGGTGGACAGAAAGCCTGGCTGGGTGAGAGGGTGAAGAGAGTGAAGAGCTTCATTTTTTCCCCCAGCCTGACCTTCTGTAGATTGTTTTGTACAATGTGTGTGTCATCACTTAGAGATAAAAACAGGTCAGGATAATGCTTTTTATTCCGTTAAACAATTATGTTTTTAAACCACGGACAGAAGGGAGCACATAAAATTTACAGAGGAAAAACCTGCAGAAAAAAGGTTCTTTTTATTTTGTACTGTATTTACAGTAATGTGCAGAAAAAACCATTAAACCAAAGAGTTAAAAAAGAGATTACTTCCTTTTAACCTCATATTTTCAGCCAGACAAATAAATAAAAGCACATTTAATACACACAATTCAAATTCTGACTAAGTTCAAATTCAGGACAAAAAAGACGGCGCTGCTGCTAAAAACACTGGCGTCGCAACGACAAGTTAAAGTTCACTCATTTGTTTTTGTACTTTTACTCTCCTGTTGGCCCTGATGTTTGGATTAATTTGTCTTTTCAGACTAATTGCACAACAGATACTCATCAGACACTAATCAGGACAACGACAACAAACTGACATTTTCGTAAATCAGTGAAGAAGTTGAAACGTCTCGCAGGATGCCAAATAATTCTGAGATCTTGTCGTTAAGAGTGTAATCTGCGTAGATTAATTGCTTTTATTAAAGTCAAACTTTATCAGGCCCTAACTATGCACAGCTTTATGACATTTTAATAAACAAACTCAGAATTGGTTTTTAACATGTCTCAGCAAACATATTTATAAAGTATTACAAGACAACACCAAAGCAAATCTTTTAATTGTCATTTTTGGTCTTAAAGATGTCATGAAAATAGACTATTGTTAGAAAAAAAGGGCAAAAGGAAAATAAACAGACTCTTACCATGGTCTTCTTCGGACATCATACAGGTCGATCTTGTTGGGTGCCCTCCATGGAGTGGCTGAAGAGACCAAAAAAAAAAGTTACAGCCCATCAGATTAGATCGAAGTAATCCTAATTTCATTCTGTTCGTTGAGTTGTGAGTACAGAAAACTGATAAGAGAATGCAGCTGAGGACCCCGGGGGTCAATTTAGACTTTATCTTGGTGTGAGGCTGAAGACAGGCCGTTGACAAGGTGGCCTGCAGCCTACCTGGGTAGTACCGCGTCACTCCCGTGGCACTGCCGAACACCTGCCAGCGCAGAGAACTGTCCTCCCGCCGGTTTTCAATGAAGACCCTCTCCAGTGCTTGGGTCCAGTTTAATTCGTTTAGGATAACAGGAGCTGCAAGGAAAAATAAAAAAAAGTGCAAAGATGCTTAGGTACATTTTCTTTTGCATTTTGCATACTGTGCAAAATTATTAAGAAACCCCTAATTTCTTGATATTTTGTTTTTAAAGGGGCGATATTATGTGCTTTCCAAGCCTATATTTCAATTTTATACTAAAATAAAGTAACTATGTTATACAGTATTTGTTAAAATTCCTAAAACAATTTACTTCCCATCATGACAGTTTCTAAACGCCTTGAAATAGGTCTCTGTCTCTTTACAAAAATCCAACCACTTCGGTCACGCCCATTTCAGCACGTAGCGGAGCGGGGGGGGGGGGGGGGCGACGACGACTCTGCCATGAGGAGGTTCGGCTTAAAGACACAACCCATGGGCGTTTCTGGTCCCAAAAGCCGTTTCTGGTCCCCACCTGTCGTTTTGCTCCTTAGCATGGCTGCCTAAAAACGCTGCAGGATTTCTCAAACATGCAYGAATGAGTCAAAGCAAGGCTTTGGACATGTTCTTTTATGAAAGTACAACATTATAACATGATATAAAACTCAAAAAAGTTGATTTTACATGTTATTGCCCCTTTAAGTGCTTGTGACAGAAAAAGTGAAAGAAAACATCTTCACATATAAAAAAATGATTCCAGACCTTTTTGCTCTTGAGCTAAAAGTACAAAATAAAAAGCTATTAAAAAAAAGTTTACTTGATAGCAAAATGTAAGCAAGCTAAAAGTTGACTTTCTGCGCTGAACAACCTTGTGGGCTCCGGCAGAAGCAAGTTAAGCACATCAGGATGGATGTATGCAGGCAGCTCGGCCGGCGGTGGCCGTCTGAGCGTGGCATTAGTCTAATCTGTGTGATCTCTGCGGAGCGCGCCGAAGAGATCACCTTGAAAGAGGGTCATACGGTGTGTCACTCGCAGCATGTGGAGGAAGAGGCTGAATTTTTGATAGCAGACTCAAATAACCTTCTTCTGCAAACCTCCCGGAGCAGGTGCGTGTCGGAGGATTTGTGGGCGCTTGGTAAAATAGGCGAAAGCTCTGCTTGTGCATACACAAACACGAGCCTTTAAGGTCATATAAATCTCACATGTCAGAGGGAAGGAGACTTATAGYGGTGTAATGAAGCATTATTTGTCATCTGCTCTGGAATAAATGGAATAATAGGCAGCAGGTGGTGAACAGCACAGCACGAACATGCATCTCTGCTTTTTGTGTCACTCTCTTGTCAAATGTATTTGTGCATTCGTTATTTTTCTTTCACTTCTTGTCTGAAGCATTCTTTTTTTATTCATATGAATTATTTCAATGTGACACATAGGGAAAAAATGCTTTCATTCTGTGTTTAATAGCTATGCTGAAGTCAGAAGATGGGGAGCGCAATCAGAGGTTTAATAGCCACCTGATTAAAGAGGAAACAAAAAAAAGCGCTGAGCTGCAGAGAACTTCACTCGCTCCTCTGATTTAAGTAGTCAACCAACCAAAGCCAGATAAGCCTCTGCACAGACGAGTCCAGCGTTTCTAAACCTGCCCCTCATTTATTCACAATTTAATATAGAAGAGAAAAATTACAATTACACACGAGACCTTAAAATCACAACAATAATTGTTCCATCATGCCAAAGCTATTACAAAATTGCAGCTCAAACCAGCTCAACTAAATTAGTATTACTCCCTTTCACCCAGCAAAAGCTAATGAATGCAAAAAAAGAAGGAAAAAATAACCCCCACAACAAACACACAGCTCAAACAGCAGCAGTATAAACAGTGTCTGGAGGACAGACGTATGTGAGAGCCAAATTGCTGCCATCACCAAGGGGAGCTCCTTYGCATGTTTTTCCTCAAATTTCATAGACATAAACACAAAGGAGGGACGGAGGAGGATTGAGGCAGTCCTACAAGTGAGTGTAAACGTAAAAAATCCATCTGGGGAGAGGGAGGTGATTGATGGAAAGAAACACAGAAATTAACACGAGTGAGTGGCTGCTTCACAGCCAGGGAAAAAGGCAATTTCTTGCTCATGGGGGCAGAAGAAAGAAAAACAGACCCCCCCTCCCCCCAMMCCCCCCCCCACTGCCACACACACAAAACTACACTGTAAAATAAAACAGTTTGCACAATTTAATTTTTTTAGGGTAAAAGGCATATTTTTCTTTTTTTTTAATATTTTATTTCCAAACTGACATCTTCCTTGTTTTACAAGTTGTTAATCACAGTTTAATTTGGGTCAGAAGAAAACCTGCGCCTTAACCACCATTATAAAACACTGCAAAAACCATTTAACAAGTCTTACACTCTTATATCCAGCCAAAAAGTATTTTTGATTTTGTTTTGGGACTGAATGTGTTCGATTATTAATCTTGTTGGGCCTGAAAATTTGTCCTTATTTCAAKAAGTTTTACCAAGAACAATTGTCTTAATGTTCAGGCAGATTGTTGCACTTCATTTGATACAATTCAGACTACAATCTAGTATTTTGAACTTATTTTTAGATGACTAGTCTTTACAGTGAACATTCTTCTTTCAATATTTTCCTAAACCAATCAGCTGCTCTATTGTGTTTCTATTTAATTTCTAAAGTTTGCACTATAAAACTCATTGCATAAGAAAAGAATAAAGCCAAATATCCAGACTCCAAAGAGAACAGGGTTTCAACTATGAAAGAGACGTTCGTGAGGCCTAAAGTGTATGAAATTTTTCAAACTTCTTGTGCTCACGCCTGTGACTCTAAAGCATTTGAGTGAAACCAGTGGCTACGATTTACTGACGCTAGTGTGGAGATTATCAGGGACCCAAATCACACATTTCAATTTCATCTGGGCTGTGCAATACTCTATGAGTAAAGAGCAGATCTGATTATTGTGTAAAAAAAACCTGTATTATCCTTTAAGCATAAGCTATCAGAGTAGGCTGCTGCAGAAGTAGCCAATATGCACTGAAGTCCTAGGTGCTCTTATCTGGAGAGTCTGCTATGATAGCTTTCCCAGGCAGGCCAAGGGCAAAGAGACATCCTGCACCATCTTAGCAATCATAACAGAAAAGTATTGTCAGAACTGTGGCTAAGATGCTTTTTGACTTTTGATACCATAGATCAGGAGATTTTATTACTAAATTTTAGTTCTATAGAGCCCAGCCTAATCATGCTGTGTATTGCACACAGTTAGCTTAGCCTCAGCACACATTTGGTAACGTAGATGGTATCCTCAGGTGAAGACTACAYGAGACCACTAGTTTGAGCTAGAGCTGGGCGGTATGACCCAAATTTTATATCACGGTATTTTCAACAATTACACCGGTTTCACGGTATTTGACTGAATTTTTTTCCTCACAGCTCAGCTGATAATAAAATGTACAAACTTTGTTTATTGACTTTTTTCTTTTACTGTATCTCTGTATCACTGTTTCCCTCCCCTTGTACGTCTTTTCTTTTTTACCTGGTTGTAGACAGTAATCATGCATTTAGGTCAGATCGTGAAAGGTTGAGAAAAATCCTTATYTGGTCTATCATTACGYGTTAATAAAACTTAAAAGAACGACTCATCTTGGACATCAGTCAACTCAGCTACACTACAAAACTACTTCCCCTGGGCTTTTCACAATAGAAGCACGCTAGCGTCTCCATGCAGTAACGTCTCCATTATAACGTAGCGGGTTAAATCTAACTGTGCACGTTACTGAAGAGTTGTTTACACATCCAGCGATGGTGAAAACGGGATTTTTTTTTACTTCAGACCATATTAGTGGCTGAAACACACCACCCTGCTGCAAGTTGTTCCAACAATAACGTTAGCATGCTAATGCGCTTAGCGGTGCTACGAGGAAACGTGTCCCCAGGGAAACAGTTCACTGGCGGCCATGACGAAACGTTCCGCACGTGTTCAGGCAATTTACACCGGTATTCAGAAAAGTCATATCATAACAAAATAAAAACTGGTTTTCGGTACAAAACGGTATACCGCCCAGCACTAGTTTGAGCCCAAACTGAGCCTCACAGGAAAGCCTCTAAGACCTGAATGTTGATGAACCAGGCCAAGCCCTCAGAGCATGACATCAGGACCTTACACTTTAAACCTTCATCACACTTCATTTATGAACTTAAATGTAATCAAATTTATGACGTTTACCTGTTCAGATCTTACAGAGGTTGACATTTTTAATATGTTTAGAAAGAGTGACCTTTAAATAATAAGTATTTCGGCCAAGTGAGGTCAGTTTTTGAAATCCTAGTTGACAGTTTGCTTTTAAAAAAAATAGGCTTGATTGTATTTGAAAAACCGTTTCCACCTCTGCATCCAGGAAAAAAAAGAAAAGAAAAAATGTGCAACGCTCATTTCTCCGCGTCTTCATTCCCACCTTAGTGTTGATGAATTTCGAAACACAGCCCGTGTATATTTACGCTCCCAGCCAAAACTAAAGCAGTCATATGTGAGCTGCCTGCACTGTCAGGGCAGATCTGCCAATAAACACCCACATCCACAAACACACACACAAACAAACACATATCTGCAGGTGATCTGCGCAGGAAAAACCGGCACATCAGAGATAAGAGAACACAGCAAACTAATTCTCTTTGATTTATTCAGTTAGGATATGCGGCGACTTCTCTGGACAGTTGATAAAAAGACAAATTTCCCCTGAGGGGGAGTGATGTGCTCACACATTCTGACAGGGCCTGGGAGCGCTGGCTTGGCCTCATCTTTCACCTGAAATGCGCGTCTCTCTGATATCTTTAAAAGGTAATTCATCAGTGTGCCGCTCCCCTGACGTTTAAAGCACCCTTGGCTTTGCCCCTTTATGGAGCAAGACTGCACACCGAGTAGGGAAACAATTATGAGTCGGATTTATGGAGCGTCGCTGTGTGAAATCATTTCCTCGATCATCCCACCCTCGATCCTGCACCCCTAAACCCAACACTGAATACACGAGCCTACGTTCTTCGCACTGACGTACCTGGGATTATGACCCACTCAACCAACGTGCCCCTCGTGCCCCAAATTAATCCAACATTATAAAAAACAAGTACATGATTTTATTGCACACACAGAGCAGAAAATAACATGATAATATGCTATGATTGAACACAAGTGGTCCTTTAGTGATGGGACTGGAGCTAAACCTGTTAGCTGAATCCCTCTGAAGATTCATGACCATTAACGCTGCAGCCGCTGTGTAGCATTTCCATATGACATCTTCTGTTTAACATAAGTTGCTGGTGTTGAGTTTTAATTTGACACAAAGGCATAACTAATTGGGATTCTATTGGCTTGCAAAGATAAACAGATTTTTTAAGCTGACAAAAAAAAGATGTGAACAAACCAACCCTGGCAGAGGGCGGGGGTAGAAACTATTTTGCTAATGGGTGTGATTTAATAAAGGAGCTGCTTCTAATACAAAATAAAAATCGGAAGCGGGAACAATCGTTTAGAAATGACTTTCCTTCATGTGGATATTTAGGAAGACGATGGTCGCTCACGTTTTGGCTTTAATGGACCAGGCTGTAAACAGCTAGAGAGTCAAATCAGTTCAAATTACAAAAGTTGTTTCCGTCGACTCTAATGTGGGTTGGGTTTTCTTTGAAAATGTCTAAGTTCATCTTTAGCAATAATAAACTGAGTTCCCATCTCAGAAAGTTTATAATAAATGAGAATAATAAACATAAAACTTCCTCTAATGCACAAAAAAGTTTACAGTTTTACTTAGTTAACTGATTTTAAATTCAAAATGTATTGTTTCACTTACCTCATGGTATTTAATCATGCCACCTTTTTAAACTGTTTCAGATGTTAACTTCAGCTGTGTTTTCTTCGCTTCAAATGTAAGTAGTGAAAGTGAGCAGAATTTTGTTTGTGGCGCTCACCGCTTTGCAAAGCAGCGCAGCATTGTGTGTTTTCAGCAACAGAGTTTAAGCGTCGCTGCATATTTTTGAAGACCTCACCGACTCAGAGGAAAACCAAACAAGCGGCCCGACACACCAGCAGCTTCCTCCACAGTTCAAACCCATGGCGCAACCAGAACATCCGATTCCTCCGCATGTATCACCTCGCCTCTCCTCCCCTCTGTAGTGTCAACACAATTTAATCTCCATCTCTCCCTTCCGATGGCCTGTTTCCTCCCTGTCTCCTCGTCTGCTTCGCTTCAGGCCTGACTCTGAGCGTGGCTGAGTGGTAAAGAGCCTGAACCTCAAAACTTCCATCCGACAGAGGAAATGGTAGAAACAGGAACTGGCAACGTTTTACACATTAAAACAGGCAAAACCTTATTACTTTACTAGTTTTGTAGTAAGAAAAAAAAGGAAACACAAGTCTTAAATGGATTAGTTCAATCAAAAAAAATTATAAAAATTTACATAGCTGTTGTAGCAGTAGAATTATGATTTACAAATAGAAAAAATAAGCCAGTACAGCTAGAATATAATTTAAGGAGATGCATGACCACATTACACTTTTTTAAACTACTTAAAGGGGTTGAGTGGGTATTACACAAAATTGATTTTGAGCTTTATTTCATGTTATTATGTCAATCCCTCATCAAAAACACATCCAGAGTGTTGCTTTGACTCAATCAAGCATGTTCAAGAAATCCGTGAACCTCATGGTAGCCATTCAGAGCTGCCTAAACACTTGTTTGTACAAAGCTCCACCCATTTACACAAAGCTCCTCCCTAATGCTCAGTCTCCAGCTGAGCTCTAGAACTGAACCATATGCCTGGAAATTACATAATACTCATGTTAAAGATTAAATATGTGGCACAGTTGGTAGAGATGAACATCCATAGAGAATATGCATATTTTGTATTTCAAAATATCCATGTCAAAATGTCCATCTGGTTGCTGCTGCCAACGGTTTCTGTTAAAATATTGTTTAAAGAGTGCAATTCCCATTGAGGACCAGTGTTTTTCTGATCCTTTCAGACTCTGTCGAATTATCAGACTTTCTCCAAAAATGTTGCTTTTGTCTCCCCGTTTTCAAACAGAATCGGAGCGAGGACAGAGCTCTCACCATACCTCCTGAGTGCTCCTCCAAATACTTTTTCCAAATAAAAAAAGAAGAAGTAAATAAACACACGGAATGTAATTTGTGAGCCTGGTGGTGAGTGAAGATGAGTTTGCTGTGCTGACTGTTCTAATTAGTGTGTGGGTAAATGATAGTGCCCCTTCACTGGGCACACACTATAGAGTTGGGAAGGGTGCGGGGCACAGAGAGAAAAATGGAGCCTGTAAGTCCAGAATGGAGAAAAAAATTTAGAAAAAAAAAATGCAACCCGAATGTATTTATACAGCCTTTCTTCTCTCTTGGTTTAACTTTAAATCCCCTTTCCCCACCACATTTTTTCTATTTCCACAAATCACTTTTGCTTCCCCCCCTTTTAAATCTGGTTTGATGTTAAGAAGGGCTGAGTTGATCTCCCACACGGTGTGAATTGGTTGACAGGGTTGCTTCCTCTGCTGGAGGGAAATGTGTGAAATGAATACAGACTACATGTGAACAAATGCACACAAACAGCTAAATGTTAGGTGGTGGTAAACAAAGCAACACTTCACATTTAGCTGAGTCAAATCTCAGACGACTCTTTTTACTACTTTGGGGTTATGAATGAACTTTAGTTTTATGTAAAGAAACCCGAGCTGCCATCCAAAGTTGAGGTTCTCCTTCCACTTGCCGACAAAGTAAATCATTTTAAACAAGGTGAGAAAACTCAAAAGGCTGTTTGAATCAAGAAAAATTCCTGACAGATGGAAATCTTTTTCCTTCTTTTCAAATCTGATACTGCACAGCACTGTGTTGGTTCTTTATCTGCTGTATCTGTTGCACTCAGTTTCTGCAAACATTACACAAACTCTTAGCATTTTTCCCCCAGAGATGAACTAAATCTTTTTGCTTTCAACTTCCAAGTTAGAAAGCGGCCACCAAGCAGATCGTACTGCAGCAACATAAGAGCTGCCTTTCAAAAAGCAGAGTCAAAGCTTTTTGTCGAGGCACTGAATTTAGGATTTGTCCTGTCTCTTGTTATATAGCCAAACTGTTCATATTTAAAAGTACTAACTTACCATTCTCCAAAAGCCTAATATTGACCCCAAATGACCCTTATTRTTTTTGGCAGATGCAGTAAAGTCCCTGTTCAGTTTGACACGTATGCGGGCATATCTAGAAACATCTTATTGCTGGGTCCAAAAATAGAGAAATTAAACACATTTTCTGAAATGTCAAGTCCTGTAATGTATACGTAATGTTCAAGTTTTGTTCTCATTTTGTATGTTTGGTTTGTATTGGGTTGAAGAGTGGGGAAAGTTACAATGTACTGTACCACAACAAATTAATTGCTTGTTATGTAGTGGAATAACTGTATTGTTATTCATGTGACATTTTGTTCTCGTAACCTTGCTATTGCTTGTAAGTTGTCTTTACTTGTGGAAATAAAAATGCATGCTATTTTTATAAACCAGATTTTAGGAGACTTTTTCACAAGATTAAAACACTCTGAGTGAAATATGCATCATTGTCACTTGGCAATGTAAATGCAGAAAGGTATTAAAGGGGCAATATCATGTAAAATCAACTTTTTTGAGTTTTATATCATGTTATAATGTTACACTCTCATAAAAAACATGCCCAAAGCCTTGCTCTGACTCATTCATGCATGTTTGAGAAATCCTGCAGCGTTTTTAGGCAGCCATGC
>NW_013952437.1:2581238-2583083 GCF_001266775.1 Austrofundulus limnaeus
GTGTGTGTGTGTGTGTGTGTGTGTGTGTGTGTGTGTGTGTGTGCAGAGGAGTGTGTGTGTGGGTTAATCGGCCAACAAACAGACTCACACACAAAAATAAGCTTGACTCTTTTATCTGCACTTAGTTAGCCAGTTTTAATCATTTATTGCTGATAACCAAGCTCCTGACTGAGCCTGACAACAAAAGCAAACTGACAGCACAACGCTGGGCTGCTGGAAAAGTTGCCCCCCTGCGGCGGATTTAAACGTCCCACATTCAATAGYGGTTTTCCTTTAAACCCTGCTGGGAACAGAGGCTGAATATTCTCCTACAAACACCAAAATATTCCTGTACTATTCGCAGAATACACTCTTAATTATAGCATTTAAAAAAAAAACACTTCTTTGCCTGGATATTTTTTCATTTGTTATWATGTACACACAGCTGTGTATTGGTCTAGTTTGGATAAATAGCCTATCTATGGTAACATATTCAGTACCAGAGAGATTCTACAACTGTCGCCAGAGACACGTCTGAGTACCCCTTTATTGTTTTGTCACTTTTTAATGATTATTTCGGAGTTTAAACCCTCACAGCTCTTCCTCTATGATTACTCTCAAGTCTAAAAACCTTCATTGAGAGAATAAAACTCGCAGCTCTTCAGACAACACCACCCACCTCAATTTATTTCTCTGTGGCTGTGTTGTGATGTCCATTTCATACTACGCAATGATAATTAGACAAAAACTGTATGAATGTTTGACCTAAGCTAATTAGAAAGTTTGCAGACTTGGCAGCAGACATCAGCAGTGGGATAATGAATCATAAAATGGTTCATTACTGCGCTTAGGGAACACTCTCAATCTCAATAAATGGACATGGGGCCTAGCAGACAAATCAAACTAAAGCACACACATCGCCTCATTGAGCTGCTGAAAAGATCACAATAAAAAAGTGCTTTATTTTTCCTTTAACACAATTTTGTCTACTTTCCTTTTATCTCCTCGCCTCCTTTTTTGCTTTTATCAGTCCCTCTATCATTTTCTGTCAGCTAATGGATACCAACTTTGAGGTGACTGTCAATTCAAGATGTCTTTTTTAAAGATAAAACTGAATTTACTCAGTGTGAAAACAATGCACACAAATCAGAGGGAAGATACTCGGAGCATATCCACATCACACAAGCAGATTTATGCGTCAGCTGTTTAACAATATACAGTGTAACTGGTATTCTTCTCAGTTTTCTTTTACAGTTTTTTCCCCTGACTCCCCACTTGAGAAATGCGCTYGAGTCTGCCCACTTGTACTGCTTCTCTTCTCATAATTCTAAACCCACTGATAAATTGAAGATTTAGACCCATCAAGACCCAGAGGACAACAACCTGCCCACATTAGTTTCACTGAACATCCTCTCCAAGGGACCACGCAGACTCCTGATGATGGCACATAGCTAAGGATAAATACAGAAAATCATTTTCCACTAACTCTAAAGTTAGCACAGCTTCCRTTATAGCACCTGGATGGAAGCGCTGTAGTATCATTTGGCCTGCAGACATGCAGTGAATGAAGTGTATCAAAATAGATAAATCAGAGGCAGATTCACAATACACTGTCAACAATCTGGAGTCCAAATCACAGAGTTCACCTTAACTCAACCAGGAATGTCTGAAAGCTCGTTCTTTAGCTTTGCTAATGTTATTAACAGAAAYGAAAAATGGGCCACAGATTCTAAAACGCTCCATTACTTCTAATTTTATAGCTCGGGTTTATCTCATTTTTAATCCTTAACTCTTAGGAGCCATTTACTTCAAGTAGTCGATCAGAACTTGCAGAGCCCTCTTCAACACAACAGCATATGATTATAT
>NW_013952437.1:2583093-2586156 GCF_001266775.1 Austrofundulus limnaeus
GGTACATGTATTGTTGCACCCCTAACATATTTATATATGTAAAGTGAATATAACATTTTTAACATTATAAGCTATAGCGGTAGTGATGTCAAACTTCAATCATGTGTAACTTCATTTAATGCTGCACTGAACTGTGCACTCATAATATAAAATCAATTTCTGTTATTGTCGTTTGTTACAGATGAAGACAGAAGCTTCAAAACTAGCATTTTCAATTATATATAAAAAAGTTAAAAGCGCCATATCCTGGAGGCTGCTAGAACAGTTAAACTGCTTGTGGCCAACTGAGGTTTAAATCACAATCTGAGAGTCTGCTTCCAGATCAAAAACAAAAGGGCACAAATTTGAATACCATTTACAGCTGAACTAGAATGTCTATTTTTGTTTTTGTTCTGGGGATAGGTCTTTTGGCAGTAACAGAAATAAATTACCAGACCCAATGCGAATATTGCAATGGAAGTGAAAACAGAGTGGACTGGGCAGCATTCTTTACCTACCTACCTACCTACATTGATTTCTGGATGTCTTTAATATATTAAAAAAAATCACAAGTCATTTTGTTGAAGAAAAAGAAGCAAAAAGGACAATTTAAGAACTAATTTGCTATGATCTGTACATAGAAAGTTAAGCATTCAACTAGAACTTGTATTGGGGACTAGTTTCGTCATGAAGCATCTTTAAAAGTTGCTTTAAATTTATGTAAGATGATATTTCTCACTTGCCTATTGTGGACAAGTAAAACAGCACACATGYTCATAATGGGGAAGGCAAAATAATAATAAAAAAAATCTGCAGTTGACAATCTCAGCCCTGCAGATTGCGCAATGGGAGCAAACTAAACAACATCAGTGGTAAACATTTTCCACAGAGTAGAAAAAAAAAACTAATTCCATGCACTGCGCCACACTTCTTTTAGATTTCACCAGGCTCAATCAAGAGCCSTTTATTCTGAAACTCACATCTTCAGACAGGGGAACCAGAGCTGCCACAAAATGGCTCTGGGAACAATGTGCAGGCTTGATTGCTCTATTGTGAGCTAGCTTTGGCCTTTGACATCTCCTCCTGAACCGAGAGTGTCTAATTCTGACAAGAATCGTCTGGAGACACAGCTGGAAGGCATTGTTACAAACAGGTGCCATGCAGCGCCACTTCGACGAAGAAAGCACGGAGTAAGACAATAACTAGTAGCAAAAATTGCTGCAGTATAAAAAAAGAAACGTCTGTTTGTCTACACATGCCCTGGTTTTTTTAAGTCCTTTAAAAAGGCTCACATATAGTGTCTGAAAGGTATAAGGTGTACAACAGAGGGAGCACACTGAGCAAAATCAGTCCCAGAAGGTACATGTGTACCCTTTTGTTCATTTAGCTGCTGCAGAATACGCAGGGTGTTATGTCTGCAGGGCAGTAGAGTGCCAGGCAAGAAGGGTGAGATTCAACCCGAGCCCATGTACGGGGAAAAAAGAGAAGAAAAATACAGTAYAGATCTGACAAGAGAGAGTATCTGTCATCAAAAATTATGCTACTGTGCTGACATCAAAGAAGGAAGAGACAGAGCTACTGAAAGAGATGGAGGTCAGGTCAGTGAGCCGAGACATCGTACTCAAAATCAGAAATCCTTTTGGTGCATCCAGACATCATGAAGTAAACAACCAAACTCACTTTGTGCATTCAACATTTAAAGAAACAGATAAATAGATGAACAAATAACGTTCGCATTTACACAAAAAATTGCAATAAAGCAGTTATCGTTAGCAGCAAAAGATGGCTACTCACAGCCTTTGTAGATGTCTGTAGGAATCTGGACGGCACTGGAGGAGTAGTTGACCTTGTTTTTGAAATTTGGATCATCAACAAACTCCAACTCCAGCGAGTTYGAGATCTCCAGCGGGGTTACCTCTTCATCGTCCTCTGTCTGCTGAAAACACACGTGTGCATGCAACAAACACAAATCGGTGTCAACAAGCAAATAAGTGGGTAAAAAAAGCAGGGTTTAGATTAAAATGGTAAATTGCAAATGATCACTTTTCATATGGACCTCATTATTGTTCACAGTACGTAATCCCTCTTCCTGACTCACAGAATTTGGGTAATATTACATATTTCTTTTTTTTTTTTTTGGTAATTATTCCACCTGTTGTACGCTCTTGAATTTAGTGGTTCTCTCCTCTGATCAGCAAACAGCAGCAGGTATCAAAGCGAATACCAACTGGGGAAATTCATTAGTGGCCCTGATGACTATCACAGGTGCCAGATGAATTAACCCCAACAATAACCAGCAACCAGCACCACTTAACCACTGTTTTGTTTTGCACCAATACGAACAACAGCTTCATTACACACCTCCTCTCTTGCCTGAAACCCATTAATATCAGCCTGATTTATTTTTCCTATTTTTAGCTCTTTCACTTGGTCCAGTCTACACGATTAAAAAGCCTGACACACGTTGTGTGTGGGAAGCACTAAATATCAAAGASAGCCGCCATGTTAAAAAGGAAACACTGACATCCACAGAATAAGGTGAGCTTTTAAGAAATGGCTGCGAAACAAAGAAATCTCTGCCTGACTCAGTTAATTAGCTTATTTTTTTTCAGTTTTGACATCAAAGTGTGTTCAGTAAAACATTGTGTGATGAATCATGTGAAAAGCTGTACAAATCAACAGTCAGGATGTAAAATACAGATTAAGTTTTTGTAAATTAACACCACTGAGGTTCCACTAAATTTCTTTTCCCCCTAATATTTCATAAATAATAAAAAGATAAAACTAATTTCAGATGATTACCATGCCTTTCAGTCCTTAAAAAATCTCCCAAAAAATACTATAAAAAATAATGCAAAGATGCTCTTTTTGTTTTGATAAAGCAGGACGGGTTAATTGGATCTGACATGACTGAAAACAATTTTTTTAAGAATATGAATTAAAATCCCATGTCCACAGCAGAAACTTGATTGATGGCCTCACTTTAATTGACTATTAAAATACAATTATGAACTGTCATCAAGATGAGCCAGGGGAATTTTTGCGATGAAGCCCCACCGCAAGGGAAAAAAAAAAAAAAAAAAA
>NW_013952437.1:2586180-2594837 GCF_001266775.1 Austrofundulus limnaeus
ACCCAAAATTAAATATTTTACACCTAATTTATTTGGTTACAAAATATTTGAAAACATTTTTACTCAAATTTGGTTAGGAAGGTAAAAATTTAAATAAAAAAAAGATAAAATTAAAAGTTTTGGGGTATATACAGACCTGGCCGTGAGCTTGACATGTTTGTTTATCATCCAGTGTGACTCTAATTCAGTCAGCATCGGGAACGGAGGGATTCCCCCCCCCCTCTCTTTCAGAAAAGCCCAATCATAATTAACCAAGGCAGTGTCTAATTAGAAGCTGAATAAATCCACACAGGAAAGACTGATTGGTTCATTTTCTTCAACCATCCACCACCTGTTTTGCTCGATTCATTACCCAATTTGTTAATTTTATCTCCCAGTTCTCCAGGTTTAATTAAAGGCTGAAGAGGCCAGAGATGACATTTCAAAGCTTCTTTCATTCCCACCTTCAGCTGACCAGGGCTAACCTGAAACATGTCATTTATGACCCTGTGTGCATGTGTTTGTGTGTGTGTGTGTGTGTGTGTGTGTGTGTGTGTGTGTGTGTGTGTGTTCAGATCAATGAGAGTCCACTTCTATAAGCATAAAACAGTCCTATAAAGACAGATGAATCCATACACAAACAAATATTGTTAAATAATAGTTTAAAATACTTGTATATTTTTTCTGTAACAGCTGACATGCAGAAGAAAATCATTTTACAGCCTAAATGCATGATTAGCAATATTTAAAGTGCCTGTGACATGCCTATACTTTAAATACAAAATGCCAAAAAGAAAATATATTTATATTTAAGAAACTTGGCATAGTAAACACAATTTTATAGTTTTTGTCACATAAATGGCATATTTTCTTTTGAAGTTGGCTCAGCAAAAGTGAAACAGGAAGTGACATCAAAGGGGAACTCTCTAAGAAATGAAAYGTCTTGGTCTTTGTTTACAGAAACAATATTAGAACTCTGACGCTTCTTCATTATTCTCAAAATAATCTAAACAAACATCATATTCGTGTTGTTAGATGTTGTAATAATGCTCTGTTCACAGTCAGACACTTCCCTTTGACATCACTTCCTGTTTCTTCATATGCGAATATCTCAACAACTCTTCATCTCAGCTGTGATTTTTTTATTTTCTTTTTACAATGTTATCTTTAAGTTCTTTATTATTTTTTAACCAGAGTACTGCTCAAAAACTTTTTTCAGCTGGTTTAATTATCCTTTGAAGAAGTGTCTTAATTCATCTTTTTTAAACAACCAAATCAAATACCCCACTGACATCCTTCCAGCTATTAAATTAGAAACTTGTACATTTGTAAATGTAAATCCATGTGTTTGGTTTACTAAACCTTTATGAACTGGAGGAACAGATTTCTCTGACATCTATTTTTACTACCACACCTGACATAGTTAAAACAGAATGAAACCTGAAAGTGGCCAATAAAATGTTCTTCGCTGTCAACACCAGAATTATCGGTCATGCTCGCATAAGTCGCTTGTATCAAGGGAACGGTGACAAAAGGAGAAAWTAACAGGGTGTACCGTACACAAGGGAAAACAGTCTGCCATGACTTWCCTTTATTTTAAAACCAGTTTTGTTTGACACCTCGTTAAAAGTACAGGGAAGCGAACAAACACCACAGCTTTAACCGAATGGATTCATTGAGGGAGGCAAGACGGGGAAGACTGGTGGGCGACTGGGGAAGATCCAGAGAGGAATAACCTCTGCTTGTCTGCTGCCAGTGGTTTTGGGAGGTCGTAAGTTTGTTGAAGAAAGGGTCAGAGGTGCGTTACAGACTCGGCCTCGGTGTGCAATGTTAATGATGACCGATGTTCCCCAATTAGATGTGCTGACAGGCCCTAAAGCGCCGTGTCATTAATCACAAGACTAGCGTGCACAAAGAGAAAATCACACCGTGATTTATTGCTCCTCTGCCTCTCTTTCTCACTCTGTGTCCCATCTCTTTTTGTGCTCTGCTGATCTAAAAGGCATTCTTGCAGTCCTCTTTGAGACTTAATCAATCAGCAGCTTTGGGTTCCAAGTGTGCCCTCTCCTGAGGAGGAAGTGCAGTGTGGAGGCACGGTGAAACCAATACGTGGTGGAGTTGTTCTAAAGCGGAAATGCATTACCCAGCCTGCTGGCCTTTCTTTGAATGCCACTCATATTATTCAGTCTGAATGAATAACATGCGTAAAAAAAAGCTACCCTGCCGTATAAAACTGTGAAATGACTTGTGTTGTGTTCGGATGCATTTTGAAGGACGCAGCGATCTAACATCCTGCAGTTCTGGTCTGGGGCACAAGAAAAAATAAATAAAAAACCTCTGGAAATGACACCAGGTAAGGGGTGGGGTGGAGGAGGTGGGAGGGTGGACATCTGAATTCACTGACACATGCATGTCGACCTGCCCGTGCTTCTGCCACACCAACTCACCATACAGCAGTGTCACCTCACTAACGCACACAGACAGCGCAGGATCCCATGACCCGAGGAGGAAGGGCATCAACACCGAGAAGGCCAAGGGGATGGGGGGCGGGCGGGGGAGGGGCTTGCAGGAAATATTGGAAGGAGGCAGGGGCGTGGATYGGGTAGGATTTGACGGGTTAAGGCAGGCAGACGACGGGGGTGGGTGGAGGGGAGAGGAGAGCAGTCCGCGCTGTACTCACATAGTCTGAATCCGCTTTGGAATCGTAGTATGAAATGGCATTCTCCTGTGCAGAAAAGAAAAGTAAGAAGAAAGGTGATGAGAGGAGATATAGCATCGCCTATATCGGCCCTGACCTGTGGTGGTAAGCAAGAGAGAGAGAGAGAGTCATGGTTATATTCAATCACACTGTTCAGCATGAGAATATAATCAGCATCACAGAACACGGGAGGAGTAGTGTGATGTGAAATGGCTATAATGGTCAAAGCAACAAGATGTGATGCAACCAAATTTATAGGATGTTTGAATGTGGCTTGGAAAACTGTTGTCAGTTCAGATGGTTTCTAGTGAATAAACTCAAAGCATCATCCTTTGTGGGAGTTTTATCAAACCTCGACTGTTTGTTTGCAGCCAAGACAAGCGGCTCTCACCAGAGGGTAAGACCATAAAACAAACAAAAAAAAAAAAACAAAGAAGCATGAAACTTCCTGTCACTGCGTTACCTTTAAATGTTCTTATTAATCACTTAAGTTTCCAGCCGTCAAGCTGAAGTCCCAGATTCAGCTTCTCACCGAGCTTTTACACTTAACCCACCCACACGCACACTCGGGACGTGAACCTCCCAGCAGTTCTCGCTTCATCTCGACTAGTGTCCTTATCTCCGGTACAGGTAGGCGTGAGGGTAGGCAGTGGCTGCATGCGGCGAGGAGCATCTGTGTGGCATGCTTCATTTTAATGAGGAGGCCGGCTGAGGGTGTCCTCTCAAGGGCAACACAGTGGCTGCCTCATCCTTACTGGAAGAGCTGTGGTCATGGTTTGATAAGGGGGGCTGGCTGACAGAGAAACAAAGCGTCCTGTTCAGACGTAGTGATTATTATTATTATTATTATTATTATTATTATTATTATTATTATTATTATTATTATTATTATACAAGTCAAATTCTTTTGTTTTTACTGCTCGACTCGTCAGTTGTTACATTTATCTTCTGTTTAGTTTTTATACGTAATCCACTACCTGAATGTAGAAATATTTCAATTTTCTATCAGTTCTTGGTTACTTTGAGCATTAAAACCTCTCGGACCACTAGACTCTAAATCTAACCAGAAAGTATTAAGAAAACAGACAAGATGATCAAAACTCAAATATCAATGC
The DNA here is from genome assembly GCF_001266775.1 of Austrofundulus limnaeus. Classification (NCBI taxonomy): domain Eukaryota; kingdom Metazoa; phylum Chordata; class Actinopteri; order Cyprinodontiformes; family Rivulidae; genus Austrofundulus; species Austrofundulus limnaeus. Next base: position 2,589,973 of record NW_013952437.1, read on the forward strand.
TATAAAAACTAAGTTGGGGAATCAAAAAGAAGACAGAAGTAGCAGATTTGGCCTCTTTGACACATCTCAACTTACCAGCACTCCCTGCGCTCACCCCAGCTCTGCAATCAGTGCTGAGGATGGAAGAAAGGCAGCAGAGTGGAGGGATCTGAGCAGATTGATCAGGGAGTAAAGCCAGTTAGGTAAGTTGGAGGTCAGAGATGGAAACTCAGGTCGGGCTGGTATGAACGAATGAACTGAGGGGAAGGAGATGCGTGGCGGTGGAGGGGTGTTGAGGAGAAATAACTGCACGGGCTAAAAATAGCCCGTGCCTGTGCAGAAAGAGAAGAGAAATGGAGTGAATGAGAGAGACAGTGTTGTTGTGTCTGCAGCAGGATTGATCTGACGCCCAGTCTCTTTGCTTTAGAAGAGTTTACTCTCACTGCTGCAATATTGTTCAGAATTGGTTCCTGTACAGTCATGCTTAGTTCCTCAAAAACATGACCAGAATCCTCTGTTCTCAAAGGATATATTAAAAAGCTTMATTCCGAGGCCTAACTTTGCAGTTCCATCTTGCATTCCATTCTTTAAAATGCACTGATTTATTTCTATACGTCACTGATATTTAAACACAAAACAATGGTAGTAAATCTAGGTTAAAACTTGAATATTTAGGGGAGTAAACCATCAGGTTTATACTCTTTAAAACAATTTTTAGGGTTTAAAGACAACACAGAACACAGTCATGTTCATAATTATTAGAACATCAACACAGTTCAAATCTTTTTGGCTGTAAACACCACCATTATTTATTTATTTTATTTATTTACCGTTATTTTACCAGGCAAGTCCCATTGATCATGATAGCCTGGTTAAAGGCAGACCCTTGTCCTTTGCTTTGCTTCGTACGAGGGTCTGGACTCTTGGCTATAGAGAAGCCATTCTTCCTGGAGGCGTGGCCTCTGCTGAAGTTTAAAATGATATCGGTTGGCCGCAACGTGTATGCCAGCTCCACTGAGAAGGAGGCTAAGCTAAGAAGCTAACCGGCTATCGCGTGTGCTGTAAACAACCTTACTGAGAGGAAAACAGTACCGAGCAGAACGAGACGACTGTAGCTAAATGAGAGCTGCTGTTTTGTCARACAAATTTATTTTAATTTGGAAGCCTTATCAACATGGACTGGCTTCATTCACTTCCTCCACTGCTGTATGCTAAACTAACTAGCAGACACTGCACAGAAAATCGACGTCGTTCAGAACTCCTCTTTCTGTTTGCTGATTGGCCCAGGTAAAATAAACGACAAGCAGACACTGCGCAAAAAAATCGATGTTGCCGTTCATAACTCTTAAAAACTTCTGTTCTCTGATTGGCCCGAACAAACTTCTCCTGAAGAAATCCTTGTCTATGGGAGAAATCCCAGACGGAGCAGAGAAGGGAAACTAGAATTGAACGGAACTGTGTAGGAAGGCAAGGGCCAGGCTACCACCATGATGGATCTAAAATGAAAATCAAAATATTTATATGTATATACAGTACTTGAGTATTTATACTTTTAGGAAAATAACCTGTTTTGTTGGACTACAATGAATGAAAGCTTCTTGAGTTCCTGTAAACATTGACTTATCTTGCTCTACAGGATGTTCCTGTTCCCCGGATGGCTCCCTGTCAGATGTGTGTGACCTTCTGACCGGTCAGTGTCCCTGTCGCCCGCATTTCCATGGTCGCACCTGTGATGTGTGTTCGAAAGGCTACTGGAAACCAATGCTATCGAATCGCTGTGAGCCCTGTGGCTGTGAGCCCACCGGGTCGAACAGTGACACCTGCGACAAGGTAGGATCTGCAGCCTTGACCTCCAAACAAAGGTGTTAGGACCCAGCTCAGTCAGAGAAAGAGAAAAGATCACTGGTCCTGACTGAACTTGGCAGAACTCAGCTTACACAATCCACGTGAATATTATAAAACAAAAACAACTGCACTTCTATTCCTACCACTACTTTTTATTACTACTTACATCTAGTTGTCTTAGTTTTTTATCTTTTTTTATTAATTATGATCTGAATGTTCAGCTGTTTGAATATTTTGAGAAAAACCATGTTGATAATGTAGACTCGTGCATTGTTGGCTGTAAACTCATATTTCACTTACAGTTTCCTCCTCTCATTCTGGGTCAGACTATGGTTTTGGATCAGACTCTGGTTCTGGGTCAGACTCAGACTCTGGCTCCAACATGTAAGGCNATATTTTTGTAACTGCCATATCGTTTTCTAGACAAGCCACTGGAATCTTATCTAATAGCTTTTTGCTCAAAAAAAATACACGATTCATGAAAGAAACCCACTGAGCACCACCGAATTAAACTTTTAAATTTACTGTTTTGTATTTGGTTCTACTCATGTCTGCAACATGGGCAAGATGGCTCCACGTTGTCTGAAAACACCGTGACACAGCAGTCACCATGGTGACCATCTGTTGCAGCTGGTCACAGGTGTCTTTGGGCTGAGGGTTTGTGGTCAAACACACATCTGATACAACCAAAGTCAGTAATTATCCTGCATTGATCTCCTGGCTTCTGCCTAAACACGTATTCAGTGCGTAATATTGCACTGGAAAGCATCTTAATGTGCATGTTCACGTCACTGAATATACTCAAAACAACAAATGCGCTGAGAAAATCCTTCGGACAGGAAGCGTTATCAGTAAATTGAATCTATGATCCTGAGTGGACCAACAAATTCCAAAACGCAGCCAAACACCGAGGTCAGGTGATGATCTCCAGCTCCTCCCCTGCATCAATCTTCCCCGCTCATCTCCCCTCCCTCCATCACCCTTATCTCACTCTGCCCCCCTCTCCTCTCCTCTCCTCTTTTTGCTCCATTACTCCTCCTCCCTGCCAGGTCTTATCTCCATCTTTCCTCCRTTTCTCTTTTTTCCACCCTCAACACCAGCCTTCTAGCACCAATTTCAGATTTCAGCAGAAGCGGTAGCGTGTAGTTTCGATGCTTAGAGTTGCTATAGAGACCAGCCTCTCCGCTCTAGATTACAATGTGACTTTGTCTCCTCGCCACTGCTTGCTTTCATGTCGAACCAGATACCTGTCTGCCCATTTTTGTGTTTTCATCAGTGCGTCTTTTTGTAATCGATTCATGCTAGTTGATCAGGTAAACATCGGCATTCAGAGCCTTTTAACCCAAAAACGTCGATTCACACGAAGAAGACAGATGGTTGATTTGCACAGGGCAACAAGGCTTCTTGTATACACAGAACACTGTCACAGGTAGGCGTGCATGATATGACTGAGCGTATTTGCTGAATTCGAGCTCTCTCAATATGCTGCTGGAGTCAGGTTGACATTTTGAGTTTGTGACAAGCGCTCCATCATGGGAGGGGACAGATTACAGCCATATTCATATCTCCTCTGGACACCTGCTAATGATTTTATAATTTCAGAAGACACTTGGCGCCTCTGCCGTGCCCTGGGGTGTCCACACAAACACGCAGCGATGCATACACACCCGCAGTGCACCTCCCCCCACCCCCCGGCCCCAACAGTCTAGCAATCATTCCTAGCACCAGTCTTCCTAATGGAAGCTGACATTATATCAAACACAATGAAGGATTTCATTTACTCCTCTTCATTAACTCATCAGCCCATAAGGTAAACACACACACCCATGCACAATGCAATTGGAAAGAAAAAGCAACTAAATACTCCAAATTTAGTCGTAGTTCGGTGAGTTTCCGGAGATCCTTAAAAGTCAACGATCTCACATCGTCCCTTCCGTGGTATAACGTGTAATGAGTGACATTTCATTTTTTTTTTCCCGGAGAAGGAAAACGTACACACAATGGCATTCATACTAAAGAGGACGGCTGTCAAAGAAAGAAATCACACGAACAACCATCAAAAACTAATTTGCTCAGCTCATTTCCTTTGGTTTATTTGGCCCAAAGGTTTGTACCAGTGCGAAAGGGTGAACTCGTTTTTAAATAGCTTTGAATTAATCATAGACGTGAAAAAATGTCAGAGATCTGAAACCCCTTTAACCACTTTGATCTTGAATTGCAGAGGTCGCCTGTAAATAAGACATGAGATCTTTAGTGCCGTTACGATTCTAGCAGTCGTTATTCTCATAATAGTTGAAACACATGGCTTTATTTCTTTATTTTTGCAGAAATACAAAAAGAAATGGAAATGTGCCCAAAATGCTCACTGGCAACATTTTCCCCTTGTTAATTCAATTGCAATAATTCATTTAGTTTACCAGTTGATTAGGTATGCTAGCTTAGCTAAAATAAATGAAGTCCATTGTTTCAGAAATAATTATTTGTGTTGCTTTGTATACACATTTGCACAAGCTACGAAGATCTGCTGCAATTTTTTTGCAGCATTGAATTTTTATGGAACAATCTGAGTCGCAGACTATGCTTGTTTTAGTGCAGTTTGATCACTTAGCCACAAAAAATAAAAAAAACTGGTCTCTGACAATTTGTTTTGTAAAGTAGTGAAACTAGTAAAGCCCCAAACACAAAGTTAATGTGTTTTATGAATWAGCAAATGTTACTTCAGCCATGGCCTTAATCATTTTAGCTTTAGCAGCTCTTAAAAGTACAATAAAAATGGGTTCCAGAGTAAGAAAAATAATTTAAACACCATTGTTGCATTCTTGTGTGGCCAGCTTAACGCAGCCTTTTGTAAACTATCATCCCATCATCTCACCTCTAACATGACCAATGACCCCTGAACATGACAAAAGTAACATCAAAAATGTAAGTTTATAATTGTGATGCTGATGCCAGTTGCTCAACTACAGTAAAAACCTTCACTGTATTACATCAACGAGCAGACAAGGCTTGTTCCTTTTTCTCCTTTTTTTTTCACCATTCTG
>NW_013952437.1:2596488-2615696 GCF_001266775.1 Austrofundulus limnaeus
TCAAATAACGAAAGGCCAAAATTATTTAAACCACATTACTGAGCTGTCAATAATACTAACTATTAGAGAAAAATAAAATATATCAAGTATTTAAAAACTTTGGAACAGTTTTAAAAGATAATTTTTAATGTTTATATGCTTTGAACATTGTGAAGAAATCTCTTTCCTCCACTGATGGATACTCTGCCTGTAATTGTCCAAGATGACAAAGGAAACAATAGTATTTAAGCCATCTGGTCATGAAAAAGAAAAAGAAATCTACTGTCCTAAACAGTGAAGGTTACTAAAATGTCTCCTTATAACATCAGTAAAGTCAACCAGCTTACTGGAAATTAAACTCTTGGCCTGGAGGAAAGAGAAAGCAAGAATAGGAAGAGAGTTATTGAGCTGAAGTGAAACTCAGATAAAGGAGTGCATGATGGAGGCCCTGGGCGTGGCCGCTTCCCTCTTTCTGGCTCTCTCATTGGCATGCTCTGCATCTTCGGGCTTCTAAGCGATTAGGGAGCTGCTGAGACCGTGCCATCCAAGCATAGCTTCGTTTCTATGTTCATTTGTATGCCAATAAACAAATGTGCCCCCAGATTAAAGCTCCAATGCACAGTGCAAATTCAGCAAAGTAAATGACATTTTCCATGCACAGCTCGTCGGCGTCGTGGCCCCTGCAACACTCACTTTTAAAGACTGTCCGAAAGATGGGCACAGAAGAAAGAAATCGAAAGAAGRAAGTCTAATTATTGTGAAATTTAATACAGCATTCTTAAAAGATGGTTTTCATACKCAGCGGTTCTATCTCTTGCCCTCAATTTTACCCATCAATCTGCAATTTCCACTCTTTACTCTCTCTTTGTAAACATCCTGCAGGTCTTATTATTTCTTCTCTCTCATCCTCCTCCTCCTCTTTTGCTGTTYTCTTTTCTATCTCTGCTGGGCTGTCGATTTCTTTCAGCGCCTGACACATCCCCTTTGCGAAAAGCAGTTWAATCAGTCTGTGAATATTCCAATCCCGAGATAAGAAAAGACGGCTTTGTCCTGCTGCACTCTGGGTAATGCTGTTCTCCATTGTTGGCTGACAGGGCTCCATAGAGGAGCAGGTTTTAACGCTGATAGCATCTTCACCCTGCGTGGACACAATGGCAGATAAAAAGCCTATCCGTTGTGACATACACATGCCAACATCCCCCAAACAAGCCACCATTCGTATCATTACAGGAGAAGCAGGAAAAAAGGTGCTGCRACCCCAAATAAAGGCGTAAGATAAACAGTCCATATTACAACTATCAGTGAATTCCTACGGGACTTGATAGAGCAAATGCAGTTATTATCTCGCTCTGTTTACATTTAGTAGCTGCAGTGGCCAATCATGTGTGTGCTGTGTCTAGACCAACACACACTGCAGCTTCGTATGACACAGGTGGTCCACTTATCTTCACAAAATGTTTTCAGGTTCCACTTTTCTTTCATTTCAATGAGAATTTATTTTTTCCCYCTGCTAGTTTATAGAGTCCTGAAAAGTCACCACCCCCGCTCTCTCTATGAGCTGACCAAGTGCCCAATCAACAATCAGTGCCGGCCAGAGGAAACCTGTAATTTTGGACCCAGCAATCATTTCCATCAGATGCTTTGTTGTCCTTCACAATGAGTTGAAAATTTAAATGACAAAGAGTACTCTGCTTTAAGATATCTGCAGACAGCTATCAAGGACAGCAGGGACACGATGCATCGTGAAAAGTCTAAAACGCAGACAGACCTTTTTTCGCAGTGTCCAAATAAACAGCCGTTTACAAAGTGACAACCTAAAGCTGCTCAGAAACATCACATCCCCGTATCTGGCTGGTAGACAAAAATCATTAGATGCCACTTAAACCCTGTAATATAAGGATTAGTATATGTAAAGTGGCTAGTTTTGTCATTTTACATTTAAACTGGTTATCCTATAAAGATCCAATAACAGTGCCTAAATCCTCCAAAAATCATCTTCTGCTAGTTTCAATACATGGAAAAAATATCAATAAATTTAGATTTAGAAAATATTTAAATACAACAATCATATCACTGAAAGTACACTCCAGTCCATATTTACCTGTTTTGTGATTCCACTCTGACTGGAGGGTCAGAGAAGAAGCAGGTTTACCCTTTAAAATGACATTTCATGGGTGCTGGCCATGTGGTGAAATGGGAAAATCAAGGTCTGCAACATGGCTCACTGGATTTCTCTGACTATTGATTCCCATCTCCTGAGAGGCAGAGGGATCGATCAGTGGGATTTAGACATGGGGCCCAGTTTTTAAACAGTCTCTTCTCGAAAGCAGACCATGTCACAGCCGACAAAACTTCTCGACAGGAGGCTAACGGATGCACCTGAACTTTTATTCTCTGTCCTCTTTTCTCATCTCACCTACCTCATTAAATGTTTCTTGAGACATTAGGTTTTTTGCCTCTGCAATGACTTATCAGTAGGGATGTCCCGATCAGATTCTCAGTATCGGTATCGGTGGGAGATATGGTTATGTTTTGAAAATTGGGTAGAATCGGATTTAGTCATGTGATCTGCCGATCCAGTTTTCACAACAGTTTTCAGCATCATCATGCTTTACAACTGCTGTTAAGAAGTCAAGACACACACAAGTGTGCAACCATGTCCACAGTGTGGGAACACTTTTCAATGAAAAGCAATGATGATGAAACTGCAACTTGCAAAATCTACAAAGTGGATGTTTCTCTTGGTGGGAACAGCAGGGCTCGCTTTAATACTACCAACCTTGCCACTTGGAAAGAAATAAGGAAATAAAGCTATCTGATCGGTATCGGAAAGACCAAGCATTAAAAAAATTGGATTGCATGGAGTTGCAATTGGAGCCAAAAAATCTGGATCATGACATTCCTACTCATCAGTGGCTTTTTTTAAAAAAGAGGTTTTCAAAACCATGGTAAAACAGGGGTATTACAGGAAAATTATGCAAAAGACTGATAGATTTTTATTTGTATTGATCAATGAATGTATGTATGTATGTATGTATGTATGTAAGTACCGGTATACATATTTTTATTTAAATGTTTAGAATATTTTTTAATCAATGTAAAATAATCATTTTTATCTAATACTGATTTAATTGTGATTTTAGAAACAACAGCAACTGCGTGAATCTATTTAGTTATTCCAGTTTTGACGCACAGGGTAACCCCCTCACGTCAGTTATTGACACACTACATCGGGTCTTTGGGTTGGGGTCCATGGTTAATACCAGGGATCAGGGTTACTGGTTAATTTTAGGATAGTGAGGTTAAGGATAGGATGTCTAGGGCTAATAAAAGTTAAGTTTAGGGTTTGGGACAGTTAGTTGTCGTGCATTTTCTACACTTTTCAAAAATGTGACAAAGGGCTCCTCCTTGTTCTAATCTCGTCAATAACTGACCCGACGTGTCAAAACTGGACGCAGAGGGAACCTGGACAAGCGTCAATATGTGACAGGTCGGGAGTGAGATTGCGTTGACCAAACACWATGTTTTACAGTTAATCTCACAGGACTTCCCTGTTTGAGAGCAAAGCCACCTGGAATAGGTGAGGTCCCTTCTCTTTCTAGCCATAATGTAATTTCCAAAAGACGTGACTCAGTTCTTAAAGAGTTGTTAAAACTGTTAATGAATGCTGGCCAATTGCCAGTGATCTGCAATCCTGAGTTCTTGGCCCAGCATTGAGAGGTTGTGGTAAACCTTGCATCTTGCAAATATTCAAGTCTAATTCTGAATTAGTTTCCTGTGTATAAATCAGGTTTGCAATTGAACTATTACTTTCAAGAGGAATAAAAACAGTAGAAAAGTAAGAGAGAACGTAAAAAGGACATTTCCACATTTTTGAGCACCACCTCAAATAACAGTAGCTTACAATCAAGATACTAAAATGACCAAACTGCTGGATCACTACACCAACCAAAAGTATGTGAACAGTTTTTTAGTTGTAGGAGATATATCATGCTTTTAAATCCTACTTTTTAATATTTAAATCATTCATTTTGGGGTCTATAGAAAGTAAAACTGCAACGCTTTGGTCTGAATTCCTCCTTATTGTAACTCCACAACCCCTCTTTCACCTCTTTGCTGAGGTGTCTCTTAGATGAACTCGTTTTGATGCGGTCTCTTTAAATCCAAACAAGATGCTTCACATCTTACTCCCTATTCTAGWTTGATAGAGGGGTTTATGACTATATAGTGGTGAAAAAACTCTTTTTTAGAAAGTAATTTTAAAATRTCAACAATGGAAGAYTTGTCCATCCAGCCTTACATGTTGGAACCAGAATCTGACCCAGAGGCAGAGGAAAATGAAGATGACAAAATTGTAGTTGGTAAGTCCAGACTTAATTTAGAAGTTCCATCGCAAAAACTGACGTAAAAGTTCCTAAAACATCATAGAAAATGTAAAAAACAGAACAGGTTGAGGAGTTGACYCAAACAGAATATAAAGATATCTACTTAGCATGGAGAGAGACTAAATTTTATTTTTTCTGCACTCCTAGAGACTCCAAGTACACAACAAAATGTATTCAAAAAGAGGAGTTTGCTTCATATATTCCCTTAAATAGAAAAGTCAGGAAAGAAGATTCAGTCAATCTTTGACATTTACAGTCCAAATAAAATCAATAAAACCGAAATTTTGTCAATCTAGTTTAGTAAAAACAAATCCTATTTTTTAATATAAAGCTTCAGTTCAGTTGCCATAGATCATCATTAAATATTTCACATGGGGAATAAACTATTTTGAATGTGGTTACATTGAATAATGTAGGAGTCTTTCTCCACAGTCCCTCCTTATTTACTCCCTTTTGCAGCGGTGAGCAGATGGAAGTCTGTTTGTCGGTTCAGGATTCAGCGATAACGCTGTTTATGACTTCTATTACTAAGCTCTACCAAAAAGGAGGTGAGAAAAAAATGCATGCAACAAAAAAAGATGAAGTTTATTTGAGATAAAAAAAGTGCCTCTGTTTATCTATGTTTAGAATACATATTTAAAAAAAGAGTTGCAGCACTATATTCAGTCTATTCCATTTAAGCCACTGCAGGAGAGACGCTTTTGAATTTTAGTTGCTCTGATGATGCTGATACAAAATGGTTGACAAAAATATTTTTGTTTAGAAATGCTMCACTCAGTTCTAAACTAGCCAACTAGTTCCAATTTGTAAATCTCTGAATTTTGACCCATTCTAATTTCTATATGAAGACAATAATTTAATGCTTTTTCCCTTTAATTCTGGGTATTTGGTGTTCACTAAGAAACATTATAGTTGTTTGTTATAGGACTATCCAGTTGTAAACTAGATATTTATTTCAAAAGCTTCTCGTTTTATGGTTGTTCTGGTGAAATAGGTCAAAATTTAGCATAAAAATGTACTAATGCATTTTAATTCATGTGTCCACCCAAATGGCTAATCGCTCAAAAGTTTAGTTGCTACAGTCAAACATATAATTGAGTTGGGAAACATTTTAGGAGATGAAACAAAGAAATTACCATGTAGAGAACGCAGGGTGATAAAACAAACTCTGAGTGTGTGACATCCCTTCATTTCTGTCTATTTTAAGAAAAATCTGAATTTGAATCTGTCCAAGGCAGCCTTCATAAGATTAATGTATTCTGTGGATAATGGAGCTGGCAGCCTTGAGGGCTGGGCTGAGAGTTGCCACAATAATTCTCACTCATTTTCTCTGAAGGGCCAATTATGTCAAATAGAGGAATTATGACAGGAGCCGAACTTGGACGAGTGAACAAACCCTTGCAACTCTCGCTTGTATCACTTCAGGTCATGCTACACCTCTTAGGGAATCTATTGTGACTTCAGGGCAGGAAACGCGGCAGGCAAACTTGCAGAATGCATCCTCTATTGATTTGCTTTTCTTTGCAATACAAGGACATTTGCGATACCTAATTTAAAGAATGCCCAATGGATCACTGTGGGCTACACTTCTACACTGTTGAATATAATTTTTTTAAGTGTTGTAGCACCAGGTCGCCGTTAAACGCAGAGAGCCAAAGGAAGTCACATGAAAACTGCAGCGTTATGTATGAGAGCAGGTAGCAAGATGGTTAGAGAAACGAAGAGAGAAGAAGAGAAAGAAAAAGGGAGATTGTTGTCCGATGATGAAAGGCTTGATTGATTAGAGAGTGATGATTGCAGTAAATGGCCTGGAAGATGGCTCCATCTCTGTTTCCCGTTTTCTCCATCTCTTATACCTTCTTCCCTCACTCGCTTGCTTTCTCCCTCCCCGTCTGTGGCTCTGTCTGCCTCACCCTCTTCCCCCTTTCCCTGGTTTCATTATGGCAAACCATCAACAGAGTGCCCCTCTCTCTCCTAATGGCGCAGCTATTAGCACTAATGCATTTCCAACGTACAGCAGCTGCCACATCACAATCTGAATGAAAGCACATGTCTACCTCCGATCTCCACAATCTCGTCCTGTCTTTCACCCAATCCAATCTCGTGTCTTGGTTCCAACGTGTTACGCTTCATGTCAACGCCTCTTCATCTATGTGACAGTAGTCATCGTCAGAATCTCTAGGACGGGAGAAAAGAGGCTGACGATAATGTCACTGTGATAATATTGTTTATAATAATGACCAAACAGAATCTTTCTTTCTGTAAATTCTGCATGTGCTCATCTTTGCAAAACTGCAAACTTTGAGACTTTAATAAGCAAAAACAGAAGCCAGATGTTCGACAAACATTTCTTTAAATCCTTAAGAGCTCTGTGAACAGACTGACACAAACAACTTCAAATCTACAGTCATTTTAAAAAGGTAGCTTTAAAGCTATAAACTATTCAAAATTATACGGCAAACTTCAAGTACATGTACAGCTAAATTAGCATAACTTAGAATTTTGTTTGTCTGAGTACTACATGAATCCTTTTAGCATTTATTTTCTACTACTTCTGTATGTTTTTGACCTTCATCAGCTATACAGAAAACTACCTGCCGAATCTTGTTCATATCTTCATTTGGAGCTGTCAGACTGTGGACCTGAAACAACCTGGGTTTCCTGTCAAGTCAAGTAATCTTTAATATCCCCATGGGACAATTTGTGTCACAACCAACAGAAACAAAAACAATCATCAACCACAAATACAGTAAAAAAAACATAAAAAACCATCATGGTATAGGTGTAAAAACTACAAACACACAACAATCAACAAGAAGTATTTAAAATTACAACAGCAGGTAAAAAGGAGTTCTTAAATCTGTTGGTTCGACATGTTTTTACAGCAAATCTACGTCCTGATGGTAAAAGAGAAAACTCTGTGAAGAGGGGGTGGTTAGGCTCAGCTAAAATTGCCAAGCTTTCTTCAAGGATCTGTTCCTATGGAGAGTAGTGATGTCATTTAATGGGACATTAGCAATTTTACTGCAAAGACTGACAATATGATGTTGTTTTTTGTTTTGTTTTTGTTTTTCTATGTCAATAGCCCATACCAGCAAATAAAAGAAAAAGTAAGAACAGATTCAATAAAACATTGCATTGTATTCAGCAAGTCTTTTGGTTGTTTGATTGGATTTACACAAATAGAAAAACACGTCTTTTTACATGAAATGTCGAATCAAGATTGAGTTTGTTAGAAAAGTTTTAGAAGTTTGGTTTTGATGCATTACCTGTTTCTGAGTTTTCAAGTTGTTTTCATGTAATTTAGGTCCACAGTGTACTGGGACATCCCGTCCAGTAGGGATTCCCACTCTGAAAGACCACGGTGAAGTTGGTTGTAGGTTGGATATTGGGTATTTCTGCTCCAGGAATTCAGCGTTTTCCTCCCATCTAAACCAGTTCAGGCAGTTTGATTTCGGGCATCTGCTCTCTGTCTGCTCGCTCCTCCACTACACACAGTGGTTCGCTTAGGGGCCATCGATAAATTACCAAACTAACAACATTTGAGAAACAAAAATCAATAACTTCAAGGTTATGTAACCCAGTGACACAAAACTAATGTGAAGTTGTTTCACAAAACAGGACAGATGATGCACAGTCCTTTTTTATCTGATTTTAAGTTTTTAAATAAAGTATAGATAAATATTGGGTCATATGACCCACGAGGGGCTCAGTTAGCTGATGCCTCTCAGCAAGAAGTTTGCAGGATCGAATCCTGGATGGGGACCTTTCTAGGKAGAGTTTGCATGTTCTCTCTGTGCATGTGTTGGTTTTCTCTGGGTACCCAGTTTCCTCCCACAGACCAAAAGTATGACTGTTAGGTTAATTGGTAACTTTGGATTGTCTTTGGGTGTGAGTGGAAGAGTAAGGGTTTGTCTCGTTTGACTCTGTGGCCCTGTGATGAACTTGCGACCTGTCCAGGGTGTACCCCGCTCCACAGTTACTGCAGGATATGGGCACCAGTGACCCCCGTGATCCTGAAAGGAAGAAGCAGGTAAAGGATAATGGATGACCCAAGTGTCATGTTTGAATAGTTGTTGAAGCCAAGCTCCAGTTGTTAAGCTGCTTTTTAAACTCTTGTTAACATGTTCTAATGTTAATTATATAATACTTACCCCAAAGTTTTCATTTGGTATTTTGATTATTCTACTTTATTAGTAAAATGAAGTGAATATTCAGCACTGAAACATTTTTTCTTCTTACTTCTCCACAACCTTTTAGTTGTAGATGGAACAATGAAAATGAATCAATAAATTGTTTAATGATACAAAGGTCTTCCCACGAAGAATAACTCAACACACTTTGACACATAATTCAGATTTGCTTTATTGTCATTCAAACATAACATCAGGGATGCAATGTAGAATGAAAATTGCAGTTAAGAACACCCATTCAAGAAGAACACACATGACAAAAACATGGGGGAACAGGTGACCAGGTCATGCGCAACAGGGTCACGCTACCTTTTTGCAGCTGGGAAATGCACAATAGGAAAAATGAGTTTAAAAATTTGCTCTGATCTTATATTTATGTCAGAAACAGAAAATCATTCGCACAAAAAAATGCACTCACTACAGAGCAAAACAGCTGGGGAKGGGAGGGAGCTAGGTCWGGTAACACATGAGGTGGGGCGGGGTTCAATGGAGCCAGTGACATTGAGGATGGCTCTCCGTGCCGGAACCCGACCCGACCCACCAGAGTCCACGATGTTACCGCCTCTAACTCGGTTCACCAGAGTTCAGAGTTTCCTCTCCTTGGCCTTGAGTTCACAGGCCAGGTCCAACACGGGTGATGGGGGTGCAGGGAATCAAGCCCGTGTTGACATATCATCCTTGGGGAGTTGAGATAGCATGGCAGTCGAGGCCAAGCAGCTGGGAGCCGAATAGATAAACACAATTGTTTTGGGACAAAGCAGCCTTGAATTTTTCTGTTGCTTTTAATGCCTTAACTGCATCTCTGAAGTGGTGGGAAAAACAAAGTTCAAATAATCCGAATAATTCTCACAAATAGTCCTCAAAAACTGCAGATGCTGGGCTCTTTAAACACCCTCCCAGCCTCCAATACCAGGAAGATGCATAACTGATGTTCTACTTTTTTTTCTCCTGGGGAGACCGCCCAAATCCCCACTGGTCAATCACTGAGCTTGAGTCTATAAACGGTCAGCTTCTCGCTTTTTGTAAAAGACTCCTACTATGAAACTTTTGAACCTGTTACAAAGCAGAGTGTTACTTTTAAAATGGTTCTGTGTCTGGGTATTTAAAAGAACAAAACAGTATCATCAATTTACTAACAAATTCGGTGGTTAAAACAGGGAATAATCCTCAAGAAATATTGATCKGTGAAAATGTATTTACTTTATAAGCCACTAGCAATAAGAGAATACTCTGTGAGAAGCCATTAAAAGGTTGCAGCATTTTTAAACACCCTTTTAATCACATCACCCAGAGAAATGCATTCTGGCTTCCAGGAAAGCATTTAACATAAATTACATCCTAAAATTTAAGAATATTAAGCACTGGTCAGTGCTCCAGGACCCAAAATATGTCTCAAGGCATTGAGGGAAAAATGAGACATTAGTTGTTTGTGAATATTTTCCACAGATAATGCACAGCTTTGTTAATATTTAGTTAACAAAATAAAAAAGAGACATATTTGACTCAAGGATTTTTTTTGTCCCTGTTGTAAAGCAGCACTAAATCCACTGTGTCTACTTAGGACAGCTCTGCTGCCAAATCAATAGTCAAGTGTCACAGAGGGATGGACACCTGACCTTGAGAAATCGGCGACAATCTAACACTTTAATGTCTATTTCACACACCATTTCATTCCAATGGATTTAAAACCCTAAACGACCATCTCAACAGTTATGATCAACATTTTCCCATCCATAACGTCCAGCAGCATGGTTAGACAGAGGCTTTGCAGTTAGTCCGAGATAAGGCCTGGGTAAAAAAAAAAAAA
The DNA here is from genome assembly GCF_001266775.1 of Austrofundulus limnaeus. Lineage (NCBI taxonomy): Eukaryota > Metazoa > Chordata > Actinopteri > Cyprinodontiformes > Rivulidae > Austrofundulus > Austrofundulus limnaeus. Next base: position 2,606,853 of record NW_013952437.1, read on the forward strand.
AAAGAAAAACAGAAAGAGTAAGATCCTCCCATTGCTTTGGTAACAGCTGTGATGGCAGCCGCTATGAGGAACAGGCGTGTCATTGAGCGTATATGATGTCACCAGTTTGGTCGGGCAAGCAGATGGGCTGGGCCAGGTCTAAAACCTGTCATTAATAAACGCATACCATTAAATACCTGCGTGCTGAAAGTCACAGCGAAAAGTTTGTCCAAACCTTGCCAAAACATGTACAAACACACACAAAATATGTTCATAAAATAAAAAAAGACTCCATCTCTCATGAACAAAAACACATTTTCTTTCCATTTGACAGACTTCTCCACCCACTAGTTTAAGATGCAACACATTTCTCCTAATATGCCCAAAGAGCATGGGGGCTTAATCTAATTAGAGTGTCAGTCAGCAGAGTGTTCAGCCAAAGAGAAATTAGGAAAGCACAAAATCTACAAAYATGGAGGAGAAAAACATCATCTTGCAAGGATGTGGCATTTCTAACCGCACCACTAAATCCTCCCCTCACCACCAACTACCACCTTTTTGTGATATTTTTTAATAGGTTCACCATTGCTCCTGCTGAGATTCATTACCTGGCCTAATTATAAAGGCAAATGAAATCAGCTCAATACATTATTAATTGAGAAGCACCATTGGGATTCGTTTGCAGCATTTGCGACAATATAGTATGTTCCGACTATTTTCATGCCTGATTAAACACACATATAGATAGGAAGAGGGTATATGAGTGAGGAAGACTATAAAGCCAAGGAGCGGATAGGAAAGAAAAAAAAACTTTGAAGAAAAAGATGGAAAAGGACAGAGCAGAAAGAGAGGGTAAAGGTTTCAGGAAGGAGGGATAGATTAAAGAGAGTTCTGCCTTTTCCACTTGAGGAGCTATTGATGCTATATTGGATGCAGCTACTTATGAACAGGTGCGCTGTGTGTGTGTGAGGACTGTGACCCCGGCTCCACTTCCTGCATGGCTACACATCCGATTGAGGTGCACTGGAGCCAGGCAGAGAGAGGCAGGCATCAAACCTCCTCGGGCCTAAAATGAAGGGACAGCCCCCCCCCCCCCCCCCCCCCAACCGACCAACAGGGCGAGAGGGAGGGCGATGCAGCCCAGACGCCATAAGACTACAACTTCAGAGTGTAAGCAACCATGAATAAAAATGGACTTTGCAGAGAAGTAGGGCTTATAATTATTCGCTTTAAATCAGTTAAAGCCCTTTCTCAAATATCCCCCAGGAGGCACGAGGTTAAAAATCCATTTGTGGGAAGTGTACCGTGACAGTGAGCTCGTCTCCCTGGAGACAGAGTATATCACAGCAGGGAAAGTGTGTCCAATGTATATAAACCTAGCTTTTATATTTATGTATATATACACTGTTAGATCAATGGCAATTGATGACCTTTTCTGTGTATTGAAACGAGACAACAGTCTGCTTTTTTTAAAACTGCTCGGTTATAAACTTTGACTACACAAGAAGCATTTGTTGCTTCTGTTTAATGAATAAATGTGGTTCTCAGCAGGAAAACTAGGTGCGCTCTTAGACTCATAATAAAGTTTTGATTATAACACAATTACCACTCAATCTTAACCARAGATGCAACATCTTCAAAAGTCATCTTACAGATCTTGGACTTTTTGCATMAGTTGTTTGTCTCCTGGACAGAACTGTCAGGTCCGTCAGTCCTGGATAAACTGCTGATCAGTTGAAATCTCCACCAAGTGCAGATGTTTGTTTAAAACTGATTGAAGTAAAAGTTAAAGCTCATTTAAAACCTGGAGTAGGATTTCCAGACATTCACACCTTTAGGGTGGCATTAGGATTATGTAAAACACAGGAACCTAGATACCAGAGATTTAAATAAAGAAAAAGCTTAAATAAACTGAAACCACAGTTTAAATGGATTTCAAAGTAGATGCAAGTTTTTAGTTGTTTTCCATAAATTAAACGAAGGTATCAAAGAATGATCTGTTTACTTAAAAAACAAGAGAAAACACCCCAAAATCTCATTTATATGTGTCTTTTAAAGTTTGTTGATTAAGAGGCATTGTCAAGTTAAGCATTTTGCAAAAAGTCTGTTTCTATGAAATGCACTTTATAAAATACAACTAGTGAACATTTGTTGACCATTTGAATGTTTACCACTTTTTTGACAGTCAATGGAGCACAAAGRCACGTGCGGTCAGAGTAGCATTTATTTTCCTGGACTGAAAGAGCGAATCATTAATATTTTAAAAGGTCAACTGGAAAAGAATGCAAAGTTCACATTTTATGGCTATATAACAAAAAAAAAGAATAGCTTTGATAATACAATAGCATAAAAGAAGCAGTTTTATAGAGATGTGTGGGCTATAATACGATTTAATATATTTTATACATAATCTCTGTGATGCTGATCACATTGTCATTAAAGAAATCGTTAAACTGATGGGAGGCTGGTGGTGAAACGTTACGTTCATCTGTTAGGTGAAGTTAGGGAGGAAAAAAACACAAGTCCTGAGGAGGAGGAAGAGAAGTAAGTATCCCACTTTACCTTCACACCGTCCTGCCATACGTGCTCCTTCTGAAGCTGTTCAGCCTCCCTCGCCAGTTTCTACAAGAAAACAAACAGCACAAGTCAGCAATGAACTTTTAGTTTGTGATAAAAATAACACTAGTTCACTTTTCTTTAAAACATCATGACACAGATTATGCTTTAGAATATTACAACCAAAAAGATGAAAAAAAAATTCAGATGCAACAGATTTTTCTCATTTACTAAATTAAAATGAACGACTTAAACAAGCAAATGGTTCACATTCATTATGTAATTGATCTTGACATTTGAAGGTTTTCTCTCTGCTGCTGTTTGTCCATAATTATAGATGACATTAACGTAGAAGATAACGCCAGCTTTGATTTTAACTGCATAGCGTTTTTTATCCCCTATTTTTGTTTATTTAACCAAGAGGGTTTCATTGAGATAAAAGAACTCTTCTTCTAGTGAGTCCTTGTCAAGATAGTGGCAAATGTAATAAAAAAAGAGACACTTTAAAAAAACAAACATGTATACATTAATTCTACTTTTAGGACTGTCTATAGATGAAACTACACTCCATAAAAAAAAGTCAGTCTTTAATTTGGTATTCTCTAGACACATGAAATTTAGAAATCAATTTACAAATAAAAAAATGTCAGAAAATATCATTTAACAGATTAATAATAGGGAAACAATTCACTCAAACCCAGATTTGATTTGATTATTGATTTGAAGTTCATAATTACAAATATTTTTATTTATGCTTTTCAACAAATGAATTGTAGTCATTGTATAACCAAATAGGTTTCTTTTATTTTAAGATCAGCATCTTTGTCGTTATATCAAACAGTAACTGTCTGTAGTCTTAGTAACATAGAACTTCAAAAACAAATGAAAATATCACAAATACTTTTGTGGAAAAAGTTAATCAAACTGATTTTTTCTCRAAAGACATAACTTACTGTTAAACTATGAAAATGAAATCGAATAATACATTTCTATGAATTGCTTGACATTTTATGTAATTATATTTGATCATGAATTGATTTTCGATCAATTGTTAAATTACTAATAAAAAAGAAAAGAAAAASTGCCAATATGGAACAGAGAGCAGATCATATCTCACATAAAAGTTAGATTGGTGCATTATAAAAAAGCATTTTACATGTTAAAACTTACAAGTTTGAAGTTTTGCATTGTCGTAGCTCTTTTTCATGTGGCTTCAAGGCATAATAAGTTAGTTTTTTCCTTATTTTGTAAAACTGGTTTTACAACCACTGCACAATAATGCTGCATGAAATGTGCTTCAACTCTCTAACACCATTTACTGTGATGTAGTTTTAGTACGTCCCTGAAGAAACTTATGTAAAAGCTGCTCACGTGGGAAGTCATCCAAGCAGCATTGGGCTTTTGGAGTTTCTTCTCTTCTCCCTCCCTCCCTCCCATTCTGTGCTTCTGTATCTAGGTTTCCCTGGGCCTCTAGGGGGCGATGTTATTTTTGTCCCAGATTAGTGAGATCGGCCTCAAAATCCCAAGGCTCTGAAATTACTAACCCCAATTTAGACCCCCTTTGCTAAGGCGAGAACACGTTCATTTGAAGCGGAGGTACCTGTCGCCTGCTTCAGCAGACTTTCAATTTATAAAAAAATAAAAAATAACAACCAAGATATAAACTCTCATCATACGAGATGTCCTATTTCTATAAAGAGCTCAGCCACAGAGACAAAACTCCTACTTCTAGTTTGTATACAGCTTCAAGAAGTCCAAGAATGTGTGAATTCATATAACTATGTTAAAAGAAGAYGTAGACTATTTCCACTCCATCTGACCATTCACCCATACACACTGAATTTATTCACTTGAGCGCTCTTTGATCACCACAACAGCAATTAATTTATTTTCCAATTACACAATATGTACCTAAAACAATGGACCAAAGGCTCTGATCTGTGAACTGAGCGAGAGCCCATTAAGACAGTAATTCTGCAGCTTTTTATTAAACAGGATCAGCTCTGCTAAAGTGCAGCGAGCAGCACCATGGTGGTAATCTCTTAGTAAAATTATCAACATTACACGTTTCAGTTTGGGGTTTTAAACCAGTTAAACAGTACAATTTGAAATCACTTAGTCCTATTTGTTGTTTTGTTTTCTTTAATTCAAATGCAAAGTTCTTTTAGCGGATGAAAAAAATAGTTAACATTATTCACTTGCTATATTCTGGCAAATTTAATCTGATGTTGTCCCTTTGGAAATCAATTTATCTCTTATTTAGAGGCCAGTATTGTATATATTCAGAGCCATGTTTCTCCAGCTGTTTCTCTCCAGGTATTCTTTTCCAACCACTCCCCACAGAGGCCACAATTTCTCAGGGACCTCATCTCTTTCATAGTACTTTAATGAAGTCCCCTCCTCCAGAACCGCCATGTGTCTTCATGTGCCGTTTCTTCCTTTTTTTTTTTTTTTTGTTGGCCCAAAAGACAAACAGCCAATGAATCAAAGTGAGAGATGTGGGAGGGAGGGGGGCAGGGATATATCATCTATGCTGGTGGCTGGAGCCCAAGCAGCTTAGAGCACTGGATGAGCACAGTGAGATCAGCACAGAACAACACAGATAAGCTCAGTGGAGGCCCACACAGCACAGAAAATAACGCTGCAGAATAAACAGGCACAAATATAACAGGAGAGTCAACAGTATAAACTTCAAGCTCCAACATTACAGTAAATGTGYTGGGCAGAGGAGGGTATGAGACTGATGGAATTATCACCTTGAGCAACAATATCAWAAAGCCACAGAAAAACTATAAAATACATTATATAATCTCATCACTGTTATTTAGAAATAATTAAATATTGCTTTAATAATGCTTGACTGAAAAAACATGCCTACAAAAAAATGAAATAAGTCCAGYTGCATCGCTTCAACCTACTAGACTTGTGGATTTTGCTGCCAGGAATGTTTTCATCAGCTGAGTTTATCTTCTATATTAAAAAAGGGGAAAAGTTTAGGGCGATTCTCCCCTCAGCCATCAAACGCAGCTGACTGACAGCTCGCAGCAATAAGTCAGGAAGGGGGAGCGAATCTCTGCATGGCATTAAAAGGAATTCAAACAGCAGGAATGGTACAAATGGAAAAAAATAGTGGTTTGAAACCATTTTTAAGACTGATACCTTGAGACCAGAAAATGACCAATGGTCAAATGGACATGTTGCATAACAAATTTTCTGTAATAGTCACATGAAACGACAAAAGGGTCTCTGCTGTACACAGGGAGAGCTTCTTGTTGTGTAGGCAGAGTTTGGAATTAAAGGCAGAGGTTCTTGGGTGGGCGGAGTTTGGCAAAACCATGACTGGYCAGTTGACTTGTCTTCTGGGTCAAGTTAAAGAGGAAGTAATAGTAAAATTATGAAATAACATTTATCCTGTCTGGATTGATGACTAATATTAATATTCATTTAAAAAATGGAAATCTTTTTCCAGGTGGGTTAGGGCTGTTTTGAATGAGCCAAACACTTACACATCCCTCCTCAAGTAYGGTGTTCAAATTTTGTGCAGCTAGCACCTTCCTGTCTTGGATTATGACTGTGGGTTATGAGCCTTCATCAAGCCCCATCCAACACAAGCTACGTTTACATGGACATAAGTAATCAGATTAAACGGCTATTCGGAATAAAAATGCGTCATGTAAACACCCCATTCGGATTATTCTGACCCGATTCAGCTCGATCCGAATGAATTTGTAATCGGAATGAGAGAGGTGGTTTACGCCGATTGATAATCCGAATGACATGCATGTAAACACTTACCGGTAATCCAATTATCTTATTGTGATTGTGGAAAACTGACTGACTGCGCATGTCTGCTGACTTTCATCCAGCGGTTTCTTCTCCTTTGTGGAGGGAGGGACAGCAGCACTGTTTCCAGCAGCACAGAACTTTTCCTCCCGTTCTCTCATTCAATAAAGAGGGAAGACACAGCCTGCGCCGCTTCGCAAATAAAATAAAATAAAATAAAATAATTTTTAAAAGTCTGCGCGTCACCTGCAGCTCAACCAGGGAGTGCAGTAACGTCTAGCACTCAGAAGCTCTTTATGTTCATGACGAAAGTAGAAGTTTTTTTTTTCTTTAGGGAAAGTAGCAACTGTGCATGTCAGTGCTTCTATTGTGAATATAAGCCTGGCGCATGTAAACACTCATYATGATTGGATTGTGCCCATGTAAACAATCCATTCTGATTATTTAATCTGAATACATTTCAATCCGATCAAAGAATTTTGTGCATGTAAACATAGCTATAGTCATTCTGACCAATCACATCTTTAACTAACTATGCCCAKAAAAGTCAAACAAACCATTCATGTCTTGGACAAACTCCTCTCACCAACAAGAAACTCCTACTTAGTGACTGGAGAGAGCCCATTCCCTGGAGTGGTGCAATGTAAAATAAATAAATAAATAAATAAATAAATAAATAAATAAATAAATAAATAAATTAATTAATAAATCATACATGCAAACATTGTACCTACGTGGTTAGGGTATACAAGCACAAACAGCCAGAAAATGAGCAGCAGCATGCTATTTTCTTTATTTTTGAAGAATTGTATTTTAGTCACACATTGTGAACTCACGGGGCAAGAAGTCAGCAGAAAAATAAAAAAACAAAACAGAAAACAAAAAGCTCAGCTTGAGACGATTAGGATCTTTAATATTCATAACCGTTGAGTTTGCTTTGTTCTGGGGAGGGAGCAGTTTAATCACTCAAAGTCATGTTATTTCTAAGGGGATGACAGCACACCGGGGACGGACGGCGTCATGCTGTGGCGAGCGCCGACTCAACACTGGTCCGCCTCTGTGATTGCTGCAGTCTGTTAGGCCCCTTCACTGAGCATTAACTTAAAGGGCACTCGACACACCGCATTGTCGTCCCTGTGATCTGCGGGGACCCTCCAAAACAGCCCCACAATGTGGGTGTTTGAGTGAGAGGGCACTTGAGAAAACACGACACAGACTGTACATGTGATTGCAGCTTTGAATTCGGCACTCAACACGTTCCAAATGAACCCCCTTTGCTCGGTCTCCAGGAATGCTTGAGTCACCTTGGGCACCAAAAGACTGTGAAATGACTCTACCGGGGTCACTTAACCTTCCCAGAGTGACTAATACAGCAGGGAGAGACCTTTTTGGTGGATTTTCAATGATTGGCTGCTGTGAACAATGACAGTCACAATAGCTGGCTACTACTTACAGAATTTAGAGCTGTATAAAATATATACAAATAAAACACCTTTCATTACTGATTTATAAAAATCAGATCAAAGAACCAAGTTTACCTCTTTCAAATTAGAACGAGAACTCGTGTCTTTTTGTTGGTGATGACCTCATGTCGCATTAAAAGAAGCTGTTTTGCCATGACCTGAAAACCCAGTTCAAAGTGCTGAAGTAGTGCAAAGAAATGCAATGTCATGCAGCATTTAGTCCATTAGGTGGCAGCAGACGAAGCATAGCGGCGAGCTGCAACAGCAGCCAGTGGAGCCTGTCAGARTGAGAGCAGTCTGCTTTAAGCTCTTCATTCTGTCTTCTCCACTCGGCCGGGATTAAGGCCAATCATAGAAATCACTGAGTCAGAACCGTCCCACAATAACAGATGGAGGGGGACTTTTCACTCCAGAATTTCAAAAACATCACAGACAAACTGACTTTGACGTCGCCTCGCACCCTCGCCGCCACCATCCCCTCGGCGCCGCCACCATTCCTTTATCTCCCCTCCTTCGCCCGCCTGTTTTATCCAGCCATCGTACGCCGTACTCTATTTCTGTCCATCTGTCTCAGTTTACTGCCCTCAAACTTTCTGCCTCCTCTAATGCCATATTAATTCCCACAACACAGTTACAACTTCAAAACAGTTTAACTGACTTCACAGAGTGCAGGGCTCGTTTGTAATAAAACGAGAATGGGAAGAATATTGGAAACTTTAAAAAGTTTTTTTTTAATCGCCTGAAGTATTATACATATAATTGGAAGGACCATTTGAAGAGCTGCATCGTGATATTTTTAATGCTCCCTTTAGGGTCACTAAACATTGTAAAAGTCCATAATGGGGCGAAATAATGACCCCTAATTTCACATCCCTGGTTGGTTTATTACCCGCAGCTGGGAATTGTAGTCCTTATTAGCCAACTCCAACAGAAGATCTGCATGAATGGATGGGAGACCATGTCTTTGTTCTAAGATCCAGAGCACCCCGAGGCAGACCCGCTTGCAAGAGCTGTGCGTGTACGGCTATTGTAGCATGTGCTCAGAAAATCCCCGCCTTTGTTT
>NW_013952437.1:2616745-2638525 GCF_001266775.1 Austrofundulus limnaeus
CCCACACACACACACCACCACCACCACGGAAATATTACACGCTTTCTTTTGCCCGTGGTAGCATTATTCCCATCTCCACTTTGCTATTTCTAAAAGGGACTGGATGTGGAGTGTGCAGGCTGTCACCTACTCACAGCAGCAACTCACCAGCTTTTCAAAATCAAACACCAGCTTTCTTTGTTTTTTTTCCCAAGCTCAACACAGACCCAACGACATGCCATGTTTCTACAGAAGATTGCCAGCATTGTTCTGAAGCCTCTGTGAAGAACACCAAGACAAAAAAAGGCAGCTGTCTTTACTTTGGAACAAAGCACCGCAGCAGCTAAACTCAGTCATAATGGATCTTCAGAGGTTCACTAAAAATAATTGCAACTGTTCTTGATCAGAAGCTCTAGTGTGCTCACTGGTCTTTTTATTACATGAATAAATTCAAAAATATAATGAAGTCGGGAACTATGTCAAAGCAAATACGCCAGTGTGATATTTTACTGACGACGGAGTATCTCCATAAAACGTGGAATGTTATTTTAAATCTGAGATAGTCAGCTCAACATTATACGCATTTCAATAATAGGAGAAGGAAATAATTTTTTAGCTAAGTGGCAGAGACGTGGCGCTCGAACGAGGTCACGCTGCTCATTTTAATTCACCACAGAACTTAMCAGAGTGAGTTAGTTAGGACTCCAATGGTACAAATTTTACAAAACCGTTTCATCGCATTTAGTCACTGCCTCACATGCATACAAAACTATGCAGATACAAAAGTAAAACATTAAAAATGCACATAGTTAAAACAGCTAATCAGACCAGTGGTCTTGTCTTCAGGTTGCAGACCTGTAGGGGGGCTCAGGGTGTTGAAAACGGGCACGGTCAGATCAGTGACGTGACTGTCTCCACTCATTCTTTGACTTATAGTCATGGATACGCACCACTTTCTTTTTGTCTAGCAGGCAATCCACCAGACAAAAAAAAGGAATTGTAGTGAGGAAAAAAAGCAAGCCTAAAAGTGACATTTACATGTGAATAAATAAAATTTTGTCATGCTTCTCGAGCAGCACAAAACAAGACACGAAAGGAGAAAATTGCACACGTACTGTCTGAAGGTAGCAACAAATAAAATAAAAGGGAGGGGGAGAGGAAAAATCATTCCGCTTGAAGGAAACGAASCACATAACCGCTCTCTTTGGCAGTTCATCTGTTAACAGATGTGTGTGAATGCAGGCTTGCTGTGTCCACTTCCTCAGAAGGCTGAGTGGGGAGGAGCAGAGTGAAGTGATGGTGATTAATACAAGTGTGCTCTGATACAAGAGCAGAACAGGGCTCACAACAATAGGCTGTAATTTGGGTCACATATTGACAAAAATATATATAAAGAAACAAACTGTAGTCATACATGTTGCCAAATGTAAAATAAAATGGTAAAAAATGTCAAGAACACATTTTCAGTGTAAAATCMTACATTTCCAAAAACATTATTATTTAGCTCACTGTTAATTTTACTAAATGCTAAATTTAAATGTTAAATCCTTTATGTGTAAATCTAAATGTAAACGTTAAATGCAAATGTGGCAAAATATCTAAGTTTACTTTTAAGCATTTTGGTCTGTGTCCAAATTCAGGGGCTGTGTCCTTCGAAGGCCAAATATGTCGTCCGCTGACGTCACTGTGCCRCGCCGAAGGCTGTCGAAATGTGAAGACTCTTCCAGTTGTGGTCCACAGATATGTCSTTTTTCCCCAATTTGAGGGACGGGTCCAGTGGATCCTTCTCGGCCCATCCTACCCTAAGATGCATCGCGGGTCAACCAGAGGTTGTTTTTTGCTTGTAATGGCGGACAACGCAAAAAAAGGAGGACAGTTTTAGATAAAAATCTGGCAGTGTAAAAATTAAAAGTTTAAAACGGTTGTGTTAGGCTTTTTGTCATTTGCATAGACATGTTTTTAATATTCTTGTCAGAAATCAAACAATTTTGAATAGCAAAATAAATGAGCTTGTGCGGTCTCTTAGCTGTTGAAGTATTGTCTCTAAGTCAGTTTTGTTAAATTTTTAATAAAAATATTAATGTATTAATATTTGGCTACTTTTGATATTTTTGCTTCTGTTTAGCATCGCCACAGCTGCTAGATGACAGGACATACACGATGGAAAAGGTGGGAATRAAGAAGGTTAGACCATCTAAATTCACAGCTACTTTCCTCCCATCTTCACAGTTAACAAACGACCYGACCCACCTAAACCGGGTAGGCCGGGTCTTTCAAAAGATGCAGCCGAATTTGAACACAGCCTTGGTTAGCCATTGGTGTGTAGCTCTTTTTATGACATCATCAACCTGAGACAAAAGCAACCGCTGCTAACGCTTCCCTACAAGACATGAAATGTGCAGTAGCAGCCGGTGTCTGAGCTAACCACACGTATCCATATGGTTTTCAATGAACACATTTTAAAATTTTAAATGCCATCTTCATCAGGTGTGCTCTTATCCAAAATTAGCTTTGTCATTTAACTGCAACATTTAAGATTTTATTTTTACATTTAGATTTACACATTTAGATCATCATCATATATTTAAAGTTTTGTAAAAAATAGCTAAATGTAAGAACAGTGCGCTAAATAACAAATGTTAGTGGATATTTTTTAACTGGGATTTTACACTCAGAAAGTGAGTTAAATTATGAAAATGTGTTATTGATTTTTTTACACATTTCACTTGGTGTCCCGTAGTATCTATAACAGTATATAAAAACACATCTTGATTTAAAGCCAAATCAGATAATTCACGTACACATGCAAATGTGCTTTCCGTCTCTGCTGTTTAAATATAAAAGCAAAACAAACTCAGAATGTATGTATATGCATTCTGTGAACCTGCAGTTGATTCACAAACACCTTTCCCTAATCAACTTGCAACCAATTATAAGCATTTGTACTCTCTCTGCATATTTTCTGGCAGTCAAACGTTGCCTGTTGAGCACTAATGGATACGAAGTTTAAAAAAAAAAGGCTGTTTGCTTTGTGGCTCTGATGTGGAATTTCATGAATATTATATTTTTTCCAGCTTATATCTGTTTCATTTCATAGTTTAAAAATGCATGTGACAAAAGAAATGATTGGAATAGAGCGGCATTGGAAAATAAAACAATTTACCTCGGGAAATGAGGAAGCTGATTTTCTTTTTTTTCTTGTCTTTTTTTGTCCTTTTTTTTAGTGTCGGACCAAAATTATCTCGCTCCATCAGCTCAGTGCCCTGTCATTTCACCTCCTCTCCACGCAGTAACGCCCGCAGTTCAAGGGCAAACATGCCTTTTGATTCATTTGTGCCCTTTACTTCAATCAGCTTCCTTCTCACAAAGATTGCTGATAGTTTAATGAAAGCAGCTCACACTCAGTGCTTGGGAGGGCAGTTGGTGATTCGGTTAGGTCATGATGTGTTACCGCAGACATATTTTGTGATGTCCTGCAGATTTACTTTGCTCCCTCCTTCTGTCTTTGTTGCTACGAAGAGAAAGTGCGCAGCGTCGCAGACTGACAAAACCATTGTCAAATWGTCAGGGAGCTCAGAGACAGCAAAACGACATTTGACAAAGTGTATCAGTGACAGTGTGTGGCCAGTCAATCGTTCAGGTTTTACACACGTGCGCACACACCTTCAGTCGCATCCACACACACGAACACACACTTTCACGTGCACCCCATTGAGTATTCCAGCAGACATAAGAGAGGAAAAACATGCAGACACGGCCGTCTCTCAAAGCAATTACAGCAGATTGAAACCAAATTAAATTTGAAGCCTAGAGCAACAGCAGCGACTGAACACCCATGACAGATATGACAGGGGAGGAAGGGGAGTGCTGCTGGACCGAGAGTGGAGGGAATGATGGAGAGAAAGGCAGGTGTGGGTCACAGAGGGAGAGAGAGCTCCTCAGATAGACGAGGAAGTAGGCAGAAGTAGGGCAAAGAGCTGCTCTCACACAAGAAACATCAGGAGTGAAGTCTACCAAGATTTAACAGGACCAGTCGGATGGTTTAAACTGGATTTTATGTGTTGCTGCACAAGCTTTAAAAAAAACACACCATATGTTTTTGGCTCTACCTTCAGGGCTGCCTCTGGTTTACAATTACATTCATTTATGTTCATTTCAGAAGGAAATAAACTTGGAGATTTAAAGGTGTTTTTGATGGCTTCTCTGTCTCAGCACATGTTTTCTCACATTTCTCATTCCAACTTCTACAGCTGGAGGCTTGACTGTTGAACGTTTTCAATTCAACAAATGGCCAAACGCACTTTATCTAGATTGCCGACATCCTTTTTGTTGCTATACGCTAGTTCATGGTGTAACTACCTGCTGTTACCAACCTGCAGCTCTGAACAACTATAGTAAAATGAATAAATTGAGCTAAATCAACAGTAAATTGCTGTTTTTAGTTATATTTTACACTGTAGGAAAAAGAAAGTATAGCTGAAAGATGGTCAAAATACAGTATATACATTTAGGTATGATATTGAAGATTGAACTTAAGAAAATTCAAATTTTATAAACTTCAAATGATCCGCTTCAAAATCTAAAAACACACCCAAATCATTTTTCATTTTGTACTGTGTTTCTATTTTTGAAACATAAAAAAATACTTTTTCAAATCATAGCATCAAATTGCATTTAATCACTYTCACAAAAGCACGTTTTCTTAGCTTTGATCACACTGAAAAATGACACCATGTAAACATAAACCTACGGCAATCTGGAAGCCCATGAGCAATCAGAAATATATGTTTAACACAAACATACAGTAAATCAGCTCAGCTTCCAGTCCTCTAAGAAATATCATTCCTCCATTTTTATTATTCCAGTCAAAACTACAATTAGTTGTGGCAGCTTTTAAATATCTGATGTTATCTCGCTCTCCTGGGTGAACAATTAATCCTCCCAGCTTCTACTTTTCTCATATTTTCTCCTCCTAACTGAGCATCATCTTCCTATTTCACTGTTCCTTCTTCAACACTAAAACCATCTATATCTCCCAGAGGAGACCTTTTCTTTTACTAGACAGGAATGAAGCTAAATGACCCGGAATTTAAAGACATATCATCGAGCGATGTGAACACACACTTAATGACATCTCTGGAATCAGTCAGCGGTCTTAAAGTGTGTGATCGCACGTGGATGTCAACACCTCACTTGCATTTCTGCTCTTTGATTTACTGGAACAGGTCAGGTGTGCTCAGAAATCTGACCTGAACAAAATGTTTCCATTAGTAAATATAATATAAGATGGACCTAAAATCAGGTTTGGACTGCAGATACAATGAAATTTGAAAGAATAATCTGCAYTTTCCTGTCAGCCCAGGTCTCAAATTCAACATTTTCTTTATGTTAACGCAAATAACATCTGTTTAACGCTGGATGTGTTTGATCAGTCTGATTTGTTTGCAAGAACTMAACAGGAGGTAAAATACAAATTAACAAGTCATTTTGTAAAAATTAAAAAATWAAAAAAGAACATAAGGATTGTGGAATTGTATCTGGAAGTTCATACTGACAATCATTTCCCTCCTGTAAAAGAAATAATAGAATTCTAGAGCTTTTTATTTTCAGTATTCTGGTTGGATGTTGATAGGGTAAAGTGTTTCAGCTTTTTATGAGCTGCTGATACATGAGAGCGTTATTATGGGATGTTATGTTTGCCTTTGAAGATCTGGACTTCAAAGCTTCATCCAATATCACTTTACCTTATTCTACACTTTAAAGAAAATCAGTGAGTTTTTACAGACTTTTGAATTAAAAAAGGTTTTGTTATATTGGTGAAAAGAAAAGTGGTTGGAGTTCATATTCAGACAGAAGACACAAAAGATACGTAAAGTGAGCAACACTGAAGCATTCTTCTCATCTTTTAGATCATAGTCGAGTCATAATATAAAATAATACAAACTGAACTCAGCCTCTCTTCACAGGTATGAATATTTTTATTATTTTTAAAACACAAACTCAAACACACAGGAGACACCTTCCTACACTCCACACTCAAATTTTCCTGATCTGTTTTTATTAATGACATCAAACACAGTAAAATTAAATGTTTAAATGTTTGCTCAGTTGTTTTTTTTATTACCAGATTATTATTTTGTTAAACTGTCATCCACACATAAGAAGCTGTGCATGCTTTATAAATGGTCTATTTAAAAGTGACAAGCAGCACGCTGTGCATGGAACAAATGGTAAATGTTCTGCATTTATACAAGTTTTCAAACTATGGAGTTACAAAGGGTTTTATGCCATGTTTCATATTCACACACTAAGTGTGAATGCTGGTAGTAACTTCAGGTTCACTGTTTACCCCAGGGGTGCCCAAACATTTTCCCCGAGAGGGCCAAAATGAAAATCTATCCAGGGCTGCGGGCCAAATGCAGTAATATAATACAGGAAATACAAATACTTTTTAAAGTAAAGTCCTTTATTTTTAACGATTAAGCTGTGCAATGGCCCTCTTTTGTTTTAGTCTGTGCACTTGGATAAAGTCTGTCGTACTCTCAAGTAGCAAAGGCTCATGGGACAGTTCATAAATTGATAAAATATGAGTTTTTGTGGCCTTATGAAGTGTGCAAATCTACATGTGGGATTAAATCTGATCTAAATATTTCTTGTTGTCATTTCATGTTTCATGTTTAATCCTAATAAATCAAAGATAAAGTCAGCACCATGAATGAAAACTAACTGCATTAGAGCCCATTTATATAGTGATTTGACCAATGGAAATACTGTGTTTCTACATAGGATAACAGGTTACAACCTTGTAACTTTGGCAACTGTTGGTGGGCCTAATCAAATGGCTTGGTGGGCCAAATTTGGCCCGCGGGCCCCACGTTGGGCTCCTCTGGTTTATCCCAAAGTCTCACCAAGAAATGAAGGTTGACCAAAAACAAGATACTGAGGGCTAAAATGTTCAACTGAAGGATTTATCCATTGGTGGGCAGCGCTAATCCAAAAAGTAGCTCTGTAATTTCTAAAGCACTTATGAAAATATTTAGGTCCGCAAATTCAAAAGCGCTTTTGCCATAGAAAAACTAGAGGAAGCTAATTTTAAAGTGCAAGTTCACTTTGACACTTAATAACTGGCAATAATTCATGTACAATATCTGCACAATACTGCCAACTAGTGGGTATGAACTCTTTTACAGTTCAATCCTACAACTGCCGATTGTTGGGGATGTGAGTTCATGAAACAGACCTTTGGTTCATGGTGTAAAAATAAAAAAGTTGTTGAGGATTGCTAGTTCGGCTGCTTCTTTGTCTTTGTCTGAATAAAGTAATTTTAAAACTCTGAAGCGATGCATTCTGGGCAGGCCTACATGACGGATTTGATTTGTGACGGGAAACGAAAGCACAGAGTACAGGAAACTATCTTCACTTCAAAATAAGAGCATGGATTTTAAAGTTTTCCATACTTTTGTTGTCGCTCCAGTTGACAACATCAGCATAACATCTTTAAATCATTTCTGCATCCCTTCAGCTAACCCTGTTGGCTGATTGCTTCGACCAATTACGTCAAGTATTGAGCTCCAGCGTTTAAACTTTATTAATTTTTTTAAAGGAGCTCCGATTGTAAAGTAAAATAAATCAATACATACAAAATTTTAGTGTGGATTACAAACCTTAACAGTTTTTGCTGGGACAGGGATTGTCGCCCGATCACATAGTTCCAACCATTGCCTTCCTGCTATGTAAGCAGACACAAAGCATTGTGGGAAATGTCTGTAAAATGAGAACCGTGACCGAAAGCAACAGTCAGCAAGGATGCATACCTTCCCAATAATTGTGTTTATCTGGGAGGGGTGCTGTTGGATGGATCACGTGTGTTGTGATTCATTGACAGCCATACCTTCCRCTGTTCAAAATAATGATGACTTGTAGATAATTAGTTATTAGTGGTACTGCATTTTATTTTTGAAAGCACAAATCCGCTTGTAAATTATAAAAATTAGTAAGATCGCTAAAGCGCAAATGAAATATTTAGGTCTGCAATTAGTGGATTTGCGCTTTAGCGGGCTGGTGCCCACCACTGGATTTATCAGAGACAGAGAAGGTGAAAATAAGAAAATGCATCTTTTCTTTTCAGTCCATGTGAAAAACCCTACGCTTGTTTGAGCAATTTTGGTTCTGAAATTTACCATTTAGGAAATGAAACTGAATACAGTTCCGAAACAAAATAGTTTTTTCATACTCTTTCCCCAACCTATAACTACCAGGACCTTCCATAAGCAATACACATATTTTTGCAAGTAGTATGGGAAAACCTCAAATTAAGGAGGATATTTAAAATTTAAACATGTACTAAAAAAGGCCACTGATGATGAAGAAGCTAAGATACTAATATTCAGATATTTAGTACTGCTTTCTACTGAAGTGGTAAAGAAAAAAAAACTAAATTTAAACATGTATTAGGTTTGGGAGAGAGCAATATAAAATGATTACACTGATAAAGTGTTTCTTCCTTTTCCCCCTATTAAGGGATATATATTTTTCCTTTTATATATGGCTCCAAATAAACTTACTTACAGTTTTCCTATATTTAATTGCAGTTTGATGATTATTAAACTGTATATTAGTTCACTTGAACAATAAAAAACAGAAACTATTGAAAGCATATGCAAATGAATATGCTACCCAGTGTAAAAAGTAAACTAAGAGTAATTATTTTCATAATTATGTACCAAAATGAAGATAATAGATACAATATGAATGGGGAAAACACCCATTTACTTAATGTTAATAGGCTCAATTTGCATACCTACTTCTGAGTTAGATTACATAAATAGAAATGTAAATGTACATTTCCCCTGTGTTTTTAATACCTGCACAATAATACTATTAAACACTGAACATATCTTTGATTTGGATTTCCAGATAAAGAAAACAGAAATCCAACAATGACTGAAATATGTCACATGGGAGAGAGACTTATTTATGCTCAACGTCAAAATAAAATTCACTTCCTGATTAGCAAACAGGGAGAGAAGTGGCAGAGCTCAGGGAGTATAAAAACATTTAATCAGGCTCTCAAGGCTGGGCCAAATATTAGATTTCTCAGACTCAAACTGCCAGCTTTAAAAAAAGACACAGAAAGGATTCATTAAGCACAAAAAAGCCAAACTGCTCAACCAGCAAAAAAAAAAAAAAGAAAGAAAAAAAAAGGGCACAAAAGTCAACCACATAAATCAAGTAGATGAGTGACAGATTTTTTTTCTGAAGGTCAGAGAACAAACACTAAAATAATTCCAGGAAGAATAAACTCATTCTTTTGACAGTGAAAATATATTCAGTCATTTTAAAGTAACAGATTATACAGGGTGGCCTATTGTGCCTCTGTGTATGAAGTCACTTTGTAAGATTTAAAGCCTAAAGGCATTTAAGGCATTTTAAGCCTCTCCTTCCCCAAGTGGTATATGGTGCACCTTCTTCCTCAGTGATTAAAGTGTAAGTGTGGAATATCTAAAATTACAGAAAAGCAATTAGATTAAAAAAAAGAAGAAGAAAAAAACGATGAAAGAATAAATGAGGTAAGGCAGACAAAAATGACATGATGGAGGGAGAGAGAAGACGACAGGTAGACAGCGATGACGCAGTCTAACCTAGACAGAAAGGATCTTCTGACAAGCATCTGCCTCCTGTAATAATTTAGAAATAATCTCCATCCACAAAGGCCCAGCAGTCTGGCGAGGTAAATGCTCGGCGCCTGATCGATCACTCCGATTCAGACAGCTGCCGGTCTCAGCGTGCGCAGGCCTGACATTGATCACAGACCCTCTGCTTCTGTCTGTGGCTCGGAGAAGGATGATAAAATAAGGCGGAGGATGAAAAAGGTGAGGCAGAGAGGAGGCGGCGGGGAGAAGAATAAAGGTGGATTTAAAAAAAGCAAAAACAGGAAATGAAAACACAGAAGGCCGTATTCTACACAAAACTACAGAACAGGATGAATTGAGCCCTGCTGCTCCCACCGTGATGCTTCGTTGTATAGAAGATGCTTTACCCACTGGACGACGGACAATCCTTTTATTGAAAGCTTTTGAGGATACAGTGGGGTGGCCACCCAGTTCCACAGAAGAAGAATATACACCAGCACACACGGGCACAACCCATCAACACATCCAATTACTACTTAGCGTTGTGACAGCATTAACTGCCACTGTGCATGTGGCCCCTGGCAATTAATTGACTTTTAAATAGTCTGCCATTAGCACCACTTTAAATGAATAGATGTACTCCTCCGCCTTTACTCGGCACACTTCGCTGTGGCTGCCTTTAGGAAGCAGCAACACCAGAAAAGGTAGCGGAACAAGATCTGGTTTAAAACAGTGGGATGAAAAAAAAGAAAAGAAAAAAACATCTGTATAATATGTCATTAGCACACAAGTACAAACCTTCATTATACTATCAGCAGGACTGTGGACATTCACTGAAACAGCTGCATAAAAAACATCAGTGTGAGGTTTTATAAGGTGATAATTATTATAGTGCCACTTCGCATTAAGACAACTTAAAGAATGAGCTAATGCTTTAGAACTGGGTTAATAATTAGGCTGGACTTATTATAAATAATAAACATTTATAAATATATTGATCAAGTTCAATACTTTTTATTACCTGCTGCTGAAAAGTAGGCAGTAATGTAGAGTTATCTGTATTTGTGTTGGTTTATCTGTCTGTTAGCAAAATATCTCATGAACCAAAGTTGAATTAAACCCACAGAGTAATTATTGCAAGGGCAGCTACAACTAATACAGTTAAATTTACAGATGTTCAGCTAAAATCTGGTGTGGTAGTAGCTGCTAATGATCTGAAACACATAATCTAAGCTTTAACAAACTAAGAAACGTTTCTGTTCAGATCTTTGTCATGCAAGGCAGCGGGCAAAATGAATTCCTTCAAAGAATTATAGTTTTTTACTTTTTGATGTTTGTCACTTGGCTTGTCACGTTCATCTTGAAGGGTGTTTTTGACAAATGTTTGATGTTGAATAGCTATAATCAGATGATGAAAACAGTGATTTATGTAAACAGTAGAACCAGGCAGAAAAGCGGAGGTCCACTATTTGACAAGAAATCGGCCACTATTGCTTTTATTCAATGTAAGGTTGCTTTTTAACGGATTGTGCAGTGTTTACAGTTTAATTATTAATCAGGTCATTAAATTGTTTGTTAACATATAATGTTATTGTAAAGTGACACCATAAATGACTTACTGACTATTATTGTTCGAAACATTGTATGAATGAGGTCATAAAGAAGATTTTTCATCTTTATTTAGCAGCTAGTTCATCCGTAGCCTGCAGCTTTATATCAGGATGGGCAGCTAACACAAATGAAAAGAAACGTTTCATTACTTTAGCCTAATATTAAAAAAATCATAAGCATTTTATAAAGAAAATATTAAACACATTTTAAATAATTTGTGTGTACAGAGAAAAGACATGAATACATATTTGTACTATAATTAATATAGCAAAATTTGACAGTAATATTACCTTTAATACCAGTAAACAGTTTCACATTGAATTGATAAAATAAATATTTGGCGATAGGCGGTGTAGATTTAGTTTCACAGACGGCGGTGCGCACTGTGAAACACCTGAAACAGAACTGAGTGTTTRCAGTATTATAATGTACGGTATAAGCTATAAATCTCACAGTTTGTGGGGTGGGGGGTCAAACGGTTGGGGCTTATTGTGATAAGCTGGACCTTGGCTTGTAGGTTTGTAATCAATGAWAGGGATTATTGTGTATCAAAAAGAAGAAAAAGAGCTAAGCTGCTTTTTATCTGAGGTTCCTAAGATTTCAGGATCAAAAGGACACACATGAAAAAGAGGAAGAGACAGGGAGCAGGCGGGGTAAGGAGGASGGGGAGTGAGTAAGATAATTATTATCATAGAGGTGGTTTTCCAAGGTCAATATTTGAGATTCTGCTTAACTGTCTCTCTAAAGCAGAACTCCCTCCCACTCTCTCCAGTATCTGGTTGTTTCCCACTGCTGCCTAYAGACAAGCTCCTATCAACCCTTTACCTTTCCTCCAATTTCTACACCTTTCACCTTCCCCGTAAGAAAAACAAAAATATGTCTCTGTGGTAGCAGCAGTGTGTGACTTAAACCTAATGGATGGGCAGCTTTTTCCCCAACAAGACTCCTCTCTGTGCAGTTTGAGGAGCCACCTGTCAATCAATAAGCAAATTAGGCAACTTAGAATCAAAAGTCTTAAACTTYAACTGGGTAATAAAGAAAAACACCTGCCAATCATTAAAGTGTCAAGTCATTATGTTTAGGCCGGCTAAAAGAGGCCAACACAGTTGTGACAGGCCGTCAGAGTTCGACAGTGGGGTAGAAACCATGAAAGAGGCAGCGGGCAGAGGAAAGGGAGGAAGATGATGAGTAGTGAGCTGTGAAAGAGATGCAGGTGAACCAAAGTTTTGACAGGACAAACTGAAAACTTCCCCAGAGGACTGATGCACCGAAGATGTCAATATGTTGACATGTGAGTTTAAGGGCTTCAACTCTGCTCTGGTTTCACAAATTAAAATAAAAAGATAAATAAAATAAAATTCTTTTTTTCTTTTCTTTCCCTGCTGTTGGTTAAATTGTGATTTAAAACATTATGGTTCATTTAATTACAAGATAGGCTAATGTTTGATCTGTGTTTTGTTTTTACATGTCCTCTTTATTTATTGTATTCAGATATGCTGTTAGAGTAAGACACAGATGTTGATCTTTGACTTCCCAAACTGCTAATTTAGATTATAAAGTTCAGTTCCTTTTATGACCCGCTATTCGACAGGTGGGTTGGGGTAAAGGAACTGGAGGTCTGGGGGACAACAGGACATTACATGGCCGTAAACAGGAGGACACTTTGAAGGGGACCCTTTAAAAACCTGACTGCTGTACAGAAATTGAGTTCATGCTGCTGACAATTGTATGAAAGTACCTTGTCTGTATTTTGGAATCCTTGCAAGTAAAAGAGAGCTCAACAAGATCTGCTGCTTGTTCGTCATTCCTTGAGGAATCAACTGCCTTTTTCATTTTGAGTTTGAGTCAGGGGGTAGTCTTTAGCTGTTATTCTACGAGATGTGGGGTTTAATTTTTTTAGTAATTAGGCTCAAAATACAAGTTTGCACATAGCATTGTTGTCACACAGTAAGGTCTAAATTTAACTCCACACAAAAGAACTGAAAACTAAGATGGACTCCAGGCTTTCAAAACAGAATAATGCAGCATGAATAATTAAGCGAAAAACTCTAGCGTCTTAAATGGGTGGTAATATGTATTTTCCAGGCACACTTGATTGTTGTATCAAACTGAACTATGTTACCTTCAGTTGTTATGAAAGCACTTTTTATATCAAAAATTAATCTGACTTTGCATCTAAACATCTTGAATTTGGCTTCTGTCTCTTTAAGAACCTACTGTTTCAGACACTCCCATTTCAGCACGTCTTCACAACAATGCTTCATGCCGTTTGCAACCTTTTGTATAAKTGTTGGATTTTGTCGTTTAAAAAAAGGAAGCAACATTATATATCGATTTTGGAAAATCGCAACAAAGGAAACAGTTCAACCTCATTGAAATCATGCCACGATGGACACAGAAAATATGTTTTCTGGAGACCAGTTCGAGTACAGAGCTTCTGACAAGACGTTTCAACTTGGTAGTATATCTTCTTGGCATCCACAAATACATTCCCTCAATGAAGGATTTTTTTAATTCAAAATGGACTGACTGAGAAGAAGTTAGTATTACAACTAGAGCTGGGYGGTATGACCCAAATTTTATATCACGGTATTTTCAACAATTACACCGGTGTCACGGTATTTGACGGTATTTTTTTTCCTCACAGCTCAGCTGATAATAAATATACAAACTTTGTTTATTGACTTTTTTCTTTTACTGTACCTCTGTATCACTGTTTCCCTCCTCTTGTACATCTTTTCTTCTTTACCTGGTTGTAGACAGTAATCATGCATTCAGGTCCGATCGTGAAGGGTTGAGAAAAAAAATCATTATCTGATCTATTGTTACGTGTTAATAAAACTTAAAAAGACGACTCATCTTGCACACCAGTCAGCTCAGCTACACTACAAAACTACTTCCCCCCCGGGTTTTTCACAATAGAAGCCTGCTAGGGTTTCCATGCAATAACGTCTCCATTATAACGTAGCGGGTTAAATCTAACTGTGCACGTTACTGAAGAGTTGTATTCACATCCAGCGATGGTGAAAACGGTATTTTTTTTTTACTTCAGACCATATAAGTGGCTGAAACACACCACCCGCCGCCAGTTGTTCCAACAATAACGTTACCATGCTAATGCACTTAGCGATGCTGCGAGGAAACGTGTCCCCAGGGAAATAGTTCACTGGCAGCCAYGACRAAACGTTCCGCACGTGTTCAGAAAAGTCATATCATAACAAGAATAAAAAGCGGTTTTCGGTACAAAATGGTATACCGCCCAGCACTAATTACAACCTCAGACGTGCAGTTCCACTAAGTGTTTAATAATTGTTGCTGCTGCTAGTCTAGTGGAGCTGTGTGGAGGAGGTGGGGGAGGTGTGCTCTGTAGGGCGGGAGACTGAGCTTTAGGGAGGAGCTTTGTGTAAATAGGCGGAGCTTTGTGTAAATAGGCGGAGCTTTGTGTGAGCAAGCAATTATGCTGATTCGAATAGCTAACAGGAGAGTCAAGGATTTCTCAAGCATGCATGAATGAGTCAAAGCAACACTCTGGGTATATTATAACATCAAACAAATCTCAAAAATGTTGTTTTTTTATAATACTCCCCTTTAATAAGATCACATGCTGCGGCCCCCACAACCAAAAATAAATAAATAAATAAAACACATACACAGCATTTCTAAAGCAGAGGACTGGCTCTGACCAATCACTTCTGCAAATGTGCTTTAACACCAATAAAAGCCCTGCTTCTGTTTTGTATACCCACTGTTATAGAGCAGTGACACAGCTGATATGAGACGATGCAACAAGCTGAGACAGACTCTGAATGGCTTCCACTTAAGTTACAAAACACAACAGAAAAGAAGTGACAGCCCTCCACAAATAAATGCAAACTTGGAAGAAATGGAACGGAGAGAATAATTCAATCTGGACCTCCACCATTCAGCCAAGGAGAACCGAGTCGAGGGAGAGGCAAAGGGAGGGATAAGGAGGCGAGCAGGCTGAAGCGTATGATGCTTTTCTCCCAGGGTAGGGCTAAGGTGGCAGGCGCCCAGATAAGCTGTGGCCAAGCAAGATTAACTGCTTGCTCTGATGAAAGAGCAAAATAAAAGCAAGCCAACCTTTGATTCCCTCGGCCTCTCTGCAAGAGTGTTCTTACTCAGTGGGGACAAGTTGTGGGGCTTGTGTACCAAAAAAACATGATGAGAATTTTTAGACAGTCAACAATGGCGCAGACAGAAAATGAATAAATCAAATAAAAACCAACGTTCTTTCTGGGAGAAACAGAGGCTGCATGACCTTTCATATATTTTCAAACTCGTGTTTATACGAGGGTCTTTACCTCAGTTCTTATTATTTTTGGTTACATATATTTCAAGCAATATTCCTCCAATGATTTGCATGATTACTACATCTGTTGTGTTGTGCTTTCTTTAACAAAATAAGTGCCAAAAAACATTGGTCAACTGACGACCCAAAACAGCTGGAACATTTTTCATTTCCATAAAAGCTAAAGTTAAAAGAATTCATAAGGATGCAAGATTGTGATGTGTAATGTTTTAAAAAATAAATATATACAGCACGCCAAAGGTCCTGATTCGAGGGAAACAATCAAAATACTAATAAATATGGTGCACAAGCTCCAGCTCCATATGCATTTTTTGAACTTTATGGAAATGACAGTTTGGCCCTCAGGCTTTTCTCACTACAGGTGATTATCAAAAAGGCTTCAGGGCTAAAACATCACTTTCATAAAGTAAAATAAATACATATGGAGCTGTGGTGGAAGGCACTTTGGTTTAATATTATAGAAATATTAAAGTAAATCAACATTCCCCATCTTATTGTCACAGCTTGTTACAATCAACAGTTTATGGGCAGTGATTGACTAAATTACAACAAGCATGCTAACATGCTGAGGTTGCTAATAGTTATCACTGCATATGTCCTGCTGCTGCCTTTCATTTAATGAGTGATTTGTATTTTTTTTTGTATATTGTCACAGGGTTCTTCTTCAAGCCAACACCGCCAAAACACAATAAAAAAAATCCACTGGCAAGTCAGGAAACTTTCTGCTCACCTGGATTCTATTCTCGTTCTTCACAATGGAAAAACACTTGTCTCCATTACAAGTTTTTTAAAAAACCCAACAACCATTTTACTCTAGATCCCTCATAGTCATTTTTCTACCCAGCCTCCTCAGTGACGGGTAGCAACTCTCCTCTGTAGCCCNAAGTGGTGTGCCTGATGGGAGGGGCTACAGAGGAGAGTTGCTACCCGTCACTGAGGAGGCTGGGTAGAAAAATGACTGAGGGATCTAGAGTAAAATGTGTTGGGTTGGGTTTTTCAAAAGACTTGTAACGAAGACAAGTGTTTTTCCATTGTGAAGAACGATAATAAAATCCAGATGAGCAGAAAGTTTCCTGACTTGCCAGTGGATTTTTTTATTGTGTTTTGGCGGTGTTGGCTTGAAGAAGAACCCCGTGACATATATATAAAATGTTTTGTTTTTAATTCGTGATTTGTATTTTCTATTATATATATAATTTTTGTTTTTAAATGAATGAAGTCTCAGTTTAAAAAAAACAAATTCATTAAAATCAACTGTTACCTTATTCAGAGGCAGTATTTATCATTTCTTTATATTTCTGCAGGCTTTCAGAAGGTCTAACATTTCTTTTGGTTTCTGGTTGTTAATTTGCTCATTTTCAGTCCAGGTTTTGAGCTTAAATCAGTTAGTATTTCTGCAGTGGTTCCTAACAGAATCTGTTGTTTTAAGCAGCTCAAAATCCCAACACCTCCAAACACCTTACCCTTTCAGACTTTTATGTTGCAGCCACGACTGCAGTCTCATCACTTCACTAATTATAGTCACGTTTTTATGAGTGGGAGGCTGTCTGTTTCTAATGGGTATTAGGAAGCTGTTGTTTGCGAGGTAAATCATCTCTGTTGCTCAATGCTGGTCTGATATCCAGTGTCTGCCTCTGATCCTAGAAAGCCGTGTTTCATTTCCAGTCGAGTTCCGCTTGAGTCCTTTTCTTTTATTCTTATGGAATGGGGGAAAAAACACCAACAATGGGCTTGTGTCTGACAAAGCGCTCTTAGTTTCTGACAGACAATTGATTGGGAGAACAAGGGCTATTTTCACAGTATGTTGCTTTTACATAACTAGACACACGCGCACACGCAGACACACATATACAGTATATTAATAAGGTATTTATTCATTATATTTTGACAAAATGCAATTTTTGTTAACATTTTAGTCAACACACTGTATTTGCCTATTTCTCCAAATCCCACTTTTGGACTTAATCCTCGTTTCGATGTGATGGGTCACATTTATCAAATACCTTTCAGACTCCTCTCTACGGTAGTTTTATGGACTTCACATCTTTTGTCTACTTGTTCACCTTCCTTGTGTTGTTTTAAGCACAACGCCTGCAACATGCTGTCAGGTTAAACGTCTGTGCCATGAGTGAAACAGGTTTATTTAAAAGATTTTAAGAAAGTCTGTTTTCCTGGAAGCAAATTTTAAAGCAATATGAACCAGTTTAAGACTTTTGCCCAGTACGGTATATGGGATTTTATCAGCATTTAAATGTTTTTTTCCCTGAAAGAAAGAGGGGGGAAAGATTCTTTGTGTTTAAGCAATTTGTTCACGTAGCAGTAGCATCTGCCCTCACGCCTTCATTTCCCCGTCAGCAAGAGACAAATGAATAGAAATGACTGCTTTGTGGTTTTATGCAGCTGTCTCTCCAACCTTCATAAAGCATATATTTTTAGTCTTCCATTTGTGATTTTGTGTCTGATGTGAAGGGGAAGAAAAAGGACACAGACAGCCGAATCGAGGATCGCTAAAATGCATCTTTTTCTTTCCTATAGCAAGGCACTCTTCAGTCTGCTCATAGTTATGTTTTTCTTCTAGAATGTACAATGGGAGAGAAAAATCTTATTTTGAAAGAAGCTTTGCTCTCAAGTAGAAAATGTACGTTGCATTATGGCCTAAAAAAACAGCAATTGAGCACCGTAAAAGCAAACGGTTGTTTTCAAAGAAATCTTGACACTATGGCTGTTTTTATTCTCATCCTTTTTTTTCTTTTCACTGCTGTAGAGTGAAAAAACAAAACAAAAACTAATTCAAATAAGTAAATACCATTACTGCTTGTTGTTTCGAATAGATCAAACCACCTCCACTTCCAAACCTCCTACTTCTCTGTTCCATTAGATGTCGTAACCTTTTGCAACAACCTTGTCACCCCGTTGATTATCTACCTGCTCTCTTATCAGCATCATCAGCTGAAAGGCCAAATGGGAAAATAGTTCACATGGTAGGAAGTCAGGATGCTGGCTTAACATGTGAAAACCAGAGCTTTTATTGCCTTTTTCTTATTGCTTTTGAATCATTTGCCTAGTGATTTTATTTATTTATTTTTGCATGGAAAATTGATGTTGCTGGTAAAATTTATACTTTTGAAATGAAACTTAGAATATTTAAGATTCACTTGAGTATCAAACAAGTGAACCAGCATTCTATGATGGTCAATAAATGATTCTACCTTAATAGCCAAACTATAAAAATGTGTGACTTGTCTGGAAAATCCTATGTGTTTGAAGATATCCAAACACAAATCCACATGGTCRGTGTTCCTACACTGTTGTCATGAAGAACATCCTGCTGCTGTTTCTAATGAGTAGTAAATAGCTGTTTGTGATGTAAACCATCTCTGTTACTGAATGCAGGCCTGATCTTCATTGTCTGCTTGTGATCATGGAAAGCTGTGTTTTATTTCCCGTCAAGTTCTGCTCGAGTGAGTTCCTTTYATTCCTCAAGGAATAGAGAGGACAAATAATGGGCTTGTGTCCTGACAAGGAGTTCTTAGTTTCTGACAGACCATTGAACGGGAGAACAAGAGCTATTTTCACAGTGTGTCGCTCTTACACACACATGCATAAACAATAGGTTAATGTTGCTCCTAAATCAAATGTCAAATTGAATGTTTTGAGCACAGAAATCCATGAATCTCTATTGTGAACACAGATGAAGAAATCCAGTTTTATCCACCAAATCTTTGAGTCTTTTAAGAGGATCTGCTCTTAACCTGGATGCTTAAAGGGATTTTTGTTTAAACTCTGTCATTAACCGTCATCAGACAAAATATTGCATTTTATGTGCCAGGAGCTTTTATTTTGTTCAAATTCTCAAAGTAGTTACTGAATGAACATGGAAAATTGAAAAAAAACTTTTGGATTCAGCCTAATTCAAGATGGCTGACATAACTAATTAGCTTTAACAAACATAAAAATGTATTATATTTGAATATTGCGATTGAGTTGGTACATTTTGCAGATTATGTTTAAGGCTCATAAAAATATATTACCTTTGAATATCCAATCRAATTTTGTTAAGAGACAAAGTTACTACAATTTAAAAGGGACAGAGGTGTTTGTGAAACCTAAAATGCAAACTAGTTTGAAGGAAHKATGTACTTCAGTGCAAGGAATAAAATAGTGGAATAATCTGGATTATGATATTAAAAGTGCAGGATCAATGTAAGTTTAGGAGAATGGTAAAATCCAGTCTGTTGAAGAAATATGAAATTACATAATATGTATCCTTAAAAACTGTCTGAGAAAGATTTTCGTTTTTATTATTTTTTTCTGTTTTTTATTATTGTTTAAATTTCTTTTGATGTCAAAAAGGCGCAGATATTATAAGATTTTTTCTTCCTTCTGCCGCCTTTCATTTTATTTTTCATTTGTATTTTTTTGTATACTGAATTTGCTTTGTTTTTTTTAAATGAAATGAATGAATAAACTAAACTAAACTAAAAATAGCTAAAAAATGTGCATTTCCTGTGAGAATTCAGTGTGAAGGCTTAACACCAAAAGATTTTTGCTGAATAAAAAAAACTGAAGCCAGCCTAAAAAAAAGCAAAACAAAAGTAGMTGAAATTAGCACAAAGAAACAGAAAAAGCCCATTTATTGAATTAGTAAGAAGCTGAGATTATCACAAAAAGTGAATTCAGCTGAAAAAATAATATTTTGGCTAAAAGTATCTGAAACACAAAACTGCTGAAATTGCCAGAGAGAGCCATAAAATGTTAAAATAAGCAGAAGAGGTCAGCACGATGGCTAAAAAGGCAGAAAAAAACTACAATCAGCAAAATAGAAGCCGAAGGAAGCTGAAATCAGCACAGAAAAGCAGAACAAGAACAAAGAGTAAAATGTACAATAAAGATTTATGAACATTTAAAAGTTTTTTTTAAGGGTATTGACATCTCCATTCATTTTCAAGAGAAAAAAACATGGCCGGAAAAGCTAAATATCTCTCAAAGCATAAATTGCTGAAGTACCGAAAGTCATYGTTGGAATGTCCTGACGGAGCTGAAYGGTTTTATGTTTAAATTGTTGAAATATCAGAAAAATTGTGGAACGACGTGAAACAAGAAAAACTATCTGAATTATTGCAGTTAAGTTACAATTTATTGTTTTAGCTGAGAGTTTTCTCCAACTTGTACTCGGTGTGCTAATGGATCAAGTGAAATCTTTAAAGCGTTAGCATACAAGCTTRGTATACATCTCTTCAAATAATTCAACATCTTTAATATTTTTTCGTTTTGTATTTCACAAAACATCAGTAAGAGTGAGCAAAGTTTAGGATACGGCTGATTTAGCTGGTGCGTTTTGCATACAGTATCATTTGAATGAACTGTCTGAAATTTTATCATAAAACAAAATTTTGAAGCACTTTTTTGAGCAGTAGCAACAAAAAAACTGATTTTGAGGAAAAACGCCTTAAAATTTTGAGATTTTCCTGTGAGCTAGCAAAGTTTTGTTCATTTTTAGCTGGGGAATTTCAATATTCAAATATAACTTGAGGTTTCCTCTTTATAAGGACATCAAAAATTCCTCATTAAAATGACATAAAATTCGGATTCAGACCAAATATTTATGAATTATTGTAGCCAACAAGACAAATTAAGTCATATATATGGATTTAATTACGATATCAGAATGATTCAGGTGTCATAACGTAGCTTTTAAAGCCAAGAATCTGAAAATGTAAGTAGGTCATTTTGTCCAAATTTGACTTAATCCTCATTTCGATATGATGGGTCACAAATAAGTGAGAAAGTTGAGCAAAACTCCTCCAATTAATCATTTACTGCATGACAGGTTTTCAAATAATGGTATTTGGAATTTTAACACTATGTTGATACTAAAATAGTTGCATTTTTTGTATAGATTTGACTAAAATGTGCTTGTACGTTGATTTATTTTTTTTGTCCACACCAAACTGTGAGAAGTAAGACTATTTTTTTTACTTTTAAAGTGATAAATAACCTAATTGTGCATATGTATGCAAAGAAGACAGTCACATCTGCACTTACACGTGCACTTCATCATTTATTTCCCCCTCCTAATCTCATCCCCAATCCCCTAGCCCCCGTCATTCAGATCTATGAACTTCCATTAGCATCCATCTGTTACAACCTGCAGCAAAGACACACGCACACACACACACACACACACACACACACACACACACACACACACACACACACACACACACA
>NW_013952437.1:2638535-2640460 GCF_001266775.1 Austrofundulus limnaeus
CACACACACACACACACACACACACACACACACACACACACACACACACACACGCACGAATGAAAAAGCATTTACCTCAGCCGACACTATGGCGGGCAGATTTCTTTCAAACCTTGACTGAGTTTGCAGCAGCACCACCTGTTTGACCTTCAATCCGTAAATCAAACATATGTTTCCAAAGACCTGCGATAAACTACGCTGCTGCCCTCTGCTGAGGTGTCACCAGGTCAGCAACCTCCGTGCTCGCTCACACACTGCTGCACAAAGACAGAATGTGGGGTCAAACGCACACAGAAACACAGATTTCTATCTCGACCATTCCTTCTTGCTTCTATCTGCTTCAGTCTTCTGTAATTTAAACAGAGGAACTGATCAAAGGTCATTTGTTTTCTGTGTTTCTCAGCAGCATCAAGCACACTGAGGAAATTAATAAAATAACTTGTTTTTTTAAATGCCTCTTCATCAAGTTTTAAAAGCTGCACTTTCATTTTTACCATACCAGTTCAAAGCATCCAACCAAATATTTATTTTGTAGAAAACGATGACTAATGTTTGTTTTTAAACCCCACAGTAAAAGCTACATGACGTAATGTGTTTTTTTGCCAATTGGTGCAAAAGGTGAGTTTAAAGTTTCTGTTCTATTTTTACCCAAGTAGAGCTTGGCCTACTTCCTATGCTCTTTCCTAATGGGACCTGAGAGTTAACGCTGCCTCTCTGAAGGCCTACAGGAAATGGAAAATCAAATTACTTTGTTAGTCTCCTCTTTAGTTTCTTGGTGTGGAGATGATGGGCAGACTGTGGGTTGTAGTATGTTGCTGTACGCTGGCGCATATAAAATGTCCCAAGCATTTAAAAGTTCTGACTTGAGACTGGGCTCATTAGTTATTCAAACCATCTGACCTCCCCTAAGCACTGCTCACACACAGTCATTACAAAGCCCTTGTAATTCATTAAGCTCTCTAAATGAACACAAGCCATAGCAAGGAGTGCTTGCTGCTACTGAGTGCCATTCTGCGCCTCGGGGAGGGTGATGGATCAAGTTTAAATACGACATATATGATGAGAACAGGCGTGCAGATTGGCCACTTAGAAAACAACAATAAAGGTAAAATATGGATCGAAGTAGAGAGCACTCTGTGTGAGAGAGTCAGCTGAGGTGGTTTAGTCATCGCATCTATCCCAGTCTATACTTTTTAGCCTGATCATTTTTTAGGATCGAGGAGCTGGAGGAGAGAAAGAACTGCTTATCTGTGGTCAGGTCACAGTTCAAAAGGAAAACCCAAACAAAAATGGATGGATAGAAAGAAATTCCCTGCAGAAACTTAAAAAAAACAGTAAACTAACCAAATCAAATGAGTAAAAATAAAAATAGTGTAATTCTCACGTAAATGTGGTAACCGACAAAAACCAAGTGCTGCAAGTCATTCAAGAGACCGACTTCAATTAAAGGAGTTTCACTTTACAAATTCTCCCTGCTGCCAAAGACCCATCATGATCCAGTGACAGYTCACACTGGACTCAAATGCTCCACAGCAGGTCTGAGCCAGAGCTTGACTTTCATTTTTGAACCGACGGGCTTTTCAGAGCCTCGGAGCTAAATTTGGCTGCTATAAATTGGCTATTTGTACCGGATGCCTGTTCAATTAAAGCCAGTCACTGATCTGTCTGAGATCTCTCTGGGATGATATCACGACAACACACAAAACCAGAGGGGGGTTGAATTCCCAGTTTTACGTCAGTCACAGTCATTAAGCATATTTGTTTCCCTTCCGTTATTGCTTTTCAGCCCACAATTAAATTATTGACACATGGTCCTAGTGCCTGATTGTTCATTTAAACAAGATGGCGGATGTATGTAGCTGTGCAGTATCGCTGCAGGAAAATACATCCCATTTGGCTTTACAGGCATGTGCAGGTCTGTTTTT
>NW_013952437.1:2641906-2642365 GCF_001266775.1 Austrofundulus limnaeus
GCAAAGCCAAACAACAATATTTTAAAAATCAAATTATTTCAGCCAGTAAGAATCCAAAAATATTATGGGAACCAATTAAGTCAGTGACAGGTGAAAGTAACATTAAAACATTTAATAACAATTCACAAATCTCAGTAAATGGACTTCTTGTTTCTGATCATGAAAAAATAGCTAACTTATTTAATGAATATTTTATTTCTTCAGTAAGGACATCATTACTGGGACAAGCTAATAGTTTAAAGTTACAGTATTTAAATTTCCTGACACTTCAAAGCAATTTTCATTTTCTGAAATTTCACAGAGTGATGTTTTGAATAGACTCCAATCTCTAAATGGCTCACATGCATTTGACAAATATAAGATAAATATGGATTTCTTGAAATGCATGCCAGCACTTTTTTACCATTGTTTCATCATTTGCTTAATTTATGTATTGTGCAGTCTATTTTCCCTGATGCC
>NW_013952437.1:2644475-2653520 GCF_001266775.1 Austrofundulus limnaeus
AATCTTGTCTGCCATTTGCTGGATAATTTTTGTTGTGCTCATATTTAGACATCCTATTTTGCAAATGCTGCCTTTTTGAAATTTGGTATGCTTGTTTGTCTTTGTGTCTATGGTGTATAGTGATGTGATTGTGATGCTGTAATTCTGAGTGTTTTATGTACTGCAGAACAGGAACACTGCTGTAAAACAGCAATTATGCTGAGTCAGGCTTGATTTTAATAATCTTTTTCTGTTAAATAAATAAATCAAATCAAATCATTGTTTGCTTAGTTATCAAACTGATAAACAGCAAAAAAATGATTTTTTAATTTTGTTTTTACTGATAGTTTGGTAGTACATTGGTCTTCAGAATAATTAGCTTAAAAATGCCTTAATAGGATGACTGTGGGTTCATTGACCTCAATTAATCTTGATACATTATTTTTGCAACAACAAACCAGTTATACTCAACTTTAATCTACAATAAATTTATTAGCTGAGACACAAGCTTTTCTGTTTTGTTTTTTTTTTTTTTTCTTACGCAGGAGCAACTATGATCCTGTGACAAGGGTTTGAAAAAAATTTTCCTTCACAAAACCAGCACAGCTCTGGATTCACAACTCTCTGCTCTGGAAAAGGGGCGGAGCCAGAGGGGTGGTCAACCAAGTGGCACCCCCAAATCTTTGACAAGTGGGTGGGTATCTTGGATTTTGTATTTGTTCTCTGATTCTACTGTACAATATAAATTTTATGTCCTGTAAATTTAAAAATGTGATTGGTAAAGTTAGAATTAGTAGTTACTGTACCTTAATTTGGGATTAGAATCGGCAATCGGTGTCATTCTTAGCTATTCCAAAACTAATTCCATCTCAATAACTCTTAAAATGGCTGAATTATCATTTAAAGTGATCTGTAAAGCCATTTTTGATTAGCATTAAGAAGTTCATAAAAGCAGTTTTTTTTCTTATTTCCACATTAATCCTCAGCTTTGTATGTTTAAAAATGTCTGAACAATAATTGGTGACTAGCATTCAGCATGTTTTTGGATAATTCTGAGCTATGATCACACAAATTTTCAGCTCAATATTTCTTAAAAACACATAAAGCCATTTGGAATGAGCTGTGGCAAACATCATGAATTTTCAAATCCAGGGTGTTTTTCTCTATTTGCATGTGCCCCCCTCAAAACCCCCATGTGCCACCCTTTGAGAAAAAAAAAGTAGCCCCGCCCCTGCAATAAAACTCTCCGCCTGCCCTCAGAACAGAACGACCCACAAGCCAAAGAGTTTTCATGAGTTCACATGGAGGGACAGAAGGGTTATACCAGCAAGAAAATGTTGTTGTACGCTTTTTGTATGCTTTTTTCTCTTTTTAAATTCTGATCTTTTATCTGAATTTGATCTGAAATTTGGAGCAGTTGCCTCCAGATCTAGGGTTCTCTACAAAAAGTGATTTTTTTATCTCAATGGGACTCATAAGGTTAAATAAAAAACAACTAAAAAAGAATAAACTAGTAGTGTAGCGATGCCTAAAAGTATTATTTTGCCTTGTCCTTTGTCACAATACAAAACCATTAGAATGACTGAGCTGAAAACAAGGTCATATAAAAAACTGTCAAAGAGCAAAACATCAGCAGGTTCGACATCAGCTTTATTGTGTCAAATAATTCTGGCTTTTTGTTAGAATACAAGTTAATATTTCAGATCTTGTTAGCAAGTAGTGTAAAATGTTACTAGGCTATAATATAGAGTGCAGTTCATCCAGTCGTTCACACCTGAGTCAATATGTGCACGCTCACGCTCCTTCAYGCACGCATATTGGCAGAGCGTGCACCGTGAGAGAGTCGGTGTCTTTGTGAATTATTAATGAATGTAACATAATGACAAACGACTTGGAGAGGCGTGACCCCTCCCCATCCCTGACCTGGCTGTGTCATCTCTGTTTCCATGGTTAGGGAGAGACATAGGTCCATGCAGTCTGAATGATTAATACTGTCAAGCACACTTTTGCTGTCCCTGCACAGTGTCCGGTCTGAGCTCCGCTGCAATCTCTCACAATCACTATCAGCGTGACCGCAGTCACAACACATCTCTGTCACTGTTTGATAAAGTYGAGCTTGTCTACTCTCCACCTCCATCCTCGGGTCGTCCATGTTTTATGCCCAGTCTAAAAGGCCAAACTGCTTTGTTTCTTCCGAAATTTGCAACAATGTAGCAAATCCTCAACGCAGGTTTTGTGTCTGAAGCGAAATACATTTATTTATTCTAATACTTAAAAATCATTCAACGCACACATACAAATTATTTCAACAAAAAATATGAGCAAGAATAAAAAAGCAGATGCATCAGGTTAGGGCTGAAACGATTCCTTGAATAATTCGAGTAATTCGATTACAAAAAGTCCTCGSGGAAAATTTATCTGCCTCGAAGCTTCGTAAAAAAAAAATACATACTGTTATAATCAGCGCACTTTCATCCATCCGGAATGTTATTTTTGTTACACACAATGCTACGATGTTAGGTCTTCCGCTAACAGTTACACTGTCGACGCGTCATGCGTGTATGCTTGCTGAGTGCTATATTTAGCTTCAGAAGAAGACGAAGAGTGCCGAAACGAGGCGCCCAAAAGAYGACGAGTTAAAAAAAGCATGGGAACATTTAAAACTAAACAGAAAAGATGACAATGCGCAATACTCTGCACATCCTCGATATTTCTGCACCAGAACAAAAACAGTGGCTGCATGTACCCAACCCGTCCGGAGTTAACAACAGGTATGTGTTTACGTTCCCTTTGCTTACTTAAATCTGTGATAATGTGTCA
This sequence comes from Austrofundulus limnaeus, assembly GCF_001266775.1. Lineage (NCBI taxonomy): Eukaryota > Metazoa > Chordata > Actinopteri > Cyprinodontiformes > Rivulidae > Austrofundulus > Austrofundulus limnaeus. Next base: position 2,647,275 of record NW_013952437.1, read on the forward strand.
TGTTCCAGATGTACAAGGAGGAGGTATATTTAAGCTAATGTTATTTGTGCTGACTAATCATGGTGACCTGGCAGGGTTTTATTAAACAGTGTGTAAGTTGTGTGATTAAAAACAAGACTTACTGTAAGTTTGTCAGATAAAAATAAAAACACAGCAACAGATTGACAGCTTGAGCTGAAACACGTTTRTTTGTTGATGTTTTTATCTTAGTTTAAATKATACTTGGAGTAAATATTTCAAGTTTAAAAGTATTTAAAGAAGATAGTTGGATTTTTTTATTTGCTGCTGCTTTTTATGATTTCAGCCTTCATTACTGCTGTCATATTTGTTTATAGCTAAGCAGTCAAGACTAAATCTTTTATTGCCTAAATGGGAGCCCTGCATCAACCTAATAACAGTCTTAAAATATTTTTTGTTACAATTAACAATTGAACTCTACAAAACTCAATTGCAACACCCAAATGTTTATATTACCCTTTTTACTTATTAAATTTCTAATAAAAAATATTAAATTTTCCAGTCCATAACAATAAATTTACAGCATTTAGATTTTCCAGCGATAGTTAAAAATGATTCAATGACTGACTGCTTTTAATTAATGCCTCCTCAAACCACACATACATAAATACAAACAAATGGAGTTTAAAATGCATTAATTAATACAACTGGTATTGTAATTTTATTTTTATTGCAGCAGGGTCATCAGCAGGTATATATTACCCCTTCACAATATTAAATAATAATATTTAAATGTATTTCTCATAAAATAAACTTAAATAATTACTGCAGAACATGACAAWTTTTTTATATCCGATTACTCGATTACTCGTCAGAATAATCAATAGATTAATAAATTACTAAAATAATCGTTAGCTGCAGCCCTACATCAGGTAAAGCGATGCTTCAGCTGTGAAAGCTGTTTATTGTGTTGTGCTGACTTCTTTGCCTCTTTATCTGTGACTCAAGTCGGACCGCAGTATCATTGATTCACCGAAGGTTCCCTCCGTCTGGAGCCTCGAGCCAGTTTGAACCAGAAAGACATTTATGTAAAATTAACTCCTGATCTAAAAAGGATRCTTGTTGCAGAACTGCTGTTACTGTGCTGCACACAGCAACAGACTGAACTGTTTCTAATTACATGAATGAGCTTTCCTCCTTCCACAGCCAATAAGTGAACCACAGCATGCACATTTTAAACTAAGGAAGTCTTTATTTTAACCGTGTTTTTTCAGGTTAGTCAGTAGTTTGCTGAGGATTCTTATACTCGACTGTATTTTTAACCTTTGAAGTTGTTCCTTCTTGCTTAGCTCTATAACTTGACCCTGATACTTTTCAACCCCACTTAGTGTCATAAAACAGCGTTACTCAGTTGTTATTGGAAAAGTATTGAGATCTGTACAGTTGGATTAAACCAATCACAGCCCTCCTTTAAAGGGTCTGTGACATACTTATCTTTCAAATACAAAACGTCAAAGAAAACCTTTTTACATTTAAGAAAATTTGCATAATACACATGGGTTTAACCATTTTGTTTCATAACTGGCATATTTTCTCTCAAATTTGTCTCAGCAAAGTGAAACAGGAGGTGACATCAAAGGGGAACTCTTTAAGAAAAGAAACTTTCTAGTCTTTGTTTATTGAAACAATCGTACTTAAACCCTTCATCTCCCTGATAGTGACTCAAAATATTCTAAAGAAACATCAGATTCTTCTCTAATTATTGCAGCATCACTCTGTTTACATGCAAATATTCCCTTTTGACATCACTTCCTGTTTCTTCACATGCAAATATCTCAATAACCGTTCATCACAGCAGCGTGAAATTCATTTTGCAAAATGTTTTCAGTGTTCTCTTTCCAAAAATGCACTCACATTTATTACAAAAATTTGATGTCACAGGCACTTTAAAAACATATATACTAACATACAAGCTCTGGCACTTGATAGAAACACAATCTCTTTCTGTAGCTCATAGCCTCGTTTTTTATATGTGAAGCTGAGAAAAAAATATATCCCATAAGCCATTTCATAAGGCATCTCGATCCTGCCTTGCTTTGACAAACAGCCAGGATATTGTGCCATCTTAGGTGCTTCTGAAGAGCCCAAGTGATCTGAAACCTCAGTGGTAATCATACAGCCCATCACAAAGWGGAGACGCGGACTAAAATCAGCGTTGGATGTTTACTGTACGATATTACACCTGTTTGGCTTTAAACACACGAGAGATTAGGCGGGGCGGCCATGTTCTCACCGACGACKCTGGATTAAAAGACCTGTCAGAGAGGCATTTTAACAGAATCAGTCATCTGTGAATCTGTTGCTCTGACAGAACCCTTAAGGAGAGGGAGTAAATATACTGAGACTCACACGCAGGCAGGGATGGCCTGAAGATCAACAAATTATTTATTTCACAGAATCAGGGAATTCTATCATGTTCATATCAATAATGCTAACTTCATTACATATATGTTCTGTTTCTGGTTCATAAATATATACAGTACATGATTTATTATTACAAATATATTCTTGAATAAAAGCCTAATTAAGATTGTCAATGTTTTATATTCTACTCAATTATTAGAAAAAAATCTGCATACCTATCTGTAGACAGATTTCATTAATTTGACATGAATGGCAAATAAGCCTTTTAAGGTTACACCATAAGTTATTTTGAACTCACTTAATGTTTGTAAAGCTTGCATATTTTAATTGTATTGAACGAAACTTTCTGGAACCCGAAATGATAAAAGCAAACCTGTTAWATAAGACATAAATACAATTAAAAGTCCAAAATCAATGATATTTGTTTAACACAAGACATTACATCAACATACAGACTAAAATAAAATTTGCCTTTTTTTGTTTAGATCAGATTGGCTGCAGATACAGCTGAAAAAGCTGCATCCTTCAAATAAAAACATAAAGCCAGATGGCAGCTCCATCACTCAAATCTACTGAAATAAGCTCAAATGAAAAAAATAACTCAGTGAAGCCTTTCTTCAAACTGACCTGACAAAACAAGGAAAGATTTACACTGAATGTCTAACAGCAACACGCAGGCACGACAGCTAACAGAGGTTTGTGCTTCGTTTTAATTTTGKCACAAACGGTGGAAGCAGATCATTGTTTAAGATGACTAAAGCCAGAGGCAAGAAGGGAAGAGCGGGCATGGACAGAAAGTGGAGGAGATTAAGACAAGGGAAGAAGAAGAATAAACACCAGATAGGGTTTAGACAAAAAAAAAAGTAAGTCAGATTATGTCGTTTCCATTTTTAGAATGAGGGGTACACGGTGCATTTCTCTTTGAAACATACTTTATATGTACCATAGTCTGTTGATTACACTTTTTTAAAAGAAGCTCACCAACCAGACTTTATTTTAYCTTCTTTCTTTCTCTACAAGAAAATCTACGATTACAACATCCTGCTAATTTAAGAACAGAAAACTTAATCAGCTAAATGTAGGACAGTAAGAAATGTTTCCACTGCCATTATGTATCAGTAACTAGTGTTTAGAGTCAATACGTTTTTCTCATTAGTAATATAAACATGAATTACAACGGCTCACCCGAAGCAGTATTTAAATAGGTTGCAGAAGAATAATTTCTTCCCTTCATGCACACAAACACTTCTGCAAACACAAAATTCCCTTTTTTTTTCAATATGTAGGGAATTTTTGGGGTCTAAATAACCAGGATGGTGGGGAATATAAAACACTGAGAGTCTGAGCAGAGCTGATTTATCAACAAACTGCATTAAAACATTGCTCTCACATTTTCTCCCCCTGTATGAATAATAAATTTAGATAAATTAATTTGGATATAGTCACAAATATTCATTTTTGATAAATCATTTTTTGTACTGTCCACTTCCTGCCGTGACAACCTAAATTTCCCACCTGTGAGACTTATCTTATCTTAAATAAATGAATAAAATAAACTAAAAAAAATATTAACTTGTTGCACACTGGTTTGTTCTAAATCATAAAAAAATTTGCTTTGATTTTAAACCACTCATTTTTCAGTCTATACCTGTTTTCCATTCTTTAGTTTTTCTACACCTCTCTCTCTCTCTCTCCTTCCTTCTACACCTTTCCCTCCCCCTCTTCCTTCCCTCTCTCCCGCTGCTCATTTTTAAATCTATGAATTTTCGGAACATCATTTTCTTGATTTTTTTTTCCACGCCCCAGGGAGACATTCTCATTCCAGGCCTTCTCTCCTTTTTTCACCTCATTTCCTCCCTCCTGAGTCTGACTCTCCCCGACAGGATGTGAGGTGACAGTGTGGCCAGCGGAGGTAAGGGGTGGTGGAGGGAATGTATGCATGCCCTCGTGTATATTGAGAAATGTGAAAGCAGTGAAAAAAAATTTAAAAAGAAAACTTGAGGAAATGTGTGTGTGTGTGTGTGTGTGTATATATATATATATATTGGAGGTGGAGGATCAGTGCCATTTCAAATTCAATCCTACATTTAGCCACAGGAGATACACAGAAACACTTTCTTTGCTTTAAGGATCCAAGCTGTAGAATTAACTTTGCCTTTCAGAGACGTCTGCACCGTAGTGCTTCATTTTATCCCACAAGACCTTGTGCACCTTAAAATATACACTTCTGCTTTTTCTATGAGCATAAAGACGTAAGAATAAAATAAAATAAAAACTTGACTGTTCAGCTTCAAGTGACCAAACTTGAGCAGAAACAAGAGAAACAGACTTTCAGCCATCTTCATTCTTTGGATGAAAGCCTCACTACTAGGCCTGTCGCAATGAATCAATTAATCACAAGATAAAGTAAAAGGAGGTTGATCATTTTCATTTGCCTGCTGTTTTGTTTTCTTTCAGTCTCCCTCTTTTCTACTCCTTAGTGTAGGGAGAAGTGAACTCTCGCATCAGGTATTTGCCAGGCAAACGGTCTTGTAGAACAGATAACACCTTCTTTCAGCTGCGAAGCATCAGAACACCAAACATTGTATTTGCCAAGAGTTGTTTTTTTTTACACTACACAAATTTCATATATTTTGTAAGCAGCCTGCGGTGACCACAACTGGTTTATGAAGCCAGAAGACGAAACAAAGGATATACGTGTTGTGCTGTCATGGATACAAATGGGAAGCGATGTTACAGTATGGCTTCAGTAACTGTTATGTGTTGTTTTCGCAACATCCGCTCCCAGTCTGTCCATAACTTAACATAAACTTCATAAATTTCCTTAAATTTCACGAGGGGCATGAGGGTGACTGCAGTTATTTTATGAAGACAGAGGAAGACACATGTAGAATAAATTGGGACGGCTTGGATAAAGGAGGTTGGAAGCAATTTGGCAGCTTCTGTGCGCTTCCCCAATCTATGGTCCGAGTCAGTTCATAACTTTATTTTGACGTATGTCATAAACTTCTGTAAGCTTCGGAAAGGGTGGGGGTGAGGAATCATTATATTAGTTTAAAATAGTTTCCAAACAATAGTTAATTGCAATAATTTCTGAGAATTTGCTATCCAGCAAAATGTATTCTCGTGACAGGAATACTGACAACAGCACAAAAATATACAATTAAAACAGCTGCAGAAATAACACTGGCTGCTCATAGTCAGCATGAAGGTTTTGTTACATAAATGCACTAAATGTTGAATTTTCTTGTCTTTCAGCTCCTTGTACAAAGGTAGAATTCATCACCACTGAGTGCTTTTACATTGTAGAGAAAAAGAGACAAAATTAGTTTAAATAGCAATTTTGGGAATAATAAGCACCTAAAATGTTCTAATGGTGCGTTCACACCAAACGCGATTTCAGCATCAGGAGCAKCAGGTTTACATACAAAGTCTATGGTGGACGCACTTCAATCAGCGTCGGGAAGTGCTGCGGCGCCTCAAGCGCGATTAGAGCAGCGCGATTTGAACGGTTTGAACGGTTTGAACGATTTGAGCGTTCGACTTGCTTCATGTGCAAACCGCTGAAGTTAGAAAATCTGAACTTKTGCAGCTCGACGCACCGCATCAACCAGAGAGACTCCACTGTGTGATGTAGCGACATATTTCCCGACGGGACAGTTTACTGAAAGATGTCCACTAACCTGAAACAGATAGAGAGGAGCTCTTTAGCTGAAATGAAAGCGAGCTGTGAGCCTCTCCCGCAGCTCCTGGGTGATGAAACTCAGAATGTCTCTGAATTATCTGGTGAACTAATTATGAATTAATTATCTGATGAACGTGACATGCTCTTGCTCTCTGTAAATAAAGCAAAGCCACTTCCTC
>NW_013952437.1:2654220-2659515 GCF_001266775.1 Austrofundulus limnaeus
TAATTCTGTTCAAAGCAAATCTTGAAGACGTTACAAGACATGCTAAGTCTTGTAACGTCTTCAAGATTTGCTTTGAACAGAATTACCCTAAAAGTGATGGGTGTCTCTAGGGGCAAATAACAGTTATGGCTTATTGCCCATTTGTGAGACACCCATCACTTTTAGGGTAATTCTGTTCAAAGCAAATCTTGAAGACGTTACAAGACTTATGGTGCGTTCACACCGAAAATAGTCCTGAAAGCGAGCTGTGAGCCTCTCCCGCAGCTCCTGGGTGATGAAACTCAGAATGTCTCTGAATTATCTGGTGAATTAATTATGAATTAATTATCTGATGAACGTGACATGCTCTTGCTCTCTGTAAATAAAGCAAAGCCACTTCCTCGTCTGACATTAAACAGAGCCCRACAGAGGAGGGAGGGGCGGGGAGGCTGTTGCCATGTGAGCGCTTCAAGAGCTGACCTGCGTCTGACCTCAAATCAAGCGTCCAACTTGAAGCATTGGATGCGATTTTGAAGCTGAAATCGCGTTCGGTGTGAACGCAGCATAAGTGTGATGGTGTGAGTCTGCATTATAAATTAGCTAGTTTTTTTTAATGCAGTTCTTCACTATCAGAATCTCTTATTTCACTGAAGCTTTGTAAAATTAAAAATTAATTGTTTATAATTTTCTCTTTTCCTTTCATGCCACACATTTCCTGCCTTGGTATCCCCACCCTACCTTTTGAAGTTTTTTTCTTCTAAGGGGTTAGAGGTTTCCTGCTGAGAGAGTGAAATAAATTTTTAACTAATCACAGGGTCTGTCTGCGCAGAACAACGGTGATAATTAAATACCAAAATACAGGCCGCTGAAATGATAACCTTTTCACGTGCYGCAAAGACAGAAGTTACTTCTTAAATCTTACAAGGAGAGATAAAAAAGGCATAACGCTGGAAAAAAATGAATATTGTTTTAGTTATTGTCAGATTATAATTAGATTCTATTGTATTACAGCAACAAAGAGAAATCGTGTTGCTTTCTATAAGAGTTTAAACTAAAAGAAAGAACCAATACTATTCAGCAGAAATGTTTACCACCTGGCTTGAAATTAAGTCATGATGCTTGACTTTTCAATAAAGACCTCCCTTAAAAAAGATAGGAGTTTATAACTTAACTAGATCAGACCAGTGACATCATTAGGAGTAATAACATCCACAGCTGCAGTTATTTTTCTCATAAAATGACAAATCTAAAAATGATATTGGCAGAGAAATCTGGGAACAGGTTCTAAACATAAAGATGTTATGCAGCAAAAAACCCACAGAATTTACTGTAACTGATGCAAAATACTTCATGGAAGAGTGAAATAGGGGTAGAAAGAATATTGCATTGTTTCATCATTAGAGAAAAACCATCATAGGATTAAAGGGATAGTTTGTCATTTTTAAAGTGAGTTTCTGTGAAAAGAGTATGAACAGTTAATATGTTACCTGTTGTAGATGGCTCTTTAAAATAACCTTAGTTTGGAGRAATATTTTAATTCTGACTGGTTTGATGAGTTTAAAGGCTAGTCTGAGTGGGGCCAAGGTCAAAAAGGATTGCTGTCATCTTAAAATAAGTACACAGTTCCTTACAAAGAATTACATGATTATTTACAAGAGTAAAWACACTTGGAACAAAAAGTAAGGAAAATTGTGTTTAGTAGATTTCTTTGTTGTAACTGAAGAAATTTATAGTTGTTAGAGGTTAGTACTGATTTTAAAAGCACAACACTATATTTTTAGGTTTTCCTTTTTATAATGTTGACAATGTTTAATCTATTATGTTTTGATTGATATAGATTAGTTACATGTCCGAATTATAACAACACAGAATTAAAAAGTTATGATAACAGTAGATGAGGTTTTTGTCTGAATGCCTGTGATTCAGCCGTAGGTCAGTAGGGGGCGAACGCAGGCATTGAAGAACCATGTATAAATTGATGAACTTCCTGGTTTTTCGCCAGTGTGGTTTCCTGTCAGCTCCGGTGGCAATAAAGCTCACTCAGTTCCAGAATTCTGGTGTTGTATGGTTTGATTCCTACTACAAATCATTTTATTGAACAATGGTGTTTTAATATCGATTTCAGTTTATTGAATACGTATTTATCTTACATAACGATGCTTCTTGGTAATAAATCTTATACCGGGCACCTGACTGGCAGCCCCTGGGGGTACCAGAGGTGTCAATAGCAACAGCAAAATAATCTGTTTGCCAGAGAACATTTGACACATTCTCAGCTCTACTGCTCATCCAACAAATGCTTGTTCCTTACAAATGTGGCACCAAGGGAAATTAACAGGCTTTTCAACAATATAAGATTTATTCCCAAAAAGCATTGTTACAACAAATAAATATTCTACCAAACACAAATTTCATTAAATTGTGTGGTAAATTCAGTAGCAGCAGCAGCAGGTAGCTGTAGCACCTTTGGTGTGGAGCACATGGCACATACGATTCTCCCTCTGGGATGATGATGGTGTGTAATTCCAATTGTTGGTGGTGTAGAGTTGGACAAAACTATGTTTGCATGAAATCCTATAAAATGTTTGATACCTGCAATGTTTTAAGATGCCAACGAGCCACATTTTGCACAAAACCCCACTTCAAAAGATCTGCACCTCTATCATCAGAGTGGCCCCTCTTCATAGTCCACATTTGCATTCACAGACTATGACTTAGACAAAAACAGTGCATGTAAAAAGCAACTGTACTTTGGAGAAAATTCACTCAATTCATCATGTGTTTGTGCCTGTGGTCAGTGGGGCGCAGCGCGTGTTTGCAGACAGGGGTTACTCTGTGCAGGGTATCGCTTACCTCCAGGGCTTTACTCTTGCTGTTCAGCAGCTTGGAGATGTCCCGTGCCACTCTCTCGACCAAGTCCTTGGGGTTGTTTCTCTTGATCTCAAACTGGCTCTTCTTCTCATTATAAATCTGCAGACGGAGCACACAGACAAGCAAAAGGTCACGCAACTGTGGCCATTAGTTTAATTAAAAAGATCGCAGATGAGCCGCTCGCTTATTCTCGAGGTAGAACGGAGGATGGTAAACATTTACTGTAGAGTAGGTGGTCTGCAGATTGTCATTATACCCACAAGCCTCTTGCACTGTAGAGGAATTAAACACAGAACAGAGCCTTAATGGCAAAGCACTTAGCTAGCCAGATGTAGTCTAGCAGCCAGGATCAAATTAAATCAATGAAAACTCCAGCAGATTCTCACTGCAGGGTGAATACCTTTTATTTTAGTTCCAAAGGAGTTCAAATTTGAGAAGATAAAAACAATGTTAAATAGCTTGGATGTCTGCATTTTTCCTGCGTTGGGTTGCTGAAGATTAACCCATGAAGCTACAGAAAGAATGTTCACATTTATAATCACAAAGTGAATGTCAACTAAAAACATAGTCAGTGCTGAAAACCACATGAAACGAGACAGCATGTAGGAGACCCTAGAACTCAGATGTTTGTGAACGAGGAACTTATCGGAGGTAGAATGGCTGATAATCGGACCACTTATGGTAAAAAAGGTTTCGGGAGTTTATGCTGTCCTGTAAGAAATGCAACAGCTGAGTCAGCAACCAGAACTGTTCCTGCAGTCTGCGACAGGGGAAAGCATGAGGGACAACAACAGATCCTGCAACCCTGACACAACACCACCTGCTTCCATATAAAACCATTTTATATGGCTCTCCTGAAAAAAAAGGCAGCCTTTTTGACTGCCCATTATAATGCAGTTAAGACCTACTTCAGGATAAAGTGCTGCAGTTCCAGCATGTTTTAACAGTACAATGGTACCAAGTGCCTTACTGGCACTATGAAGATAATTACCTAAACTCTTCATATACGAGGATATAATGGCATCTGCTTTAGAAAAGAAGAGTGACTATAAGTAAAAGGCGGACGTTAGGCATGCCTAGACGCCTGTGGATTAAAAATGAAAAGCGAAGCCAACACATGCAGGTACAGCAGAGTGGTTGTGAATCGCCATTGGGGGGATATTGATCAGGTATGTAAATATACAGAAAATGCCAAGCAATTTTTTAAATAAGACCTCAGAAATGTTGCCTCTGAAATGCCAATTCTTACAGAAGTGACGCCACTCCAGCTCCGAGCTCTGAATCCTTCATGTATTTGTCTCTAAATCTGTAGTTTATTGCTTTTATTTCACAGCTGAACTTGAAAATGTTCATTTATCTTACTAATGAGGATTATTCTCACAAACACTTTGATCACATTCAATGACAAGATTTTAAGTAAAGTGACAAAGACTTGTTCTATATACTGCTAAAATACACAACAATCCCTATTGCCCCATTTTCTTTGCCAGCTACAGTTCATAAACCATTTTGAAATGTTTTTTTCCTCTAAATCCATCCTTGTTTCTTTTGAAACAAGAGCCAGCAGAACCATCTTTTGACTGAATAGTCGAAATGGCCCAAAAACGAACCCTCCTTGTGTCATTCTAATCCAAAATCTGAATCAAACGAGGCTGATATGCAATTGTATCCAAACTACAAAGCACATCTGCATGTCAACTGCTTAAGTGAGTCATGCAGTCCACCCCACAAAAAGCTGCTACATTTGTTGTCTTTTTCTTATGCAGATTGTTTTATGTGTCTTTCATCAGTTTTTCTTTCAATATATGATGTTACAACATATACCAGATGAGATGAGCGGCACTTATCTTCATCCTGATCTAAGGTTTTATTCACTTAAAACCTTTCCTAACTACAGCATATTCAGTGTTTCCCCTACCATTAAACAGGTGGGGCAGAGGAGGAGGAAGAGGAGGAGGGGAGTCTTTTAAAGATGTCTACATTTGACTTTTATTTTTTTATAAAATCACAGAGTTCTCTGAGTCAGCTTCAGATGTTTGTAGTTAATCATACCTTCTAAATTTAACCAGGTGTTTCAATGCCTTTAAATTACACAATAAAATTTTTTTTTCTGTGCAGAGAACTTCCTCTGCTATAATTTATTTTAAATAAATATATCAAAGCTCCCCAGTTGAAAACACTAAAATGATAGAAAAGATGTTTAAAAACTTCTTTCCTCATAAAGTCTTCAGTCCTAAGAACACTAAACTGTAACTTTTAAGTAAGTTACGTACACAGTTTACTCCTATTTTAATAATAATGTTTGACCTGTAAGCAGAAAGCTTATGGATGTTGGATGTAGATTTTTTATCTCTATTTCAAAGAAGAGGATGAGGAGAACGAGGAAGTTCTCCTCAAGCAGCTCCTAAAACATGTCAACCTGCTGACTGAGAACATTTGTATATA
>NW_013952437.1:2659749-2702854 GCF_001266775.1 Austrofundulus limnaeus
AAATAGAACCAGGCTTTTAAATTTTAAAATAAAGGTGCTTAGTCACATATTATCATATTTTTGGAATAAAACTGAAGATCCTCAAGCATCACTTGTGCCAATCCGAGCAAACAACTACAATTAGTCCTGATCTTATGGTCTCATTCCTAAAATGCTTTAAAAAAAWKKTYCYKKTTTTTTTTTATAAAAAAAAATCATCATGGCAAAGATTACTTACTTACTAATACTAAAAGTATTAAATATCTTGTCAGAGGGATTGATGAGTTGATGCACTGCAGTTGAAAAAGGAAAACACTGATGTCAACATTATCAGTCTCTGTCAAACTAAAAGCCGTGTCCAACAACCGGAGGCAGTTTTCCTCCACCAGCCCACTGAGCGAGCAAACGTGGCCCCAAAAGACTAAAACCATGGAAGCAGAGCACTCACAGCTTTAAACAGCAACTTCAAGTATTTCTACAAACAAAATATTAGGAGAAATTAGACACGGAACACGAAAATGGCTAAAATTTGTTGTTTATCCTGTTAACGTTCAGCGGAACATCCGCATGCCGTTTTTGTTTTGTTTTATTTTGTAATGTCGTTTCTGTGTTTCTGTTCATCATGTGTCTGTGTGCAATGCATCAAAGTTGACCCTAGGCCCTCCTCTTTCGATTGACACCTCATTTGACCAACTGTGTTCAARTATCGGCTGTCCAGAGCCAATAATATATGACAAGTGACCAACTTCCAGTTTCCGTTATCCTGGGCTTGATTGACTGTAGATTYGGCCAGTCAGCTCCGAGCTTCGTTCTGATGCCACAGCTGTGTAGCCAATCACCGTACTTTTCATTTGGTGTATACTGTATATTGAGGGGGTGGGAACTATTTTAGTGACGGGACAAGGTAAACACGCAGCAGGTCGTCATATTTAGACAGTCCTGCTATGCTAATGAAGGAAGCTACGCTCACAGGAAAACGTTTTTTTTTTTACCATTGTTTTTTGGCCAGTTAGCTGACTAAACATGCTGATAAGATGAAAATATACAGTATTTGTTATTAAGTGTTTCGAGTGCTTCAAGACATGGAAGAGTGGTTTTTGTGGCCAGAAGAAGTATTTTGTTAGGATAAAAACACTTCCGGTTGGCCATTTTGAGTCGCTAATTTCGTCATATTTGAGAACAAATATGCATCAAATGTGAGTGAAAAACAAATATTTTTTGCTGCTGGTGGTTTTATAAGCTGTGTGGAATGTTAATGCTTTGAAAGAAATAAGGATATATTTGTTTATTCTTGTTTTGGCTGTTTATTGGTGGAAATTTGGCTGAATGGACTCCAGGTTGTCTAAATATTTCTGAACATTAATATATATATTTTTTTTATTTAATCATGCTGTGAGTAAATATGGATAGTAGAATGTGTTTTGTGGGGGTTTTATCTTTAATTTGGGCCCAGAGTGAAGTCCCTGTGTTGAAGCATTTAGGAATTACAGTGTTTTAGACAAAGTGTACAGTCTGGACATAATTGTACAGTTGTACAAATATGCAAATGAGACATGCTGGATTGTACTATGTCTTAAATATTCATATTTTATGCTACTGTTACCAAATTTGAACTGGTAAAAGTTGGAAATTAATATTTTAGCCCAGTAAAAATTGTTTATTGATATCTCATTCACTTCACATTCTGTGATACTTTATTAATAAAAAAATAAAAATTTAAGGAGGAAAAATATCTTGATTTTTGTGTATTTTACTTCAATATACTAAATACTAGTTACAGTTACAAAGAATATGACTGCTGAAGTTAAAAAAATTCAGATTATTAGCTTTAAAACGAGACCAAGTTTGTGAATTTACTCTAAAGGGTTCAAAAGCAGTACTTCATTTAATTTGTGTCTACTTTTTAAGGTGTTTTATGGTATTTTAGTTTTTGGTTTTTTTTTTTTTAGCTGAAGCCTGTAAAACCAGTCAATGGGCCTGAAGCTAGTTACACCCCTGGACTGGTTGACTTTCCATTGAGGGACCATCACAGAAACACACAAGACAGACACTTTCACACTCAAAATAGAATCTCCAATCCACCAGATTACAGAAGAAAAACTGGATGCATTACGGAAGAAACATTCATGCATTCCGTTTTTACCTGCACACAAAGATCCACCTGCCCCCTCARGTAACAAGCATACGCAGCCCACATTTGTGACCAGGTTGACTACGCACCCTGGCTGCCACAGCTGGTGGCACCAAAAATAACAGATAAAAAATAAGACTCCAACTTGAATGAACGACATGCAGAAGAAGAATAAAGCAAATGATGGTTCTGTGTGGAAAACTGTGAAGACACTTCCTGCTTTCAGCATTTGGATGATTTATAACTCAGGGACCAMAAGGACACAAAATCTAAYTCCAGGGAGAAAAATAAAATCASTCAAATTGTGTTTTGTCTTCTCGTCTTGTGAACAGATCACACATCATTGCCACGTATGATTGATGGGAAAACTGTGGACTTCAGAGTGAAACGCTGTGTTGCAGCTGAACTATGAACTTGAGTCCAGGTGTGCACAAACAAACTGCCTACACAGACACAAAAAAGGGACGAACAACTCTGTTTTCACCTTTAGGGGAACATGCACACAGATTCGAGCAAATCGAGATTCAAACTGTGGACATGTTTCTTTTGAGGTGACCAAACATTACACAAACCCRTTAATAACAACACAAATTTTGCTCAGTCCTTCTCTGTTGTAAATGAGGCCATCCTCAAACCAACAATCTCTCCCTCACACACACAAACACACACATAATTTCAGAGAGCTTTTTTCAAGGGAAGCCTTTAATGGAATCCTATTAAACCATAAAAACAAGAGCAAAGTTTTTTTTCCCACTCCACAAACTACAAACCTTGACTCCTTTAAGTGAAGCATTTTTCAAGCCAATTTAAAACCCATATCAAATTTGCTTTAAAATCAATATTCGTTCCCTTAATGTGTGTCTGTAGTCTTTGGATCTGCCTYGCCCTGGAAGATTCATGGTAGTTTCTGTGACAGACAGAGCTTCCTTTACTCTAAATACAAAACTTAAAACTACATTTATTTATTATGTTTAACAGTGGACACTAAAATGTTTATTCTAACAATACAATACACTACTTCAGATGTGTTTGCATTTGTTGTGAAAAAGAAATCTCTCTAATGCAGTTTCCGTCATTTAGGGTATTAAAATGATTCCAATGTAAACCATAATTGTGCACTCTCTTCTGCTCCTACAGTATACTCAAACAGCCTCACAGRAAAACATTATGTTTAATCACAGCAACAAAGCACCGAGTCCAAAACCTTTGGGAAATTAAACCAACAACTGTCAGTTTGGTCCAAAATGTTTGGAAATTAGTTCCCACCACAGACACAAAGTTAGCAAATGGAAGTCTCAAATAAAAGCTAAATGATTCAACTACATCCTGATTATAATATTCTGGGTTGTTAAAATCATTTTTCCAAATTTTACAGCCAAAATTTGCATTTTGATATACTGAGAATTAGAAAATTTATTCAAACGTATTATTTAAATCTTCAAATGTTCAAATACTTTTTGGTCATAATTCTTTGTCTAAACAGAATTAACAGCATTGATAATGATGTAAAATTTGTTCTACTTTAATCAGATCAACACTTGTGGTATTGGTTTCCATGTTACTCTGTAAATGAACTCTTTGGATGAATGATAAATTGGTGATAATGAGCAAATTTAACTGGTGATTTACATTTTGCTTCAACTAGCCCTGTTAGCTCTAAAATAAAACTGTAAAACAAACAAAAATAGAAAAGTATAACTTCTGAGGTTTTTTTGTGTTTGTTTGTTTACACCAACAACTCCATGACCCAGAACAAAAAAGCGAGTAGAGAAAATGGATGGATGGATGAAGATTTTTTATTTCCAATCAGTATTTGGCACTGTTTTTACAGAACCCCTTGCCACAATAAAAGCATGCAGGTCTGCTTTAAAAAAAAAGAGCATTAATATGCTTACTTGAGGTATGCTGATGATTGAAGTCTTTTTCCCCACAAAAAGATTAGGGGCATGGCTAAGCCCCATTTACATTACAGACATGACAGCTTTAAGCAGCAATTTAAAGTCTGAAAAATAAAACCCTTAAAACAGAAGCTGGCTCCTAAAAGTGGTGCCCAACCTTTTTTTTTTTTTTTTTTTTTGCAAAAGGGACTGATAACTTAGGGACTGAATGGCTGTGGAGCAAATTAGCTGTGTTAATCAGCTATGCTGTTGGCTCAAAGTGTCGCCGCTGAAACAGCTTTCTGTGCAGGCCTGTCACTCTCACAGGAAAAGAGGAGAGGTGTCTCTGCTGTCAGTGCCACAAACAGCCGAGCAAACCTTCTGCCTCTAACGCTCACACAGGACACGACAGAAGTAACCATGCCAATCGCCACCAATATGCCTTCTCTGGCAGCCGGTTTATAGTCAAGAGCTTGCATAAAATCCCACGCACACCGACACGTAGGAGACTCCAATTCACACTCTCGGTGCAGCTCATCCACGTCACACAAATTCACTTTCTCATCATTAGCCGTGATGGTTGGTTTGTGAGCGCCAAAACCCTGAGCGTCACTGTAAACACGCAGATGGAGAGACAGAGGGTGGCGAGACTCCACAAAATTACCGTTAAAAGTTGTTTTCAGATTCAGCTGCTTCCAAACATTCATCAAGGACATCCTCTGCTTTGCGAGTCAAGTCCTGTTCACTTCTCAGCTTAAGTATTGTGTGTATGAATATAAACAATAAAAGATATTAAAGCTGCATAAAATGTCAATAGCAGTTTGAGATTTTGCACAAGTCTTGGATATTTTTAGAATGTTCCTCTCATCATTAGCACAGCAGAATAAACTCAGAGTAAAAAAAACAGATGAATGAAAGAGATGTTTGCCTCTGTGGCTCTGACTTGTTTCTTGACTTTCTGCGAAGTTCCCTGGCAATGTTGATGTTCTCGCTCCTGAGCATGTGTCTAAAAAAGACGACCGCTTATCTCTCTGAAGTCAGCCACAATATGCCACGTCTGGCTGCAGCCGCACAAAACCAGTTGACAGAGACAGATGGCACATCATTTAGGAATATTAGTGGGCTCTGCCAAGCAGACTCCATGGGCCCGAGGAGGAGTTCAATAGAAGAGAACACATGGGGAGAGCGCGGACCCTCAGAGTGGCTCGATAAGAAACAACAAACCAAAAACCTCTCATGATTCAAAAGGACTGAAAGCCTCCAGAGGAGTCCAGTCAGACACATAAATAGCTAAAATACTGTCAAGTTAGATTTTTTTAAAAGGCAGTTTTCTGTCCAAATGAGAGAAAAACAGACAACAACTAGACATGGGTTTTTACGATGTAAAAACAAGTGTGCATTGCCTTGTAGCATGTCATTGCAGCATGGCTTTGCCTGCAGCAGTGGACTTGCAGAATGAACTGTGACCAAGTTCAAATGTGTTTTCTATACCAGCTTGTGCCTGTCAAGTCAGCAGGTGTTTGTAATAAGGGTAATTGTGTGAAAATATGAAGTTTGTAGAAATTTTCTGTTAAAGTTGTTGCTGGGTTTTAAACCCTGATCTTCCACATGAAAGCCCATGGCAGTAAACATGAGACCATTGGAGMTGTGGTAGAGAACGAGGCCAAGGTTTGGTTTGTATGTGTGCAGAAAGAGGCCACATTGCCAGTGTAATGGTTGTCACTAATTTGAAATATATTAAAACAATAAAGCAATACAAGGACAATATTATAGTAAAACATCAAAATACGATCATATTAGTATTGTAAACACTGAACTATTGAGATTAAATATTATTAAACTATGGTGCAGTACTGGGTAGATACAGCAGGGGCAGTATTGGACCAATACAAGGCTCCATTGATTCCCATTATATGATTTTAAACATTAATATTTCAAAAACTATAAGTTGTACAGGCACCAAAAGGCATAGCCGTCATTTGGCACGGGAGCTTTACAAATATAAATTACAATGGCAGCTCTAGGACAAAGTATGCAGGAGGAGAAGTGTGCCAAAATGGAGATGACCTGGATGGGAAACGAATCACAATAGTGTGCACACCGAATATAAATTTGTTCAAAGTATACCTCACAACCCCTTGACTGGAAGCTAAGAAGAAAAGCTGCTTTGTATTGAGAGAACAAATTCCACCTCTTTTAAAGGAAACTTTCTAAATCATGAATAAAAGAATGAAGGTTTGCATTTTGTTTAGCCTTATAAAAAACAATATACCTTTAGGTTTGTCCTAAGTACTGTATATTGTTTTACATAAGCTAATTCTTGACTTTAAAGGGGACGTATCATGTAAATTCCACTTTTTTTGCTGTTAAATACATAATTTTGTGGACTTGGAGGCTCTATGAGTGCAGAAAAGTTGAGTGTAGTGTTTCCTGGTATCTTTATATTCTGTTTGAGTCAGATTTTTCAGTCCCTTTCAGATTTCTCTATTTTCTATGACGTTATTTGAACTATTACATCAAAACATCTGTGACAGAATTGCCAAATAAGGTCTGAAGTTACCAACTACAATTTCCTTTCCAAACCAGAGTGGACCAGTATGGAAGCAGGAGGGGGCGGGGCTTGAAGAGTCTTAAAGGAACAGTATCAAATCCAGCTGCTTTTAGACAAACACCAGAAAAGTGGTGAAGGAGGGACTGGTAAAGTTAAAATAAGGAGGAATTCAAACCAAAGGATTGTAGTTCCACTTTATAAAGACCCCAACTGAATGATTTAAATGTGACAACGAAGTATTTAAAAGCACAATATGTCTATTTTAAAAAACAGACTTTAGACATTTCAACTATGTCCTATGATGAAAGCTCCACGTTTATTCTTGAGGCTATAAAGGTTAGGACAATCAGTCGCATCTGTGTTCTTTATCAATCTAGAATAGTTTAGTTTTTTAGTGATTCAATAACATACTGATTAGTTTTGATATATATATATATATATATATATATATATAACACATCCAACTGTCATATAATTCTTGAATACTGCAATTACAAATTTCAATAAATTCTAAACTTTCCCTCATTTTTCTTGAGTGTGGGCATCAAGCATGAGACTCCATTGGATTGACCAAATGATTGGCATTTGTAATTCAAGTCAGTGATTTACTGCAGTCTAAACAATCTTTGCAATAATGATCTGCACACATTGATATTGCTATAATAAGTTTTTAGTATACTGAGAACCGCTGAACCTGAGCRGTTCGGCATTCGTTTCACTCCTTTCCTGCTTTTATTAAGGGAACAAATGGCAGGAGTGTAAAAGTTCAGTGACTTTCCTCACTGTAAAACTGTAACACTCCAGGGACACGTGTTGGAATATACTGTAACTAAATCCTTGTGGTTCCTTTTCCCCCATCAACACCAATAATGCACCAGAACAAGCCACAATGATAGCAAGTCTGACTCATACAGAACAT
Organism: Austrofundulus limnaeus; assembly: GCF_001266775.1. NCBI lineage: Eukaryota > Metazoa > Chordata > Actinopteri > Cyprinodontiformes > Rivulidae > Austrofundulus > Austrofundulus limnaeus. Next base: position 2,667,207 of record NW_013952437.1, read on the forward strand.
AAAGAATCAGCTACTAACACCTTGGTGTCAAGTATTGCAGGGTCCCCTCAGTGGGCTTGTAAAAACCATGCTTCAGCAGCTCATGGCTGTTTTTGCAGCATAAAAAAACACAAATGGTTGTACCATTTCAGGACACTTCACAATAAAAAAACACAATCAGATCTGTGGATGTGAGGTCATGCTAGTGAGTGCAGCCTCAGTCTTTGAACAAAACTAACTGATACAAACATGATGGTAAAACATTAAAGTCAAACTGAAAAATAAATCTCATTAGATCATATGAAAACCATTGATACTACTTAAATCCTTTAAATAAAAAATATTTAGATTTGCATTGTGTTTTACAAGTCAGTGTGTCTGTACTGTTCTGCGTACTTTAATTGTCTCTAGGGGACAAATAAAGTTTTATGAATCGAACTAAAAACAAGAGAGAAAAGAGAAGAAATCCAACCTACTTCCTCTTTAATTACCTATAATGTTTCCAGTTCAAATGGTCTCATTTACACTAAATGGTTTTTGTTAAAGAGTCAAGTATCTTAGGAAGTTGCAACAGTGAAATGCTATTAAAACAAAACCAATAAAGGTTATTCAAAATATAGGAGCTGCACAATGGAACAGTTAGAACTGTTGCCTTGTAACAAGAAAGTCACATTCTGCACTGTTAGTGGCCTTCCTGTCTGCACCAGTTTTCTCTGGGTGCTTTTGTATGCTCCTACAGTCCTAAATCATACATGTTTGGTTAACAAGCAACTTTAAAATGTCTGAGTGTGAGCATGAAAGGTGTCTGTTTCATTTGTCTGTGTTGGCTTTGGATGGGGACAAGCTGATAAAAAAACAATGGATAGATGGATGGATGGATATTCAAATTCCATCTGATCTCTTACCAGTGGACACACAAAAAGAAACAAAGGTCCAAAAAAAAAAGCCTGGTCTCAGCTTGAACATAGGTAGGATCCAGTGCACGTCAGTGTGCAAAGAAAAAAAACAGACATTCCAGCACAACCTCAGATGCAACACAGTATGCCAGAGCTAACAAGTAAGACAGAACAGACTCCATCCTGGGCACTCATCCTGGGAAACTAAGGCTAAGCTAAATATTTACATAAAGCCCATGGAGAGAGTTCGAGATTAGAGAGGGAGAAATACAGTCGGATGGAATCGAGGGTGTGAGATGTGTTTGGCTTCCRTAACATTATTATTAGAGGGAGCGGTAACCTGAGACACAAACAGGTCAAAACAGAGGAAAATGTTTTTTTCATGCACAAAACTGCAACTACACATATGCAAGCAAACATCCCACAGAGACAAGAGCTTGCATACGTTCAGCGTCATTTGATCTCCATACTAACATACAGTACAACTGCAGATGCCAGGGTGACCACACTCAATTGTCAAACATGCCATCTTTACTCCACCTTAAAAAGGCATCATTGCATCATTTCTCTTGAATCATGCAATCTCCATCTTTAATTAGARCTTGCTTTTTTCCAGATTTCACAGAATGTAAAGAAATCTTCAGGTGGTTTTATTTTCATTTTTAGTTGTTTAAATATTGGTCATTCTAGCCCCAATCTGAACTCAGTTTTCCCCATCAGAATTCTGAACACTTGGGTGGAGAAATAAATGTCTATATGAGCAAATAAAGCCTACCAGTAGAACAGTTCAGTGCCAAGCCACAGGCAAATAAACCAACAGGCCAATCTGACCAGCTGGACAGATGGAGCCCACAGCCATTTTTTAACTGCCCAGTTTTGTATCGATTCATTAATTAGCCCTGTCAGCAGAACCAAAAGGGTCACGCAGAATTGGTGTGTGATCCCGGTGTTGCTCAGCGAAAACCAGCCAGCCAGTTGGCAACCATCAGACAGAGGGATTAATAACAAGTGACTTGTTAGAGGGAGGAAGGACTGAGGTAAATGTGGGGCATCCTTCCTCCTTCTCCTCTCCTCCTCTCCATCCTCGCTCAGTCAGGGCATTTGTCTTTTAGACAAAGATAAACTGCAGCTTTTTTATTAACTTGCTGATGGTTGGGAATTGTTTTTTTTTTCTCTCCCACATCCAGTAGATTTGCTCAAATAGACAACTGCAAAACTACTCTCCCTATAATTTCTTCATCCAGTGTTTTTCTTATTTTCTTGKTTTTTTTCCCCACTTTATCCAACCCCCACCCTTACATCCCTTACTCACTACTTTATGTAACACTATAATTGCATGCATACATTGGCACACCAGGAGCTGCAGTATATCAAACGCACAATCATCTAAAATCCATCTGAAATCCATTTGCATTAACCCACAGCTGTAGCAATAGAACACATTGAAACGATGCGTCCGTGCATGTATGCACGAGTGTCCTTGTGCATCATGGGTGCTTCTTGTAATATCAAAAAAAGATTGAATATATACAACTCCGCACATTATACTTTAGTATTTGCATGAATTTGTACTTGCATGGCTGTGTTTTCCTGTGAGTGTGTCTGAATGTGTATGTGTGTGTGTGCGAGTGGGCTGCAGAGGTCCTCTTGCTGAAGAGACAGACTCTCAGGGGGGTTTCACTTTGTGTAGTGTCTTCTTCGCTTCCTCCTCGCTTGTTGAAATACTGTAYGACTTCCATGGCCCTGATAAAGTCTGGCAACTGTCCATCAACCCAAACGTAGGTTTGACTTGATTCAACCTCTTGATTATTTTTCCATAAGATTTCTTTAGAGAAGTCTAATCTCTCAGGATAAATTATCACTCATCCCAACACTGCATCTAAAAAGAAAATCAGTCATGCTTCATTAGTTTTTTTATTTATTTTCTTAATATGCTCAATTGCATTATTTTGGGTTTGTACTCCACTGCTCATGCTGATGTTCATCGGAGGTCATCTGCAATATAAAGTAAAGAAAGCCCTGCTCTTTCACACCATCTTCTTTTGTGGCTCATATCTTTGTGTCATCTTTTGTACAGAAGGCTAATCTGTTTTCTGTTCCATACAATGCTGCATAAACTGCACCTCTGACCACGTTTGCCAGGCTTAAGCAACCAGATTTTAATGTAAAGTGTTTTATAGTTTGCACGTGTAATGTATCTCACAAACGTGAGTACAGCCCCTTTTGTTGGCAGAGGTTTACACATTTTGTGCTGAGTTTACACTGTTTTACAAGACGACGCTCACTTTACTGTATGTCATATCCATAGTGTTGCTTCATGAAAATATATAATAAAATATTTACAAAAATGTGAGGGGTGTACTCACTTTTATGAGATACTGTATATGTATCTACATAGCCCAGTTACAGCAAAGAATGATGGCCCTTTGGTGGCTTAGATGTAGTTCGCCAGAGGTGGCCCAAAGCTGGTCCAGCACCACATAAACTAAACCACATCTGGGCCAGTTGTGGTATCTTAAAAACAGTGCCATCATTGCCGGACCTGGCCCACACCCGGTTGAAAAACCACTTGCCATACCAGCAGTCAGTCAGCAGTGCCAGCTTGACACCAGGTCTGACCCACACCTGTCAGTGACATGGGTATGAAAAGTGATTTTTGTTTTCTGGTTACTTCACTCCTACTGTCCACATTCTGAATACAAAAGGTCTCTTGTTGTTCTCTGTAGTAAAAATATCCGTGAATATTAAATGAAGTCAGAAAAAGCAATTATCAGAACTAAAAGAAGCCAAATGTGAATCAGCTATAGAGTTGAGGTCATAAAAAGTCCTACATTATAAATCCAAACAGTTGAAATTATTGTGTTTCGGATGCTTAGTATTACCAATCATCACCCAACAATAAAAAATATCGCAACTTTTATTTTGTAAAATTGAGTCAGGCAATTGTCATTTCTACAGAAACAAGCAAAAATCTGCCAATGGGCAGTTAGGTTAAAATATAATCAGCTTTTTAAGACACTTACAGAATAATGGGTTTCTTTCTTACCAACTCAAAATGACAAATAGCAAACGCCCCTGTGTGACACAAATTAGACGAGAGTTTTGGAAAATTAAAAGACCAAAGAAAGAATACTTGTCTTTTACCAGCTGAGACAGTTTCATTTGTTCATGACCAAATCAAGCCTCGAGATTAATTGTGAACATTTTTTTCCATTAAGCAGAAAAAAAACTGTCATGAGATAAAAGCTAAAGTAATTTTATACCAGCAGTGGCATTTTAAAAAAGAAAAAAACAGCATTTAGTTATAACTCGTTAGTTGGTAAGTTGAGTACAATGTGTGCCTCTAGAGGCCCGGCACACACCTGAGTGACAGCTACTGACAGCCAACTTACTGTATCTCTGTCTTACCACAGGCAGAACAGAACAGAAAGGGAGGAATTCAAAGACAATTTAAACTCAGTGCAGATTACATTTCAAACCTCCCAGACTGAATATTTAACCCTCATGCCTTTCGATAAGCGATATGGGGATTTCACTGACTCAGGAAGTCAATTTAAGCTCCCCTCAGAGAGGAAAAGCTGCYGAAACGTCCTGCGGGCTTGCCTCCGGTGACGGACGAAGCATTTCGTCCCTCCTCCCCCCGCCATCTGACGCTAATAGTGACTGTCTGCCGGGTCTGATAGAGAGCTGCTCCATCCTAAATCACTACACGCCAAGCAAAGCCTAATTACACATAGACTCCACCCCAATGTAACCTGACAACAGGGTCACTGCTCTTTAAAGCGACAGCATTTCAGAGAGCAAGTATACAAACCCAACTTGAGAGATAAGGAATGTTGGGACATCTATAGTCTGCCATGTCAATAGCAACCTTCTATATCAGGGTATTCTGCCTTGACTAGTCGTGTAGAACTAGCTTTGCAGATAGCTAACAGTTGCTCTAATAAACACCCAGAATCTTCTTGTTGTCTTCGTATTTACTGAAGTGAATATTGTAAAACTGCAACAWACAAACAAACCCATATTATATTCAAGTTACAAACATTGAAATAAATCACCCATACACAAAATAGCATTAGCATTGATACATACCAAACATGTATATAATCAATTTAACTTAAAGTGCAGCCAAAAAGTCCCATAAAGTATTAGCGATTATAGTATGATGCTAATTTACATTGAAATCCCATAGAGATGCTAGCGCTAATTTGCGTCTTATTTTTACTCCGATTTTTCAGACCTAAATTATTTAAAGTACATCATATGAGTGTCTAACACAACAACACTTTATAATAAACATAACACTCACAGACAGATTTTCCCAGTCAGTCAGGAAAGCAAAGTGAGAAGAGTTTATCACTGCTGACATGTGGCTTACTAACTCAGGAATTTGTCCAAACTACGGAAACCTTGTGGGACAAACTGTAACATACTCAAACTATACTCTGGGGGGCAGTACACTCCCCGCCTGGTATACTGCTATACCACTACATGCCTTTTACTAATAACACAACCTCTGAAATAGGTCTGGTGTACACGCCGTTTCCAACTGGAGAAGCGTTCAAACCTTTGTGATCCAAGGAGTGTTGAAGTTATTTTGGTGGCAAAGGTCGAGACAAGTGGGCGAACATCTATGTCAACTGAAGKGTCTACCAGTTCGAAGTGTTCTGGCTGAAGAGGGTGGTCTTCTTCACKTTTTCTCAAGAAGTCAGGTCCAGTGTACCAGTTGGTTGTGCTAAGGAGCGAGGGTGGCACAAATCGCGTTCCATGATCAGCAGGATTACTTTCAGAGTTTACAAAGTGCCACTGACTGGGTTCAGTTGACTTCCTGATGCGTGTCACACGGTTAGCGACATACACATAAAATCTCCTGCTGGTGTTGTTGATATAGCCCAAAACAACTCTGCTGTCAGTGTAGTATTTCACTTTGTGGATTTCAATATCGAGTTCATTTAGCAACATGTCGGCTAATTCTACCGCCAGAACTGCAGCACACAGCTCTAAACGAGGGACAGTGTGCGCTTGCCAGGGAGCTAACTTAGACTTGCCAAAACAAAAGCCTACATGTACATGACCTTTGTCATCAACAGCTTTGAGATAGGCTACAGCGGCTATGGCAGTGTGGAAGCGTCTGCAAAAACACACAGTTCTCTTTGGTTAGTGGATTGCAGTGATGTTTCTATGTACTGTCTTGGCATTTGGAGTTCCTCAAGATATACTAGTGAGCTTTTCCAAGACCTCCATTGCTCCTCTTTTTCCGGAAGTAATGGTGCATCSCATTCACAATTTTCTGAGCACAATTCTCTGATGAGGACTTTGCCTTGCATTGTGATGGGTGCAGCAAACCCAAGGGGGTCAAATAAGCTATTTACGGTAGAAAGGATGCCCCTTCTTGTGAGCGGCTTGTCCTCTTGGGACACACGGAAGGTAAAGCAGTCATTTTGTAAATCCCAAWTAAGTCCTAAACTACGTTGTAAAGGCAAAGGCTCTGTGGTGAGATCGAGRTTTTTCAGTTCTTTGGCTCGTTCCTCTGGGAGAAAGGCTTCCATTACAGTTGAGCTGTTGGAGGCTATTTTGTGCAGATGTATGTTTGAATCTGCCAACATTTCTTTTGTCTTTTTCAGAATTTGGATTGCCTTGACATCTGAGGGGAAMGAAATGAGTCCGTCATCAACATAAAAGTTTTTTAGGACAAACTGTTTAACCTCCTCGCCATATTCCTCTTGTTCAGTGAGAGCAGCCTTCCTGAGGCCATATATTGCAATGGCAGGAGACGRGCGATTTCCAAACACATGTACAGTCATTCTGTACTCTCTGATGGGTTTGGTTGGGTCATTGTCTGTGTGCCACAAGAATCTCACATAGTCACGGTGGTCTTCACGAATGACAAAACTGTAGAACATTTGTTCTATGTCCACAGTAACTGCGATGTGATCTTTGYGAAAGCGTACAAGTAGTCCCAGCAGTGTGTTGTTCATGTCAGGACCACTTAACAACACATCGTTCAAAGAAGTGTCTTCATAGGTGGCACTGGAGTCAAATACTACTCGTATCTGATTTGGTTTGTGAGGGTGGTAGACACCAAAGATTGGCAGGTACCAACACTCTCTGTCRCTGTTAAGTGGTGGGGCAGGTTCAGCATGTCCTGACTCAAACATTTTCCTCATGAAGTCGAAAAACTGTTCTTTCATGTGGGGATTTTTGTCTAGCATGCGACAGAGAGATTTGAGACGTTTTACTGCTTGATCTCGGTTGTTGGGTTGTCAAGCTCTTTTGGTTTTAAAGGGCAATGGTGCCACCCAGCTGTTGGAGTCATCCATAAACATCTGATTGTCCATAATCTCCAAAAACAGTTTGTCATCCACTGACATAGCAGGTGAGTCATCAAGTGGAGTTCTCATAAACAGTTGCTTACTGAGAATATCATTTTTCAGCTGAGCCTATAAAGCTAGTTTCAGACGTGAGGACTTTCTCTTTAACGAGAAATGTGTTTGTACAGGACTCAAAAACAGATGTGCGACCATTGGGTAATACGGAGGTGCGATAAACGCTGACGTCATTTGGCACATGAACACCTCCCAGGCAAACATCCCCTACTACAACCCTGCCGAGCAAAGTAATAGGTCTCTGGCTTTTAGCCAGAGACCTATTACTTTGCTCATCTAAGACAGCATAGGCCTTAACTGCTTTYTCTTTGTGTCCTACAGGGTAAATCTTCACCAAACAGATTTTGGAGCAAGACCTTGAACAGTTGTTTTGTCCACAGATTTCAGTGCATTTAGAAATGATGGTTGGAGCAGGGTTTTCTGCTTGCTCCCCGCCGTTTGTTTCCAGGGCTGCGGAATCTGGAGCTCTCCAAGGTGCTGGTCCAGGGTGCAGAGCCGCGATGTGCTGGTTGCTTTTACACTCAGTGCATTCTAGGTTTGTGTTACAGTCTCTTGCCACATGCTTGGCAGAAGAACAGCATTTGTAACAAATATTCTTTTCTTTCAAGATGGCTTTCCTCTCATCCAGCGTTTTACTCCTGAAGCCATGACACTTACGTAGGGGTTGTGGTTTGTTGTGCAGCGGGCACTGTTTGTCAGGTTCCACTACCCGTTTTTCTGAGGAGTTGTTTTTGTTGTCTGAAGTACTTGTTATTTCATTCCTGTGGACAGACACTGCAGTTTTGTAGTTTGTTCTGTTGAGTCTCTCTGGTTTAGGCATGTTCAGACTACCACTGAGTAAAGGGGCGAAGCTTGGGTCGTTGAGAGTGCGGGCTTTGTCGCACACAAACTTTACAAGGACTGGGAATGGTGGATAAGTGGCATTGTGTTTCTCCTTGTAGTCAGATGCAAATGTTATCCACTTTTCTTGGAGATGATATGGGAGTTTCTGAACGATTGGTGTGATGCCACGGGATGTGTCAAGGTAACTTAAGCCAGGTAAGAAACCATCTAAGCGGGCTGCATTTAACTCTGTAAGTATATCTCCCAGTTCCCTTAGTTTGTGATTTTCCCTGTTCGCTATTTTAGGAAAGTCTTCTAGTTTTTTCAATAATGCATTCTCTATAGCTTCTGGGGACCCATAGCTATCCTCCAGTCTCTGCCACACCMTTTTTACTGCGGCAGTGGCATCGTAAATGTGTACAGATCTTATTAGTTTGGCCTGTTCAGCTGTTTTAGGGCCTAGCCATTTACAAAGAAGGTCTAACTCCTGTCTTGAYGTTAAACTAAGATCTTCAATGGAGTTTAAAAAGGAAGCCTTCCAGGCCCAGTAATTTCTAGTTTATCGTCAAACTCCAGGAGCCCTGAGCTAACTAGYTCCCTGCGCATTAGGTATTTGGCCAAATCTGTTGTAGCGGAGGGGGTAGATTCGTTAACACTGACTACTGGTCTGGACTGTGGTCATCTAGGTTGGACAGTACTAGCTGACTGCCCGTCAAAAGGTATCTGAACTCTGTGGTCAACAGTATCGGGGCTAGTATAGCGCGGGCGAGATACAAAAGTAGTATTTTTGAATAAGGATTGGACAAAGGGGTTTTCTTCTGCACTGTTGGTGATATTTTGTCGTGGTTGCACCTCTGGTAACTCACTGAACTCACATTGGCTATYCTCATTACTCTGTGTATCACAAGTGTCTGTTTTATTTTTTACAATCCTGTCACTCTCCTTTTTGTTTTGGTCTGCTGGTGAGTCTGCAGTACTGAGTTGTGTAATGACTTGGTGGCTTATTGATGTAATGTTGGCAGTTTTGAGTTGTACTTCTTCTCTTTTGGTTTGGTAGCAGATGTCCTCAAACTCATTCTCTGCAGCTGCCTCTAGTACCTTAGCTTCTGCGATGGCTGCCGCAGCCGCACTCTGTCGACGTAGTGTGTGGAGGTTGGAGTTGAGCTCTCCTCTCCTCTTTGTTGCTTCAGCTTCATTTAAGGCTTGCTCTTTAATCATTTCAGCTCCCTTCTAAGCATATGCTGCTTGTGCTCGGGCRGCCTCTGCCTTGGCACGTGCTCTTGCAACGAGGGCACTGGCAGTAGATCGTTGACTTGCATGTGAGCTTGTGGAACACTGCGATCTCACATCGAAAGCTTCATCTACACTTTCCATTTTGTAGCCGTCGATGGATTTAAACTGTGGTGCTGTTTGCTGCGTTGTCCGTAGCTGCTGGTGAACTGTCTTTTTACTATTCTGCCTTGACTAGTCGTGTAGAACTAGCTTTGCAGATAGCTAACAGTTGCTCCAATAAACACTCAGAATCGTCTTGTTGTCTTCATATTTACTGAAGTGAATATTGTATAACTGCAACATACAAACAAACCCATATTATATTCAAGTTACAAACATTGAAATAAATCACCCATACACAAAATACCATTAGCATTGATACATTCCAAACATGTATATAATCAATTTAACTTAAAGTGCAGCCAAAAAGTCCCATAAAATATTAGCGGTTAGCATGATGCTAATTTACATTGAAATCCCATAGAGATGCTTGCGCTAATTCGCGTCTTATTTTTACTCAGATTTTTCAGACCTAAACGATTTAAAGTACATCATATGAGTGTCTAACACAACAACACTTTATAATAAACATAACACTAAGACAGATTTTCCCAGTCAGTCAGGAAAGCAAAGTGAGAAGGGTTTATCACTGCTGACACGTGGCTTAACTCAGGAATTTGTCCAAACTACAGAAGGCTTGTGGGACAAACTGTAACATACTCAAACTATACTCTGGGGGGCAGTACACAGGGCTATTCAACTAAATTGCTCCAGGGGCCACAGTTAATGCAGACCAACAGCTCAGGGGCCGAACATCCAACAATTAAAGTTATGTAAATAAACTAAGTTTTCCAAAGATCTGTTACCTTTGAAATAGTTTATTTTGCTGTATTTAATCATGAAAACATACAGAACCCTATTTAATAAAAGTAATGATGATAAAACAAAAAAGAAACATATTATGCCTCTTATTTACCACAAAACATTTTGACATCTCTGACTTGCCAAATTCTTAAACCAATTTTATTTTCACTTTTATAGTTTTATCTTCAACTGCTTGTAGTTTTAACTGTCTTGAGTGTTTATAGAAATGGTTTTTACCAGCTTGTAGCCAAGATTCTGATGTTTCTGTAGAAGCCAAACATGTCTATGTTTAACTAAAATAACCAAGAGTAATTAAAGTAGAAAACCGGGGTTTGGGCTTAAAAGATTAATGAACCAATCGGCGGGCTGCATTTTAGTCACTCGGATGTGGYCCGCGGGCTGTCAGATGAATAGCCCTGCTCTATATCTAGTTGTAGAAATTATTGGGGTTTAGATTTATATAACTGATTTAAATTACATACACATGGTATAGTTTTATGATAGAACTGTAATGACTGTTAAATGTGACTATTTTGCTTAACTTGATGATTCTATATTAATAGATACATGCCTGGAAATAAATCCACCAACACATAACTGAACTTTACAGTTCTATCATAAAACCATACCACGTGTATGTAATTTAAATCAGTTATATAAATCTAAACCCCAATAATTTCTTCATACTCTTGCTAAGTAACGTCGGAGTTTTCACTTCTGTCTGAAACTCTCAGCCTCTAACAAGTTCACAGTGGCAAAGGAACTGAACAAACCCTCAGCGGAAGGCAAACAGTTCTCCATATGGAACATCACACGGCCGCTTTTACAGCATGCCAATTCCTGCCAAACTGGTTGTTTCCATGGAAACATAGCACTTAATGACCGATAACAGGGAACAACTTGAGAGAGAGAGAGGGAGGGAGAGAGGGAGGGAAAAAGGTAGGAGAGGACAAAAAGAAATACACTGACAGAGAGAGATGGAGAGAGAAAGACAAAGATCTTGTGGAACAAAAGAAGCAATTTAGTATCGGCCGACAGCGTGAAGCCTGATTATGTCATCAGTGTAAATGATCATTAATTTCCTTCTGTCCAGCTGGGCCAGATTAATGTCTACACATTTTGCACCACAGAGGAAGAACCATCTGAACCATTTTCACCGAGCAACTGCAGCCTACATCAAATAGAAAGATTTTTAATTTCAATGAGACTTTTACTGAAATAAATAATGGTCAGAATAAAGAAAATTGTAAAAATTGTGCCTAGAAAATAAAATAATTARATTCAGTGAATGTTTGAATCAAATACTTAAAATCACTAAACTGAATTGGGTCCATTTTCTTCAAATGGTGCCATATTTCACAAAATAAAATAGACATTACTCTTGCCTGTTTAGCTGTCACCACATCAAGTTATTTATAGAAACTACGYATTTCACATAATTTCAAGCAAAAATAAGGTAACAATGCTCTACTTACAACAATAATTTGTTTACCTTTTTTGTATCAATCTGACTTATAACGATCGTTTCTTAATTAACCCTGTCCGGAGGATAGCAATTCAGATTTTTTTTCCTGGAATGCATTAATGACAGATGACTTAACAAAAATAATGAGAAAATATGAGGGGCATTATTATCCAACATGGATATTTGTCTTGCCTCATAATCACTAACAGCTATTGATTAAAATGAGCCAATAGACCATGGAGCTCTAAAAGGTTGACAAAAACAAAGGAATGGACCTAAAGTGAATGAAATCTTTACATCTTAGAAAAATGCTGATGTCAGTGTAACTGCTGCCTAACCATCCTGGTTGGTTGTTACATTGGAAAACTGAAGTGTATGTGTCTGCACTGCAGTCTTTTAATAACAGATCCGTCATGACTCACAACAAAACTGCACTTTTAAGATGAATCATTACCGATCTGCAGAACTGAAGAATTAAGGAAAATGTCTGTACATATTTGAGAATAAGTCGGTATTTTGCAAACAGTCTGAGGRCAAGTTTTCTGTGGACAAACAAGCATTAGAAATATAACTTGACTTGTTTTTTTATCATATTTAAACTATAATATAATTAATTTTCCCATGAACTAAGCTGCAGGGAAAACAAAAAGCTGGTACTGAATCTTGTGTTTTGATGAAAATCTTATGCAACCATGAACTTGAGAAACATATCCATAACTTTCAATTAAAAAAATGTAATAGTTTTTATCAAATCTTTGTATAATAAGGCAAGTGCTCTTTGGTTTTGTCCAAATTATCCACCATTTGAAAGTGTTTCCACATCCATTTTTTTTATATTTTACAACTTCAAGCTAGATTGTTATCTTTAGATGGTGATACAGAACCTACTGCTATCCTTTTCACATGTACATTATATGGATTCACGTAGTTACCTTTATTGCTTGTTAAAGCTGAGTAATTCCTCTTTAAACAAAGATTTCTCAGCGGTGACCAATCTGACATTAAGAGTTTGACTTCTGCATGAATGTCAGTTGAATCCAACCAAAGCTGCTGTTAAATCTTTTGGCACACGAAAGAAGGCTGATCCCAAAGGCAAACACAAAATGTCCCCTGCAGGCCACATTTACCAAGCATGAAGATGTTGACAATCAGAAGCAAAGTCAGTTTCTTCTATTTATTTATTTTTTCCCAGTCAATTTAATTTGACTTCAACCAGCCTTTTTCTGCTTACATTCAATCGTGTTCACAGTCACAGGGGGCTTGTCCCCATCTTTAACAGTCAAGCTGGGATCCACTCTGGACAAGTCGTTATYACAGTTCAGAATGACTTGCAGTTTGTTTAAGTTATTGTCAAAAGTTTTTTTAATTCAGGAAATTCATGGATGCTCTTTGCTTCCTAAACAAATAAAGTCATCTCAGAGACATTTGCCACTTTTACAAGCTTAGTGTTTCAGTAACAGAGTCCACTTTCACACTTGTTCACTCTGCTGCCACAGTGGATGGTGTAGTGCCTTTCTAAAGTATCACCTGTTTCCACATAACTGGTTCTTATCCTTAACATCAGAACCAGCATGCTGTGAGCCTGCTAAAAGCCCACAATTTCACTCCTCCTTGCATGCTGATCTAATTATTCATAAAGCAGGCAATTATACATCCATTAAACCAGCATATGCAAAAGTCGAGATCAACAGCGGCATTACATGGATCAGCTTCATACCAGAAACACCCCAGTGAGATAAAAAATAATAAAAATACATGGATGCTTGACATCTAATGCAACAAACATCATTTTAGGTCCTGAACCCGTCACCTGCCAYGATGCCACGCATTATACAAATAGTTTATTTTTGCTTTCATTTTTGTTTTTTGCTGCATTTGTTTGTTTGTTTTTAATGAGTTTGATTTAATTTGTGGTTTGTTTGTTTTTTCGTATTCGGACTGCTATCTTCAAATTTCCTTTTGTCCAGCCTGGACATGAACAGAACCATAATTACAGAAAATTTAACCAGAGCTGTTATTTTTAACTTTTTCACTACTTTAGTTTAGATGCTCATTATTACCACCTGCTGAGAAAAATGATGAAGATATACTGTATATTTAAACAAGATCCTGATGTAAAAATCTCACTTTGCTTTCTGCAGAGATAATTGTAAAAAAAACTGTCCTCTGCTACTTTTCATTAAGACATGGCCAACTGAGTGTAACTGACAATGTTGTGTGTGTGTGTGTGTGTGTGTGTGTGCGCGCGCGTGTGCGTGTGCGTGTGTGCGTGCGCGTGTGTGTGTGTGTGAGTGCTTATTTAAATTGGGTGTTTACCTGTTTTATGAAGTGTGTAATTGAGCGCTCTCTGTCGTTGAACAGTTAAGAGTGGTCTCCTCCTTCGAGCCTGAACACCACTTGTTCAATTAAATATATCCCCTCTGCATTTCGCCACCTTTTCATTACGCTTGTTGCACGTTTGGCATTCAAGGTTTAGGATTTCCAAATTTTAGCTTAACTCRCTGAACCGTGTAACATGTGGATGGTGCACACGCATTTTAAAATCCTTAAGAATAACAAGAACATTAGGAAAAAGCACAAAAATTAAAATACCAAAATATAAAAATGCACCCTCTGCAGGGTGGCTGGACTCTCCCTTAGAGATAGGGTGAGAAGCTCGGTCATCCGGGAGGGACTCAGAGTAGAGCCGCTGCTCCTCCATATCGAGAGGAGCCAGTTGAGGTGGCTCGGGCATCTGGTAAGGATGCCTCCTGGACGCCTCCCTGGTGAGGTATTCCGGGCACRKCCCACCGGGAGGAGGCCCCGAGGAAGACCCAGGACACGCTGGAGGGACTATGTCTCTCGGCTGGCCTGGGAACGCCGTGGAGTTCCCCCGGAGGAGCTGGAAGAAGTGGCTGGGGAGAGGGAGGTCTGGGCCTCCCTTCTGAAACTGCTGCCCCCCCGACCCGACCCCGGATAGGCGGAAGAAAATGGATGGATGGATGGATAAAAATGCAAAAGCAGTGGAAAGCAATGGGACTCTCTTAAAAAATTTATAAGTCTAGTTAGAAAAACTTAGGTGAAAATGTAACATTTTGAGCAGGTGTGCACTGACAATTTATCAACCCCGATTTAAGGGTCACTGGCAATCAGCCTCCACAAAGGTCTGAAAATCAGCCACACCCCCTTTGCTCTGCTGTGAGAGAGGGTTGTTGTCTGGTTAAAACAAGTTTGTTTTGTTTCAAGGGTATTGTTCAATATTTGTCAATAAAAAGAGATTGAAACATTAAAAGGTGACCTTATAACACCTAACAGTGTAGTATAAAAAAGATGTGCTGAAGTGGGAGTGTCAGAAACGGTTGGAGAATCTCAAAAAGACAGAGGCCAATTTCAAGGCATTTGGATTTCTATTTATTTACATAGTTACTTAATTGTGGTATAGAATTGAACTATGTCCCTGCAAAATAAATAATACCCTCCTTAAAGATCTGTGCTTGGCCATAAAACTGCAACTGATGCATTCTTAATTTTGAGTTTTTTTTTGTTTTGTTTTTTTACTTTGGGGGTGTGACAGTTTTAGACAGAAGCCTCTTTTTCATGAGCCAAAATTGCTGACCGTATTCTTTCAAACAGAAACTGCTTTTCTAAAAGAGACATCTCAGAACCACACATTTAGAGAGGAAGAGCAGCAGCTTCAATCCCCTGAAGTTGCATGACATGAATGAAGACAATAGTCAAGAAGGAGCTGTCGATCAGCATTTCCACAAAGCGTGTGACTGTGCAACAATCAATGCCTTGAACACATGGGCTGCTCTTTGAAAAGCTCTACAAACACACCATTAAAATAGAGATCAATGCGGARCCGTGCTTTCAGTGTTATCATACAACACAGACACGCATTCTGGGTTCTAACAACCTCTTTGTACTCCCCTGAAAAACCAAACAGAAGCACTTTTAACACAACCTCTCTAAGACCACAGGTAACAATCATGTGATTTTAATGTATCACTGTTTTTAAAATTCAACATTTTAAAACAGCCTCTTTTTTTTCCCACAGAACCCAAGAGTCCAATTTCATAAACACTCCCCTCAATTCCCACGTTGATGTAAAACTTGGAGAATAAATTTAATAGGAAATATAAACTGTAGCCATTTGAAGTCATGCAGCAAATCGTAGAATATTTTTAAAAGTAGGTCAGAAAAAAATTAAAAACATACAACTGCAACAGAAATTTTTTCAATGTATACTATATAAAAATAAAACAAATAAGAATATTCCTGCAAAAATTATCTGGAGTTGCTTCAAACAAACCAAAGAGCTGCTCAGATATACGACAAATAAGAAAAATACCTCTGTGCTCTCATTTCTGTCTCTTATAAGCTTTTGTGTAAGAAATTTATTAGGCRGAGAGATTGTGAACCAACCTGACTGATGCCTGGAAAGAATGATCTTCTTTAGAGTCAGATTGCTTAAGCTTTTGTGCAGAAATTTACAAATCTATTTTACATAATGCCTTTTATTTAAGCTGTAAGTAGATTTTTCTTTATTTCCACTGTATGCCAGTGTTGCTGCTTTAAAAGGTGCATGTTGCGCAGCATCATATTGTTCTGACTGGACCAAAGATGTTGACCAGTTAGCACTTAAAAAGAAATTTAAAAAATAAAAATAAAATAACACACACACACAATATATATATATATATATATATATCTTTGAATGTTTGTTTGAAAACTTGTTTCTTTTACTTAAGTCAGTACTATGCATTGTTTGTTACCAAACCCTGAAGGTATGAGGTACCGAGAGTAAAAAAAGTCACTTTTTCCTTATTTAACTCACTTTCTAAAAAAAAAATCAACTGACGTTTTATTCTTTAGCCCACTGTTCTTCCATTTTTACTAAGTGTCCACTTTAAATGTTAAATGCTAATGCTGAATCCTAAATCTGAATGTAAAAATAAAATCTAAAATACTGCAGCCAAATGCTAAAGCTTGCATTTAAGAATTTCAGAATAAGCAATTGCTATTTATGCATGTCTTTGTTATGTCATCATCCCCYTAAAGCTGCTGAAAATGGCATTTAAAATTTTAATTCAGAAGGTGCTGACTGAAAACAATATGGATGGTACCTGTGGCCAAGCAGTTTGAATTGCAGCCCAAACACCGGCCGCAACTGCAAGTGTGAGGTCTTGTTGGGGAGTGTTAGCAGTGTGAGCAGCATTAGCAGTGTTAGCRGTTGTTTTTGTCTCAGGATAATGATGTCATAAGTAAGTTGGTAAAATGGGTACATTTGCCAAAAACAAAACAAATCCTCCATCCACTAAAATCTGACATTACTCCATGTTTGTTTACATTTTGTGAATAAGGAAGTTGCGCTCATTATCTTCTGAGGTTTTTCTGACGATTCCTTCATTGGTTCTTGGTGCAGCGCCACCACAGGCAAGGAGAAGGAACAGGTTGTTCACAGGGTTCAGTTTGTTTGACAAAGGGCAGTGGGAACGTGAACTGCAAGAAGTGAAAATGTAAACAAATCTTGCAATTTTGGTCTCCAATCGTACTGAGTTTACCCGTCTATCTGGTGTAAATATGACCTAAATTTACACATTTAGATTTAGAATATAACATTTAGTAAAAAATTAAACGTAAGAACAGTGCGTAGAATAACTCAAAATGAGGTAAATAAAAAATTTGTTATTGATATTTATTAATATTTTATTTTACACATGTCACCTAATGTAAAAGAGATGGCACATGCTTTGAGTTTACCTTTTTAATTCAGATTATCACTATTTGTATAAATTACTGTCAGTATTTGCAGGCCAAGGCCAACAAAATAAACTACCACAAAACTGTGGAGCAAACAAACAGCTTTTGTGTTAAAATTAAACTCTTATTTTTCTTCACCAGTCAGAAGGGGAGTTGTGTTTTAAATTCTTTAAGTCTCCGTTTGCTCGTTTCATGGTGTGTGGTCACCATTTATCTCCTTTACTCGTTTTGTTTGGAGAATTGCAAATTATTATGTTGCTCACTGTTGTGACAATATTTCTTTCTTGTAAAGCTGCGTTTTTTCTACATACTGAAGCGGTTGCAGGCCTTAAATGCTACTTAATACCAACGCACGCACATTCAGTGCCACCATGCCACAATTTCTTTGTCAAGGGCAGATTTTTGCTTTACTTTGAAGACCTAGTTCGGATCTTTTGCAGCAGCGTTGTAGGCAGCTCCTTAAATGATCTCAGCTTGTCTGACAGCAGCCCCGACCCAACGTGGATTGCTGATGTCCTAAAAGAACTCTAGTATCAAATCTTTTATAGCACTTTATGCAAACACTATTATTAAACCTTTTCATCTGCAACTATTTTACAAAACGTGTTTTCTGGCAGAAATATTATTATGATAGGAAGTGCCCCAGGCTGCACCAGAAGCACTACAGCTTTTCATGGTAATGCAGTTATTGCCTTCAGGTTTATTAGAGTAGGTTTGGTTGTTCAATGTTTATTCCTGTATTTCCCCAGTTGTCCTCCCTTCCAGCTCCACTCGAACCTGTCTGATTTGTAATTAACTCACCTTTGGTCCCATTGGGTTAGCTGCTGCYGTTTGCACTTGCAGATGTTCAGAATTCTTTATAAATGTCAAATTGGCTGTGGTGTAAAAGTTTTAATCAGTGTTTATAACATTTATTTTATGACACTATTTTTAAAAAATGTATTAACCAGAACTCAAACTTTTTGTTATAACAATTTCTTTATTATTAGGGGTGTAAGAAAATGGATACACTGAAATAAAGTGATATTTAATTTCCTTACACTATATATACACTATATTCTCACTGGTCATTGGTCTGATTGCATAAAATAAACTGAATTTAATCAGATTTTATGAACGTAAAACATGGAGTGCAATTTATACTGAGTTTTTTARATAAGAATCTTTTGGAGAAAGAAATGGCAGTATATTGCCACCCCTGATTTGCGATATGTATCATAACAAACTCTTGCCAATACACAGCCCTATTGTATATCGCCTGAGCAACAGAAAAAATACAGACAACATCCTCATCCAACAGTGATGCATCTGTTCTGCTGTGAGAGTTCTATAAAAAGGGCTCCTTTTACCAAAAGATAGTGCAGTGTTAACCTTAACCTTGACTGTCAACTCTCACAGAGGCTTCATCAATGAGTCACAATGAGAGCTGTGACTAAAAGCTGCTAATTTGAGCACGGCAGTCTGCTAGATTCAGAGAAACAAGCTATTTTAGCCACATAGTCAACTGTATCTTAATTGCATCTCCTCTATATCTGCACGTGACTAAAAGAAAATGTACACACGGTTGCGGTAGAATGAGATTGGCTAAAGCTCTGAGGAAATCTGGTCTACAGAGCCGGTGTGCAGCTTGCATGTCTGTGTGTCATTAGCTCATTTTGACTCGTCTCGTTGGAGGAGCCGAGGTGCTGGAAGAAATCCCAACAGAGGTTTTTTTACCCCGACTCCAAACATTTAACAGTGAATTTAAGATTACAGACCTTGGAGGCCACGCCGGTGTTCCCAAGCCCCTCGACAGAACAAAGAATCCAGACTCCTGAGCTACCTCCAGCTGCAAAATCGCTTAAAAAAAAAACATTACACTGGTGAACAAAAAGGGATTTCACTATCAGTGTTTCAACTGTTTGGCTCCTTTTTGATGATATGGCTGTGACTGATTATTTCCTCATGTTCACAAATATAGATCTAAGCTCAACACACACACACTTCTTAACACTGTTGCATCTCTGCTTCTGTATCATATCACCAGGTTCAATCAGACCTGGGTGGAGACTTTATCCTCCCTGTTTGATGGTAAATTTATTCAATACAAGCAGCTTTTATCCCTTTTTCTCTCTCTCTTTCTCTCTCTGCAGGCCCAGCTACAAACAAAAACACACTCAGTCTAAAAATGTGTGCAGATCATTTCAGCTGAGTGCAGCTAAATAATTTATACGAGAGAAATTTACGAAATTATGAGCAGGGACAAATGCTTATTTTAGTACGGTACAAGAAGTATGGGACTCGAGTAAAATGCCAACTCAATAAGCAATGACCTGTTACTATGTTGTTGGCGAGCGAAAAGGAATTACATCAAAAGTAAATTAACGGTGCCAAGTTATGCCAACTTTTTCCAACACAATAATAGCACAACAGTAGAGTCTGACAGACGCTCGGCACGTTGTCAGGTGTTCCACTGCAGGCTGCGCCGACGGAAAGTTAGAGATGCTTGAAACAGATGAGAGACAGCCACTAAGATGATCAGAGTGTWTTACAGCCTGAAATTTTATCTTATTTTTGCAGATCAAATGTCTTAAAAAGTGAAAATAAATGACCTAAAATTAAGTAGAATATTTTCTCCTAAAAACAAAACAAATAGGCTAATCACAAGCATCGATACATTCATCCACTTGTCCAACCTAGAGCTGCATGATGTGTCGTTTGAGCATCGTCATTAAAATGTACAYGTGTCACATTGAGGGTCCTGCGATTTCGGAGACAAATTAAATCAAAGCGTTCTCGGGACTAAACCATAGGTTATTGAGCTAAATAAGGCTGCTTCTGCCAGTGAAATTCTTAAAAAAGCAAAAAATTTCATCTTATTTTGAAACTTCTAGGACAATAATGGCAACGTTTCTCAGAGAAGTGTTGTTGGTGAATTCTAGAGATGTGGAGGAAGACGACACGGATCTTGACAAAAACGAGGAAGATGAGCAAATTTACAGAGAACTGGAGGAAAAGAGATAAAACGCAGTTAGCGTGAATGCTAATGTTAGAGCACAACAGAAACAGAACCTATGATGGACACAGAGGCAACACGTTACGAGATGAAACTTTATTCACGTTTGCACAACAGAAGGAAACATACTCAGTTCCCAGCACAATAAAACCAAGCAATAAAAGATAATAACTTAAATACAGAAAAAAACATACTGTAACATGCATAAACAACAGGTAAGATTGGTCCAAGTTCATTGGCGACAAGATGGAAGCAGAGCTTAAAGGTTTTAAAGCCTTCTGTTGAAAATTCCTGTATTTATTTATACTGTAATATGTATATAACAGGGTTAGAAAAAAATTGCAATATCAGTTTTTTTTTTTCAAAATCCTGCACTCCAGTCCAACCCCACCTTTTGCAAAACAAGAACTAAGACAGGCGTGTGAGGAAAGGGGTTGAGAGAATAGTAATGTCTGCAGTAATACTCCGAGTCTGTTGGTTCAAAAATAATCATAATTATACCCTCTTAAATGAGCGATGCCTTCAGCTGAGCTTGCAGAACTATGGATCAACCTAGCAATTATAAACTTTTGTCCAAACTTTCATGTAAACCCAAACGACATACGTTTGTGAGCACGGTTAGGGAAAGTTTACTGGATGGGTTGTGATTCAGGTCAAAACAAGATGCTGATGCGATTCAAAAACTCTGAAATCTGCAAGAAAGTGTAGATCTGGACTGACGACTGCTTTGTCAGCTGCTGTTTAAGAATTAATTGTCAAACTACCCAAATTTAGCCGGTGCAGCACCCCCACAAGCCCAAACACAGTTATGTAATGTTATGTCATCCTTTGTGGGCTCGTTTGGAGAGGATCTCTCCTAAAAAGCACATGTGAAACAGTATGTGGGTGAACACATACCCACACGTTTGATTTTTTTATTATTGTTGTTGTGGTTATTTACATGTGATAAATAAAAATCTCGCTCCACCATTGTAAAATATCAAAAATGAAAATATAAAACTTTACCTAAGAGATGAGTCAGTACATTTCATGAGTGTGATGGCTTCTGTGTGCTGAAAGGTTTGAATGCATGCACACCGTATGTGGGTGTATACAAACAGTTGTCCTATGCAGTGTTAAATTTAGCAGGCATAGACACAAAAAGACTTTGTACTGTAGCACTTAAAGTAGAACGTGTACGTGTGTGTGTGTGTGTGTGTGTGTGTGTGTGTGTGTGCGTGCGTCTAACAAAGCAGGATGAGTTAAGATCTCTATAGATAACTGAACAACCTTTACAGGAGACAATAAGAGAGTGTAGACGAGGGGAGCGGCCAGATCGATGAAATATTAATGTGTTTACTGAATAGTTGTCATGACAGCCCACTAATGGTTGAARGATATTAAAAGTACACAGTGCAGCTGACAGATTCACCCCCCCGACGACTGCAGCAACCCCCGCCATCTTCAGAGACCACTCTAATCAGCATTGCAATCACAGTCACCCGCACAAATGATGATCATCATTGCGCTCTTCATCACCATTTCCATCCTCGCCGTCACCGCCTGTTCATCGACATTATCACTTTCACTGTGCAACACAATCGGGCTGCGGCAGGAAATTGAACTTGGTCAGATCAATAAATACAATATAAAATTAAATTAGCAGCCAAGTCGAAGTGGAAATATTTTTTTAAAGTGTTGTGGGGAGGGGGGAGTAGCAGTTCCATGTCAAAACTATTAAATTTAAAGGCCTAGCACAAACAAAAGGAATGCACATCACCTTTCCACACTTCCGTAGACTGAGGGAATTACATACCGATACATTTTGCTCAAACAGTGGAAATAAAAAAAGGAATTTCACGTGTGATCTTGCATGATGTGTTGGTGCAAAGTACAAGTCGACTGTGGCAGCCATTTTGAATTAGACTGACTCCAAAAGTTAATTTGTTGTAAATGTACATTAATTGATCACTTTCTGAAAGTGATTTTATGAGATATTTTGCTAACAAAGAAACAGCATTGACTAACAGTCAAAGCCCAGCTTGTAGGCATAGATATCATGCAACGTGTTGCACTCAATGTATGTGTTGAGGACAATGCTCACCTACTACCACACCAAATTTTAGCCCACTATCTGTAAAACTGACAAAGTTACAGCCCCTTTTGTGATCGCTAAGATCGCTTTCGCCATCTTGAATTTGGTTAGCTTTAAAAAGGTAATCAGTTCTAGAATTCAACCTAGTGCTGGGCGGTATACCGTTTTGTACCGAAACCCGTTTATTTTTGTTATGATATGAATTTTCTGAATACCAGACATACCGGTTTAAATTGCCTGAACACGTTTGGAATGTTTCGTCGCGGCCGCCAGTGAACTGTTTCCCGCGGGACGCTATTTCTCGCAGCACTACTATGTGCATTAGCATGCTAATGTTATTGTTAGAGCAGCTTGTTGGAGTAACTGGCGGCAGGTCGTGTTTAAGCTGCTTATAYTGACTGAGCAGTGATGAAAAAAATACAGTCAAATACAGTGAAACTGGTGTTATTGTTGAAAATACCATGATATAAAATTTGGGTCATACCGYCCAGCACTAATTCAACTCAATGATTATTTTCTGAAAGTTTTATTAAAATGCGTTCAATGATTAATGAGATATTTCACTAACGGTACAAACAAACCAAAGCCCACATGGGCAAAAAATATATTTGTTTGAGGACACAGCTTCATGTTGTGGATTTCAAAAATGAGTCAAAGGAGGTGAGTCACATTCGCTTTTATGTGCGCGACCATGACTTCATTCCTACAGTAGCTAGTGAAGGGGAAAGTGAGCCAGGTTTTACCAAGAGGGCTGTAATGGAAGCACGACTGACCTGCTTTAACAAACATGATACCTGCACTTTGCCTGGACTTAAAACAGACACAGAACACCTCCACTTCACCTGCAACAGAGCGAAGCCTCAAAAGAAAAAAGAAAAAATCCAGCAAACAGATCCATATGCATCTCTGCTCTTTTGAAGTTTTATCTCACCCCAGCGAAGGATGGCGATTCGGTGCATAGCAAAACTCCATTTGTTATTTCAATATGAATGGCCGTGTACGTTTGGAGCCGCCGGAGCGACAGAGATGTGAAATTGCGAATGGCATGCAGAGTGGCCCCGACACGCAGGGTTAATTCAAACCGCCTTTGATGTCTGCCTGTGTGTGAAATGAGCTGCTGGTCTGGAGTTCACGCAAGCGCTCGCTCGCGCGTGCATGCAAGTGTTCTCATCATCGGACCGAAAACTCAAAGAGGCCGATCACATAGCCAGGTACACCTAACCGCACAGAAAGTGCTCGGCTCATACGGCCAACTCTGCAGCACCAACGAGAAGTTCTACTGTTGTGTTTCGGTGAGTAAGAAAATCCATTGCCCTGTTCGGGATTTAACTCCAAAGCATTCCCAAACATTCACTCGTATCRCATTCACATGACAATGGGACCTAAGCTGCCTGTAGGCAATAACAGGCTGCTGGCTTACACACACAATACCTATGTAAAGCAGATGGTGCAACTATACAGRAGCAATAGGATGAAAGTTGAGCTGGCACATACAGTACAAAACATATCTAAATGTCAAAAAGGAAAAACAAAAAGGACGCTCAAACCGGTCACAGAAGTAATAGGAAAACGACATATGATGCTGTTTTTATTAGTGTTTTTCAACCGTAACTGAAGGTGCTGAACAGTTGCTCAGCAGTCACTGCCTCAGTCATAATCCTGAGGTTGCAGGTTTGAGCCCAGGTAACATCAAGAAGAACATCTAGGGTAAAACAATTGCCAATCTCTGATGCGAGTTCACTCCATGTGTCCGCTCATGCAGAAAGGAGCAGCCAAAAGGGAAAAACAACAACAACCCAAGTTTAAAACACATTACAGAAAATTGCCAAACAGTCTGAATTTTAAATAGTCTGCTATAATAATTTCGTGGGGCGGAAATGGAAACATTTCTTATTATCTTTCAATTTTTGCAGAGAAATATGGCACGGAAAAAAGTAATAACGCACTCTTCCTGCAATTTTTCTAACGTGTGCTGGTGAGGTGTTTTATTCTTTTCCTGCTTTAAACTGCATCAATATTTTATACTCGCCTGCATTTACAGGACTCTCTCAGGTCCACACGTTTTAATGGTCAGAGGAGAAAAAAATACAGAAAGTTAACATGTGCTTATACATGAGTTTATCCAGGAGAGGAGTGACTGTATCAGTTCAAGTAACTTGTGCATTTTACGTCCTTTCAAGCACCCAGATTATCTTGAACTTTATTACCACATAACTCTGTCAGGACAATTCCAACACAAATGGATTGCATCTTGATGCTATGGGTGGTACAGTCCAGACACTTTTTTTATTTATTTATTTTTTGTTATGTAAATACCTTTTTTTTTTACTTACTTTGGGAAAAATCTGCCTCAGATCAGCATTTTCTTTTAAACAGAGTTCACTAACCTCAGTCCACAGGACCTGCTGTCCTGCATGCTTGAAAGGTTTTCCTTCTCCGACACACCTGATTATAATGATCTCCTCAGTTTGTCATCAGTAGGGATGAGTACCTTTGACATTTGAATCGATTTGGTACCAATATCCGGTACCTGGGAATCGGTACCAGTACTTAATGGTACCAGTTTTCGGTACTTTGTGTGCGTTGTTGTTTTTTTTTTTAATAAACTTTTTTTTTACATATTTCTCAATATATAAAATTAACAAATATCAAGACAACATCCAACTCTTTGTATTGTAACATCAGTTGTGTAACTTATTTCTTTAAAGTGCAAACTCTTGAAAACAACTAACGTACTGTTTTGTCTTATTGCACAAATTAAAATCCAGCTCCATGTATTTCTATTGATGTCATTTCCCCACTAGAAAAACTGTGTGATGGAGGTCCATGGAAGGCAAATAAGTTTAAATCAAATAAGCAAAAGAGAATTGAGTTAAAATAAATAAAAGGTATTCAAGCTACGTTTTGAGCATCCAAAATGTGCCCAACACTTCAAGTTAGCTGCTTGTGCTCTTTCAGGTCAGACGCCTTCAGACTGTCGTAAAGAGCCTCTATTGAACCTCTGATGGTCTCTGTTTAATGGTGGATGAAATAAAGAAAGTGGCTGTAATTTATTTACTTTGAGCAAGCGAACGTCGTGCTCACAAGATAATTAATCCACCAGATAATTCAGAGGCGGTCTGTTCGGCGAGTTTTACTCCAGGAGCTGCGAGGCTTTCATGCTACGTTCAGACCGAGCTCTGCCTCTGTTTACTGAACCAGCGGCTGCTGACGTCATTATGCTCTCGAACAATGCTGCGTTCAGGACAAGCATGGAAAACTCACCACTCTTACGCCAATATGGTCACAATGATGCGTTTAGGTACCRAAACATGGTACCGCTTGATGTTACGTGAACAGGCTCTCGGTAGTACCGACAGAATTTGGTCTGTACTTAAAAAAGTATCGAATTCGGCACCCATCCCTAGTCATCAGTCTCTGCAGAAGCTTGTTAATTAGTTTACTTGAATCAGGTACGTTGAAGCAGTAGAGCATCTAAAACATGAATTTAATATTCCTCAAGAAACACATGTTGCTCACATCCTAGCATGTGCTATAAATCAATATTTTGTATGATTTGTTAGTGCTCTAAGTTTGTGTTGAGGATGATTCTTGACAGCCACTTATCCAAATAATGACTGCTTAGTTCACTTTGATTGGTTGTGGCGGGCATCTTGATTTGGGTTGACTCCAAAGGATTATCAGGTTTTTTTTACATTATCTGTTATTGATGTACAGGGGTTAGACAATAAAAATGAAACACCTGTCATGTTAGTGTGGGAGGTTTCATGGCTAAATTAGACCAGCCTGGTGGCCAGTCTTCATTAATTGCACATTGCACCAGTAAGAGCAGAGTGTGAAGGTTCAGTTAGCAGGGTAAGAGCACAGTTTTGCTCACAATATTGCAATGCACACAACATTATGCATAACATACCAGAGTTCAAAAGAGGACAAATTGTTGGTGCGCATCTTGCTGGAGCATCTGTGACCAAGACAGCAAGTCTTTGTGATGTATCAAGAGCCACAGTATCCGGGGTAATGTCAGCATACCACCAAGAAGGATGAACCACATCCAACTGGATTAACTGGATGCAAGAGGAAGCTGTCTGAAAGGGTCTAAAACCAGGTGTTTCAGTTTCCTTTTCTAACCTCTGTACAGTATGTTCCCATACAATGATGAAATTTGTGCTTTACATTTGACCCATCACATGTGAGAAACACCCAAGTGGAGCAGCAGCTGGGGGTTAGGTGTCTTGCTCAAGGACAACATAACATGTGGGCATGACGGGGAGTCGAACCTGTGACCTTCAGTTCCCAAGTAAGCTACCCTGCCACTACACCACAGCAGCCCCAGTTGTAAAGCTGATGATTATTTTCTGAACATTTCATTAAAAACTTTTCAATTTTTTTACAGACAAGTGAACGCATCATTTACATGACCCCCCCCCCCCCCCCCCCCCACCCCTTTGAAAACAATGAAAACTGACCCGCCACAACCAACATTAAAAAACACAAACATAGGTATAACTTGGCCAAACGTTGATATATTTAACTAAACGTTGGTGTGGTAGTAGCAGAACATCATCCTCAACATATACGGGTGCCAACACTTCTAAGATCTCAGAATGTTCCATAGGATAATGCATCATGTTATCGTCAAGGTTTTACCAAAATAGCTGTAACTCCATTCCTTAACGTACCAAATGTATTTTAGAACACAAATTCTTTCAAACAATGGAGACCTGAGAAAAGAGCCGAGGGAAAGTAAGGCATCGGTCTGACTCTAAACTAAAATGAAAAGAGGAAGGAATAAGTTTGGAGGGAGGAGAGAATTTCACCTCCAGTTTCTAAAGAAAGCTAAAGAGCCAGCTAACAATGCAGAGGCCACTACAATCTCCAGAATGGAATTAAAAAAGTGCAAAGTGAACTCGTGAAGCTCCCTCTCAGATCGCTGTGGAGAATCCTCACTGCCTACATGATCATAAATTAAAACACTTTTCTAAGTCTTCCACAGCAGCTCGGCACTTAAGAGCCACCCACCACTGAGGGAAGCCAATTAAACTTATTCAGAACTGTGACCAATCAATCACAGACAAGTGCAGGTGGAGGAGGAGGAGGAAAGGAAGAAGACAAAAGCCTCTGAACCGTTCACCAATTCTCTCGTAGACACAAACAAAAGAACAAGCAGAAAACATGCAACTTTTTTTTTTGATCAAAGTGGAAACGGAACGCCCCAGCTACAAACACGTGCAGAAGTACTCCAGTGGAATGAACAAAGCTCTTCACACCTGGAATTTTCTGGGGCATCACGCCACTCTACATTACCACTGCAGCCCACTCAGGTAACTCTACCCAGTTGTTTCTCTCTGTCAAGCACAGATAGCCAAAGACGCATCAAGCACTCACCAAAACATCAAACAGACGGCAAATGAAACCTACACGAGCAACGTGAAGTGCGCACTCTGGAAAAAAAAATAAAACAGAGAGACGGAAACGAGGAGAAAAAAGGAGTTGCAGCGTTTGCAAAACAGAGCCTCTTTCCCTGTCAAGGCTAGAGCTTTAGCAGACCCCCTAATCCTATTCTGACACAGAATGTTTTTGTGTCTTCCTTTAAACAAGGTTTGCTCTCTCTCGTCCCCCTCCTAAAACCCACAAGTCGCACAGAAGCATTGACTTTTTTTTGTTTTGTTTTTCCTTGAATTCATCAAGCGGCAATTAGTTACACAAATAAGGCCCCCGAATGTAGCACAGTGCCTGTCTGTGAGAATCAGACGCTGCCGCCATCTTTGTCAAATCTGTGCTGACATTAAAGAGGCTGTCGCACCCCCAGTGGGCTTTTACAGCTTTACGCGGGTAATTTGGTGCACATGGGGATGTACTGTAAGATGTTTCATGATGTGACCAGAGAAAACACACAACATCCACCATGCGGCTCTGCGGCTCTGAGGTCGGCATTYGTCTTGTTTAGCTGGTCTTATTAAAAGACCAAGCAATTAAACCTGAAGAAGCTAAAAAAACTATGATGGTGAAGATCACTAGAAAATGCTCAAAATTGGAAAACTTCCCAGCTTAAATGAATGCATGATGACATGTGATTATTGCTTTAAAAAGTCCCTTTTTTTAGCAAGATAATAAGCTCGAGCAGACAGTGAAATGGCTCTATATAAAGCAGTTATGTGTTTTTCAAACCGTCACATTTCCATTGCAAAGCCATTTTCAGTAATTCCTTTAACGCTAACCCGTGGTTATCTGCATGCAGGGCTGCACTCGCGAGATATATGTATTTTCATTTATATAAACACCGCAAACCAGGGCCAAGCCATCAAGCCGGCGAGCTGAGGAATCCTTGTAACCTTCCCCGGTGTCAGAAAACCAATAAAAAGGCAGGAAAATGAATACAGTGCATTTGTGTGTCCTCCTGTTCCCCTGTCAGCCCAGGGGAGGCTGAGGCTGGGGCTGGGGCATAATGGTGTCGACCGGCTCGCGCACTCCTTCACACAGAGCTGACAACCGCTTTTATGTGCCTTTAACGTCCACTATGTTTTTGTTGTGGGTTTTTCTTTTTGTTGTTTTTTTTTTGTTTGTTTGTTTGGGGGGGGGGGTAAAACACACAGCAAATAATAGAGTTGGCCCACAAACAGGGAATCACTGGGTTCCAAACAAAATAAAAAGTGGATTGCTAACAGTGCATGTCTAAGCTGTTACAGCCGYGATGTGAAACCCAGACTGGCTAACAGGCTGTCAGAAAGCGGAAATATATGCATGTGGATTTACTGCAGCATCAGTACATTATATTTAATTTTATTTGGCCTAATTAATTAGTAGTATTAATTGACCTTTTCTGTTTTTGATATCTAACAAAATGTTTCCATTCACTCTCACTGTGGGGCTATCATCAAACCTTATCCCAAAAACATTAAAAAATGTTGGCAAGATGTTTTACTGTAAATTATTATTATTATTATTATTATTATTATTATTATTATTATTATTATTATTATTACTACTATTATTTAATATTTCTGTTAGAGCTGCATGGGTAACTTTTATAAAAAATGTTTACATAATTGTTCTGTCATTTGTGGAGGCAGTGCAGCAAGGGGGAGGGACCTGTACGGTGCGTTTGTTCAGATTTTCAGACTGTTTTGCACTCGGACAGGATTTATTGTTAGATTAAGTTTATTTAGTATTTTGAGTGTAAAATTTCCAACAAATATTCTTATGAATTTTATTTGATTGTTTCGTTGATCTGAAACTAAGTACACAACTTAATTAAACTTAAAATACATAAAAATATGAACCTCTTCCTTAAATGATTAACCCTTGATTTTAATCTAAATTTTACTTGTTTAATCTAAGCAAAAAAATCAGATTTAATTGCTCATACATAAACAACACCTGTCAATTTTTTTTACATTAAAACATTTTATTTAGGAAAATAACCTTAAAAGTGAGCTTAAATTTACACATTTTTATTATTCCCAATATTATACACCTTCCATAAATTCATAGCTGAAAAACATGCCACAACTAAGGTAATTTATGCTCCAGGAGTGGTTAATTCAGGGCATCTATCATGCAGTCAATAGAGAGAATGAGACGTTTTTCACAAACATATTCATAAACAGGATCATAGTCATGAGTAAAATGGGAACAGCAGGGATGAGCATTTCAAGCATAGCATTATTCAAACTTCACTGAAAAAAACTCCCTATCACTTTTCTTTGATACTTATGTATCAAGCCTTACACCATATTTTAAACATTTGACAATTTCCTGAATGTAAATCCAGTCAAGATTCAAGGATGAGCATTTAGTTTGTCTGTTAGGGCCGTCAGAGAAAAGAAACTCTTGTCTGATTGTTTAGATAAAAGTTAATTACATCAATCTCTGTGAAAAATGTTAAGTTAAAAATTAGTCTGCTTGATAAGAGACAAAATCTGAGTTAAATAAAAATAAAATAAAATATGATCCAGAAAGCTAATGTCCTCATGTGGATGCTGGGTCTCAGGAGGTTTTATACATAATGTTTTGAAATTTCTCTCACTCTTCAAATCTATTTGAAATAAGGACCAGGAGAAAAAAAATACTGCCAACTGATGTCGTGACCTTTCTTGTTTTAACCACAATTTCCTCTAGATCTGTTGCCTCATTTTCTCCTTTCACTCCATGTCGTTGTTTTTTTATTTTTAAGCAGTTATGAGGCGAAACATGAAACTGCTACTGTACGTTACTCAACAGGTTGTTGCTAGTTTATCTAAGAGTGAGAGAGTTAGCTGATGCCACCAACCTTCTTTGGTGGGCTGTGAGTGGTCGAGACACTAAACCCTTTCCTCTGCCTACGTCCCCTAGAATTCCAAGTTCAGTGAAATTATTAACATTTTATTGGACGGATTTTTTGATATTGATCCTGTGTCTATTGCGATATATGGCGTTATTGTTTTATCGCCCAGCCCTAGCTGTGGTATTAATATTAGTAATTAATAATAGTAATGCTAAATATATAAGAAGGTGATTCACTAACTACCATGTTGCAGTGTTTTTCAATTAACCATAAATAACAACAGCATAAAAAACCCTCCTGTAATTCTGTTGTGACTTTTGGTTGTGGTGTGCCACCCAAAGATTATCAGTGGCCCTGATCTGGCCAGCCCCCTTTGAAAACTTACTGGGCCTGTGCCTGCCTGTTTACCCAAAGTGGAAAAGGGAAAGTTTGGCACCTAGCAGAGCACAAATGTGATCTCCACTAAAGATAACATTTGTCTTGTAGCTCCAGAGGGGAAAAAAAATAAAAAGTGGAGACAGAAATGACTAAGAATCTATTCCAAATTTCTAATGCTTCTGCTTTGTCATCATCTAGGTCAAATTTCGTACAATAAACACATGAAAGACATCAAATGGATCAGTGGTTGTAATTAACTGATCATCAATTTTAACTAACATAAAGGAAATTAGAAAGAGTGGCTAACTGTGTGAATCGATCACCGTAATGACTCGGGGAAGTCATCGGGTGAAAGAAAAGCAGAGCGTAAGAGCCATGTCGCTGAAATAGCCTGTGATGCTTCATGTGAGTAGATAAGAAGCAGCTCTTTTGTAATGTCCAGACAAGAAGATAAAAAAGGGTGTTGTTTGGGGGAGAAAGTCCCGAGCACACGCTCTCTCACTCCTTTAAAGGTAACTTTGCTTTGGAACTTTTAACTCCCTTGTCCTTCTATACCAGCACTCCAATAAGCCTCCCTGATAAATGTCCACTGATGGATCAGCATGCAGGCGGGGTGGGCGGGTGGATGGCAGGGTTAAAGCTGACATCAGTTTTAGAAAAAAAAAGGAGTGAGTGAGAGAGAGAGAGTGATGATGTCTAGAGCAGCACTGGGCTTTTGAGACAGATTACTGGAAAATTCTGCAGTCAGCGATACTGTATAAAACCACAGGAGCACTTTACAGAGATATGTGTTTGTTGGGTTCAACTGTGTTGGCCGGAAGCAACACAGAAGAGGCGAGGAGACATCTGAAATTGTCTTCAGCCTGAAAATAACATCGCCCTTAAGTAACAAATGCATACCTGTGGTGATCAAATGGAACAGTCACAAGCTTGCATGTGCGCTGGCAGCACTAGAGGCAAGAAGGTCTGTGCAGAACTGAGATAAACCTTCAGCCAGCGTGTGGTCAGCGGGCCAACTGATGGACTGTTGGCAAAACACTAAAAAAAGAAGATATGAAGGGCGAAAATCACAGGAAAAAAATATGCACGAAGACATGAAACCTTTATTCCACATCCATCCTAAAGCAACATCTCCCATTCTCATCTGTGCGAAATGATCTAGAAGTCATGCAGGGCCGGCCTGTGATATASGCAGTGCAGGCAAATGTTATTAGAGCCGTCAGTATTGGGGGACACCACAAACGGAGAAAGAAAAAACAATTTAAAACTTTTTATCAGAGTACAGATTTATTCTGTAGGATAATCACTGGTTACTCAAGTTGATGAAGGCAACTTGTTCTSTTGTTCTCAGAGGATATTTCGAGATAAAAGTAGTTGATACATCAAAACTAATTCATGTGTGTAAATAGAAAACAAAATATGGATATTGAGGTTTTCAKTTATGATCTCAGATAAAGTTCAGGTTGAAATCTGGTTTTCAGAGTTCTACCTTTATGAATACTGATGGTATTGTTTTATTAACCCCAAGACTTTTGTAAAATGCTTTTTAAATGGCTGGAAAATGCATGATTTTGAGTAGATCTATTGCTAAATTTTCAAGGGGAGTATACCCATGGATCCCACTAGAACTGCTCGATAACGTGAACAGGTATTTCTGATTGCTGTCAGCAGATGTTGGCAGGTATGAGTCAGACTTCTGGTATTATGTTTCAAATTAATTAACTATTTTAATTTGAAAACCTGGTTTCTAAAGATAAAGAATAATACCAAAGACAAAACTATTTGGTATATAAATGTTGGCAAATTGAAAGTGAGATTTAGAAAACTGAACAAGGGGRCACCACCTGAAATCTTGCCTAGGGCACCCAATTGGCTAGGGCCAGCCCTGCTAGAAGCTGTTCTCAGGTTTCCGACTATCATGAGCTACAACATCAGGCAGGAGCTTCAGGATCAGCCATGTGCAACAACTTAAATTATTCATGCTGACTAGACTCTTCATATTTAAATAAATTTCAATTTGATTAGCAGGGGAGGAGGAGGGGGTTGGGGGTTCAAACTTGTAGCAGAGAAACATCATTTAAGGGCCTTGTTCCTCTCATACTGTGGAAATTGCCCTGACACCATGAGCCTGTGTGTTTGGGAAAAGTGGAGTAAAACACAGGAGAGGAATATTAGCTAAATATGTTTACTGAAGCACTTTATTTTAATGGTTCATGTCCTTTCCAGCGGAGAAACTTGCTTTTGTTTTGTGCCATTAATGGCTGCAGTTACCTTATTGAAAAACTTTGAGCACATATCAAACTTAAACTACAAGCAGCTTAGAAAAATGACTCAACTAATGAACTATAAGGCTGCTGGTTTAGACATCATACCTGAAAGGTCATAAAGAAGAAAATATCTTTCATATGTTTATAATAATAAAGAGTTCTTGGCGGGGGGGCAGCCACACAGAATGCCCGATCTCTCATGGTCCTTAGTTTGGTTCGAGGTAGATGGAAGAGATTATTGCTCTGTGACCGCAGGGAATGGGTGAATGAATACGGAATATGAAAGCTATTTTATTTGAGCTTCACAACAAGCTAAAAATCATCAAATATGATTATTTATTAACAGAGAACATTCATTAAAACCCGTAGTTCATGAGATATTTTGCTAACAGGCAGACCACACACAGGCAATTACATGTCCCCTCCATCTTTCATAGCAGCAGGTAATAATAGCTTTCAATAATCAAAATGGTTCTGGTTTCAACGTTAATCAAATTTCTGGACATTTTCCTTTATCTGTGATCCACCATCTTTAATGACAGTATGTGGGTGAAGGCGCACCACTGCTGTATGTCTATTAAAACGGTTCTGGATGAGCCTCGGGACATGAAAACAATGCAAACATCCATCTCTGCAAACTGTAACACATCAAACACAGCAGCGCTTGGGATAATGTGCAGGATGAGGACTATAAACAGCCTCAGTCTGCTGCTCCCATTTAAATTTACCAAATCTTGTTCCTCCCCTCCATCATTTCATCCATCTTGAGTAGTTTGACTCTAAATATACACACAGAACTGCCAGAGCATCCATCCCGATTGTCAAGCCATCCGTCCCCTTTTTAAAATGCCCACCTCCTCAGCTCTACAAGCCGCCTACTCTCCTTGTCTATCTGAGCTCCACACGCTTCAATTCAAAACTTCCATCTTCTCGGATACATCACTCACTCTCTATCTTCTTGTCACTCCCCCAGCCAACAATAACATCTTGACCAAACCCGGGGAAAGAGCAAATTARAAAGCCATTTTAGCCATTTAAGCAACTTGAGTTGTTCCTTCTTTTCTTACACACTCAGTATGCACAAACTAATACACATCCAACAAAACAGTTCACATTAAAATCAACCAATTACCAACCTATCCAGCTATTTTTTTTTTGTGCTGCCCTGACTTGGCCTTACTCCCACACCCACCCACTACTTTGCTTGTCAAAAAAGACAAACAAAAAAACTAAGATCTCAACYAAGGAGAAACAGAACAGACCACATTACATTCCACTTAGCTCCCTTGTCTCTCTCCATGTAAGACAAACGCAAAAATAATTTGCACGCACTTTACATTTTTTTTGTCTATATGAGAACAAACTGCGCATGAAAAAGGAAGGGGGCGCAGAGGGAGGCAATCTTGTTACCAGCCGGCATAGCCCTGGGAAGATTTCTATCAGACACACGTAAAGAGAGAGGCATCCATTTAGAAAATGGCTTTTCTAGGCACGCTGGGCCATTTAGCACACCCTGTGACGACTCCTGTTTGGGGCAATGATAAATGTTCTTTCACACACAGTCTGTGCACACACTGTCAGGCCAGCACACATGCACACATGTACACACGTGCACACACAGCCATATGGGCACCCCAACACAAGACATCACTGTGATGGACACAACATTTTTTAGAGAGAAACACTGGCTTCACTGAGTTCTGCTAACAGAGAAAAGAACACTTGTTGAGTCAATTAGTTAGAATATAAAGGGATACTTCAGATGATTAGAAACAGGGTTCTGGGGAGAGTTTATAAACAATTAATACTGCTTAGCCTGTTAGCTTTAGCCTTAGTGCCGACCCTATATTGCCTTATATGTATTAGCTCGGTGCTAGCGCGACAAACTAACAAGCTAAACTGAGGTCCTCCATCCATATTTTCAGTTGCAACTGAGTCATTTTTGTGTTCCACTCTCTGTCATGTGGATGGAGGACCTCAGTGATGAGAGGAGAATGTGTAGTGCTGAGCTAATATATATACTGTATATGGTGATGGCATCAGGGATAATGTTAAAGCTAACAGGCTAAGCTGAGGTTCTTCTTCCATGAAGCAGCTCTGCTGTCCTCCATCCATATTTTCAGTTCCAGGCTGAGTCGTTTCTACCTTCTCCTCTCTGTCAACGCTCTCTGGTTTCATTTAAAGGAGACCAATTATGGGTCCTAGAATTTTTTATGGTATGTCTGTGGGCTATCCAGACCATGTT